>NC_134688.1:26492012-26814512 GCF_050947455.1 Rhinoderma darwinii
AGGAGCTCTTCAGATAACTATTGTTAATCTCTTGTCCTCCAGGCATCTATGGAGTCAGACTTTCCCAGCCTGAGATGTTGATAAATGGAGCAGCTGTGGCTATGGGGATTCTTGCCGTCATTCTTCTGACACTGACCACGTGGACCCTGCACCGACAGCAGAAATCTAGATCTGGTTTTATCAGCAAGTCTCCTGTGAAGGAAAAGACTGTACATGTCAGGACAATATCCACTTAACTGGTCCTAAGATTAAAAATAAAACTCCATCAAATCAAGCCTGGGACTCTTGCATTAATGTCGGGGAATAAATGGTGACTGGATGGGGTGGGCAACTTTTTATTCTCTGCCACTGCTCTTTGGATAGAGCCCATAACAGGACAACTAGCAATGCTCTGAAATGGGCACAGCCCTGCAGATGGCAGGGACAGGCCTATATGGGTGTAGCCGTTGTGGTTGTGCCCATCCAGGTGCAAGAGGTCCAACTGCCCTGAGGGGGGGGGGCATTACAGTGCTTGCATTGGGGAGCCCAGGAGCTTCAAGTAATGCCTCTGGATACAGTATCATACAGGGTGATGGTTCTTTGCCTATCCTATTGATTCAAGTGCAACACTACAGCAAAATAATGTAGGACGACTATTGAATCTGGGCCTTTACCTGCTGCCAAAGGCTGGACTTATCTTATGGTAACTTAGTGCTAATGGTAATAGGATGACATCGCTCGCTTTGTCCTCAGAAACTGGCTTGTTGCCATCTACAGATTTCCATGAGAAATTGTTATTGGATTGGGGTATCTTCTCAGTATAGTCATATGGCCTGATACACAATCTATAGACTTCCTGAAACCTACAGTCCTAGTTAAAGTGCTAAAGTATTGGTCAATAGGGACTTTTTATTTATTTTTATTTTATCACTATCTGGTTATTGGCAGTAATGCCAACAAATCTGGGGTGTGTTAAAAATAAACCTATATAGGGCCAACTTAAACAGCCTGGATTCCACTAAGGCTGTTAACATAATTTATCCATGCACATGTTTGCTTTGGACCCAGACACTGCAATGCATTAGAGCAGGGACTTTAACTAGGAAACACTGGGCCCCCTAGCAAACTTTTGATATCTCCAGGCTCTGCCATAGTGCATTTTTCCCAACTTTCAAGTATCACAAAAAGGGACAACTTATGCATCGCTTTTTTTTTTTTTTTTCTTTTTTTTTTTTTTACTTAAGCCATGCCTCTAATCCTGCCCATACACACCCAGTTCAGCCCACAGTATCCTGCTCACCCCCCTCCCCCCCCCCACAGTGTAATGGCCCCATAGCTGCCAGATACAGCTTACAGAGGCTCTTACCAGATTTTGCAGCCCCTATCTCCTATTGCAGCAGATCGGCGCTGCAATGTAGATTACAGTAACTTTTTTATTTTTAAAAAACTAGCATTTTTGGCCAAGTTATGAGTTATCTAGGAGTAATGGTCCATTTTTCTATTTTCTCGCTTGGTTTATTTTGAATGATTTGTTGAATCTCTGTAATGTGTTCGTGTAATTCTGGAACAGGATTCTGAATTCATTGTTCATATGAAAGCTATGCATAATGAGACCTGCCGGTCTGTGCGTGCACCTGCATTAGACTCACAGGTTTGTTTGCTTCTATATGGGGTTTTTATGGTTTATTTTTGACGTAAAACAATTGATATGTGAATGTGCAGCTAATCATTGTTTTATGTATATCAAGAAGACTACGGTAATACTGTTTAGGGGATGGAGACCTGAATCGTAAACTTCTGTCAGGGACTGATTAAATCAATGCCTAAATAATGCAGTACTTACTACTTGCACTTGTCCAATGAGGTTTCTAAGATTAGGATGCCGCAGGCAAAAAGACTGTCATAAATCTAATGTTTGTATTATAGATTATTTTTTTTAAATACATTTTTTATTTATTCTGAGTTGAGGTCTCCTATTCAGGACCCTCATTTATTAGCTGCCGAACAGATCGTCTAAATAGTCTCACTCTGGGGGGTCCAGTACTACTGTGCTACACAGCCTATTGATTTCAATAAGAACTGTGTAATACTTCATTTTTCCAGTGGTATTGCTGCAGGGAAATTAAACACTTTCTGCCAGGTTCTGCCACAGATTACAGCTGATCGCTGGAGTCCCAGCAGCTGCCACCCGGCTGTTATCCGCTTAATGTGGAACCCATCTAACAAAGATAATGAAAAGTGGGCAACCCCTTTAACGTGTTAATGACCAAACAACAAATGTATGGTGCATGGCCCTTTCCTTCTGTCCCATATGTCAATGTAGTCTCAGAGGATTTGTAATCAGGGGCATAATTAGAATCCAATGGTCCAAATATATACCGTATAAACTCCCTTTAATTTAGTGCACAAATTGCATGTATTTTTATATAGGGAGAAAAAAAGTGTAAAAACAGAACTGCAAGCATGCAACCCTCAGATAACTGACTGCTACAGTATATAGCCAGCTATATTTTTACAACCAAATCGCACTTTTGTTTCACACATTCACTTGACAAACGCCCTGGGCTGCATTGTCCATGAGGCGATGCAGCAGTTTCCCTCTATCTGAGGGGCAGCGGCTCTAATAGAACAAACCGGCGCCTCCTGCACTATAGTTCCTGCACTGACATTAGCGCCTTGCCCTGCCATTCCGCATTTTTCAAAGTCATCGTACTGCTTGCATCATTTAGCTTCAGAAGCCCTGCTCAGAAGAGTAGGTTTGCACTTCTAGAGGACGGCGCGGGAACGGGATCAGGTGAGTATTTACTTTTTTTTACGTGAATGGAATTATAGACAGGGGCCTCTATATAGAGGGGCAGTATCATAGGGGGTTGTTTGTCGGGCGTGGTCTACCGGGGGCTCCGTCGGGCGCGGTCTACCGGGGGCTCTATGTGGGGGCACTATCTACAAGCGGCATTGTGTGTGTATGTGGGATATAGTGTAGGGTGCTTTTATATTTAGGGGCATAGTGTATGGCACCGTGAGAATTTCATCTATGTTTATAGATGTGGAAATGTTTGAAAAGTAGGAAACTGAAGACCTGAGCGCCAAACTTTTTTTTAATGAAACGACAACTTCCAGCAAATCCTTACCATTGTTCGGTCCAGCTGGGAGCTGTAGTTTTACGGCGAACAAACCTATAGGGCAGGGGTTAAACTGAATTTGCAAATTGTCTCTGTACTGAGCTTTATTTGTGCTGGTACTGTATATATGTACTGAGCTTGGTTATGGTGCTGTATATATGTACTGAGCTTTATTTGTGCTGGTACTGTATATATGTACTGAGCTTGGTTATGGTGCTGTATATATGTACTGAGCTTTATTTGTGCTGGTACTGTATATATGTACTGAGCTTGGTTATGGTGCTGGGTATATATAGGAATCTCACGGTATAACACTACAGAACTCCAAAATAAATTGCCAAGCACAAAGTGCCTACTACATGCCCCCTATAAGTGTATGCCACATGCCCTCCCATACAAAGGGGCAGTTACACATCTCATCTCTTAGTCCCAGGGGGCTAATTAGGACCCCCCAGGACTGCCATGTTGGTCCACCTATTAATAGGAACTAAAATGCACAGTACACTGCAATACGTGAGTATTGCAGTGTACTGTGCAAATGATCTAATCACATTTTCAAGTTCCACATGGGACAAAGAAAAAAATGTAAAAATAAATAAAATGAAGTTATGAACATAATGCCAAAAAAAGTTTAATAAAAAAGGGCGTTTTGGCAAAAAATGGGGCTCCCAACTATGACTATTTATTTATAGTACTAGTCTCCTCAATGGGACTCCTTAGTTTCCAAGGCTTTCTATGACTTTAATCTTTTCACCCCTTATAGTTTGCGACCCTGCGCCACAGTATTGCAAACTCCTCATTGTAGCATACAAAAGTGGATTGAAGGGTCCAAACTTTTACCCCAACCTTGGCCTTCTGCTTGGGAAAAAAAACCTGAACCTAGAACACTTCTTTTTTTGGCCCAAGCTCATCTGCTGTTGGATGGCCGAAAGCTGTGGGTGAAGACGATTGCACGCACCCACGTGTGGCCATCTCTGCCATGCCTCCTCCTCCTGATCTACGCCTTCCCTCCCTATCCCACCTAAAACTAGTTGACCACCACCACCAGCAGCAGTAGGAAGGAGAGATGCCTCACTGGCCCCATGTCTCCAGTCACTGGCCCCCCTCATACTGTCCGTCATGGACATACAGGAGCGGCTCCGCCCACTGTTCCCTTCAAGCGGTTTTCCCATCAGAGACATTTATGATATATCCACAGGATATGTCATAAATATCAAATAGATGCGGGTCCCACCTCTGGGACCAACTACTAATGGAGTTACAGAAACAGCGTAGTTTAGCGAGCTACACTGTTTCTGTAATTCATGGTTGGAAATCACACGCTTCAGCCACAACTCAGAGCAGTAGAACGAGGTTTAGGGGGCCCCGTTCTAGAGATAGGTGGGACCCACATTTATCTGATATTTATGACATATCCTGTGGATATGTCAAATGTCTCTGATCGGAAAACCCCTTTATCCGGAATCACCGGAAGCAGCCGGTGGTGCGCACCGCTTATCTGTACCATGGAGAAGAGGCAGAGTGCCCACGCTGGAACCTCTCCTCCTTGCTCTGCGCCACAGTGCAGGCCAGGAACCACTGGCCAGGCTACATGCTGGAAGGGGGGGTACTATTTTCTTGTGCCTGCCACTTTTGTTAACCCCTTCAGTGCCTTCAATTCAACCAGATCTTCCTTGTTCATATTTAGAATGCCGGAACATGGGCAGGGGTTTGCGGAGGCGATGCAACCTTGCATAACAATGTATTTCTATGGTATTCATAGTCTGCGGAAAGCGGAGTGTCATCCACAAGGGGAAACCACAACTGCCATTAAAAGCAGAAATGCTGTGAAAAGGAGTTGTCTGACTACGACAACGCCTGACCAAATATCTTATTAGGGCATATGGGTGACATAGAGGGAAGTCCAATTTCAAAAGTTTCTTTTCTCAGTGCTTACATCTTCCTTTTTTATATTTCCAGTATGCAGTTTTGTATAAATAGACCACCTTTGTATTATGTGCTGACCAATGAGAACATTTAATTTGAATGACAAAATTAGGGTATGTTCACACGCAGTGTTTTCAGGCGTATTTTGGGACGTTTACGCCTCAAACGCCTGACAAAACGGAAGCTAAACACCTACAAACATCTGCCCGTTGAAATCAATTGAAAAAACAGCATTTAGTTCATTTGGGGGTGTCTTTTTACGCCTCTGTTTTAAAAAACGGTGCATAAAAAGATGCTCCGTAAAAAGTAGCATGTCACTTCTTGAGGCGTTTTTTGGAGCCGGTTTTCCATTGAACACTATGAAAAACGCCTGAAACGAAGCTCCAAATATGTTCACACAGTTTTTTTTACGTGAAACCGCGCCGCAAAACTCTTCAAAAACCGGCCAAAAATGCCTCCCATTGATGTCGATGGGAGGCGGAGGTATCTTTTTTTTCCCGCGAGTGGTAAAACCGTCTTGCGGGAGAAAGAAGGGACATGCCCTATCTTCGGGCGTTTACGTCTCTGACCTTCCATTGACATCAATGGGAGGCAGGGAAAGTGTATTTTGCAGAGTTTTATGCCCGCGGCACTCAACGGCCGCGGGCAAAAAACGCAGCGAAAATTGGCGTGCAGGCAGAGGAAAATCCAAACGGAATTTTGAGGCAGAATTTCCGCCTGCAAAGAACTGTGTGAACCCAGACTTAGGCAAAGTTCACACTGAGTTTTTTGACGCAGAAACTGTGCCAAAAAACGTCAAAAATGGCCCGAAAATGCCTTTCATTGATTTCAATGGGAGGCGGAGGCGTCTTTTTCCCGAGAGCGGTAGAACCGCCTCGCGGGAAAAAGAAGCGACATGCCCTATCTTCGGGCGTTTCCGACTCTGACCTCCCATTGACTTCAATGGGAGGCAGAGAAAGCGTATTTTGCAGTGTTTTATGCCCGCGGCGCTCAATGGCCACAGGCGGAAAACGCAGCGAAAATCAGCGTGCAGCGAGAGGAAAATCTGCCTCAAACTTCCAAACGGAATTTTGAGGCAGAAATTCCACCTGCAAAATACTCCATGTGAACATAGCCTAAGGCTGGGTTCACACGACCATGTTACGTCCGTAATGGACGGACGTATTTCGGCCGGAAGTCCCGGACCGAACACACTGCAGGGAGCCGGGCTCCTAGCATCATAGTTATGTACGACGCTAGGAGTCCCTGCCTCTGCGTGGAACTACTGTCCCGTACTGAAAACATGATTACAGTACGGGACAGTTGTCCTGCAGCGAGGCAGGGACTCCTAGCGTCGTACATCACTATGATGCTAGGAGCCCGGCTCCCTGCACTGAGTTCGGTCCGGGTCTTCCGGCCGAAATACGTTCCGTACATTACGGACGTAACATGGTCGTGTGAACCCAGCCTAATACTTCATTTTCAGCTTCAAAAAACGCCTGAAAATCAGAGGCTGTTTTCTCTAAAAACAGCACCGTATTTTCAGATGTTTTTTGTTAAGCGTGTGAACATACCCTAAATCTTCCCAAACTTTCTTTGAATTTCTTTCTGCATTTTAATGGACTGTATGTTTTCTTGCGATTGTAGAAATAATATTATCTGTTTCAAGACCGACACAATGACCTCATTTCACAAGGGGGCAGCATCTTCTCATCTAAATACAGCACAAGATTTTTTCGTGACTACAGTGCCATCTTGTGGGGAAGTGTCAGAATGACATGCAATGTATTTTTAAATAGTTCTTGCAGTCATCCAGAGTTGGAGTCAGGTGTGAAAGCTATCATTGCTGTAAATTCAATGTTAAACAAGGCCTCAGATTTGGTCCTGGCATTTCCACCACATGATATATATATTACTGCTATTCTAACTCAAGTACAACCTAAGCATTTGTCCACTGCAAGACATTTGAGATTAACCTGTGCGCTTCTTCTCCCTGAGCAGGTTACTTTACACCGCTGTACTACATTGAACCCAGCTACCTTACTGCCTTTGGAGCAAGGGGGGAGAAGACGTAGGTAAAGTATGGTCACAATTTTTGTCTGAAACTGATGAACATGATTGTATGGCCCTTATGGCCCAGGAAACAGTGGTGTTCGCACATGTAAAAGATACCCCACTCCAAAACCCAGACCTAATACTCTTTGTGGATGGTTCAAGGTATTTTGTAGAAGGATCTTTTCTTACAGGATATGCAGTAACCACCGAAGATGTAGTCCTAGAAGCAGCCTCCTTACCAGCGTCCCGCTCAGCACAAGAAGCGGAGCTTAAGGCCCTGGCAGCAGCATGCCAACATGCAGAAGGAAAGACAGCAAATATATACACTGACTCTCGAAGTAGCAGTAGTAAACATTAAAAGCTCACACCAAGGTGAGTTCACCAGAGACAAAAGGAAATGCTTTGGCAGACCAAGCAGCAAAGCAAGCAGCACAGAAGCTACCCGTGTTAGCAGCCGTATGTCAGATAAAAGATCCAGAGGAAACAAGACCAGCTGTAAGCCCGGAACTACGGCAAAAAACTTCAAGGACAAGCAACAAAAGAAGAAAAAGACAAGTGGACGGCCCAAGGAGCAACGCTACGAAAAGATGGCCTCTGGCAATGCCAGAATAAACTGTGCCTGCCTAAGACAATGTTCCCAATGATGGCCCAAATAACACATGGAGAGACACACCAGTCAAAAACGGCAATGATGGACTTGGTAAACAAGGTGTGGTATGCTCCAGGGTTTAGTGTCATGGCCAGCAGTTTTACACAAGGATGCATGATCTGTGCAACACATAATATTGGAAGAACTGTAAAAGTACCACAGAAGCACACACCCAGACCTATATATCCGTTCCAGAGACTGCAGATAGACTATATTCAACTACCCAAAGTTGGTACCTAGGAGTATGTGCTTGTTTGTATTGATCTCTTTTCAGGATGGCCAGAAGCTTTTCCAGTAACCAAAGCTACAGCCGTAGCCCCAGCAAAGAAACTGATCAACGAGGTGGTGTGCAGATATGGAGTTCCAGAGATGATCGAGAGACAGAGGAACTCATTTTACGGGTGAAATCATGAACCATGTGTTGTCAGCTCTAGGCATAAGTCAAGCCCTACATACACCATACCATCCACAGAGCAGTGGGAAGGTTGAGAGACTAAATGGGACTCTCAAATTGAAAATCCAAAAAGCAATGGTAGAAAACGGGAAACCATGGACCGAGTGTCTACCATTAGCCTTGTTCTCAGTAAGATACACGCCCACAAAAAGAACAGGTCTCAGCCCATATGAGATCTTATTTGGGTCGGCTCCCAGATTAGGATGTTATTTTCCACAGGTGCTCCAAATGCAGTATGGTAGACTAACAGATTATGTATCAACGCTGAACAAACAATTGACCAAGGTGCATGCACAAGTATTTGCTTCCATTCCAGGTCCTGATTCAGTTGAAGGGACGTATAAGCTAGAACCAGGAGATTGGGTCATTGTCAAAAGACACGTGAGAAAGAGCCTTGAGCCACGGTTTGATGGTCCTTTTCAAGTTTTGCTCGTTACAAGCACCTCAGTGAAGCTCGAAGGAAAGGCAAGCTGGATTCACGCCAGTCATTGTAAAAAGGTTCTTCAGCCAGAAGAATGAAGATCTTTGCGGTTGTTGCGGCGGTTGTTGCGTGTGCTCTTATACAAAAAGGCAGAACTGCTACTCCTGTACACGTAATCAGTACAGAATCACTGGAACAGTTCAGGACAGGGTGGGCGAATGCCACAGTGGATAGAAAGCAGGGTAACTACACCTGTAAGGCCAATGCCCCGTGTTATACTACAAATGTGACTACAACCGAAGGGACTTGGAAAAAAGGGCCACATGGAGGGACTGTGTACCTTCACATAGACAAAACAGCCAACATTAGCATACAAGAAGAGACTGGGACTGTGGTTTTGTTGTTATGAACCAGATTTACAGTATCTACAGAAATATACAACCAGTAAAAATAGAAACGAAATGATAAATAAGACTTATGAAAGATGCAACAAGGAGAGGCTCAACTCTACGATTGTAATAAAAGAGACTGATGGGATGATATTATGTATGAATAATAGCCAAATAAGAAATAGGAGATATTTTGTATTCTTGATAACAATTTTAAGAGATATTTAGGAGTATTGGATGGTATACAGTTAGAAACAGTTCGGCGGATCGAAGGGAACTGGAAGGGAGAATGCACCCTGGCGAAAGCGATCATGCCTTTTCATATACTCTCTGAGACCCAAGAGACCATCTCTCAAAATAGTCACATATTTACAAGGGGAAAAAAAGAGATCTGAAAGGAAGTTTTGACCCCCATGTGTATATAGATGCTATAGGAGTCCCAAGGGGGGTCCCAGATGAATTCAAGGCCCGGGATCAGGTAGCAGCTTGATTTGAATCATTAATCCCTATGATCACAGTTAACAAAAATGTAGATTGGATAAATTATATCTATTACAACCAGCAACGGTTTGTTAACTATACTAGGGACGCTTTACAAGGTCTAGCTGACCAGTTAGGACCCACATCTACTATGACTTTCCAGAACCGTATGGCCCTTGATATGATACTAGCAGAAAAAGGAGGCGTTTGTGCCATGATAGGTACTACCTGTTGTACTTTTATTCCAGATAACACAGGACCAAACGGCAAAGTAACCATGGCAATCAAACAGATTGTTTCTTTATCCGAGGAATTAAAACGAAATTCAGGTTTCACAGACCCATGGGATCAGTATTTCTCATGGTTAACCGGATGGCAGAAAATTCTGGCCCAAATTGGGATTGTAATCTTAATCTTTCTAGTGCTTTTCGCAGTTATTGCTTGTTGTGTATTACCATGTATGAAGAAATTAATGACTAAAACTATAACTGAAGTAACTCCCACTTTTATGTTTTCTTCAGAAATTGAAGGACTTTTACCAACTCCATCCATGAGAACAACCACCCTTTATCGAGACTATTGTTCTGAAGATGAATAGATAGTGTAGGGTGTGCACCGACTCTTTAAGTCCAGCTACAAAGGGGGGTCTCCTAATAGGGGAGGCTCGTCTCAAACTGGTGAAAAAATCCTTTTACTCCCCTTTCCCAGAGCACGGACACACTTAGGTTAAGAAATGAAGAAAATAATGATAAAAGGGGGGACTGTGAAGGATGGAGTGGACAGAAGTTAATGTTTATAATAATTTTCTTTCTTTAATAAAATATAGACTATAGAGTTGTGTACATAATTGTGATGAAGCAATAGTAGGATTAGATAAGTATACATGGCAAGATGGCCCCTGAACAGGGACTACGCACTAATAAAATAACAAGTCACTTCCTGGTATGAACGAACTATGAACTAGGAAGACATATCTAAAGGACCAGATAAGGGTGAACCTATCCATGGATGACACAAGTATCAAGAGGCTTACAGTGATACGTGCTTTTATAAAAGTGTGATAACATGTACCCACCCCCAGGAGAAAGGGGATATAGAACAAATGTGTGTAATAAATAAATCAGTGACGCCTGATGCTGAGTGAGGAGCTTTGTACCAGACTCTGTGTGGTGTAATTCCTTTCGTACGAACTCAGCGTATTATCCCTGCCGGTTGAGACTGATTAGTACCCGAACAGTGGTTTCCGGAGGGTGACCTAATCCTGTGTGGAGTGGAGGCAGATACTACTTTGGTGTAAAGCTCAGTGAAAAGCAGAAGTTGAGCTATCAGACTACACATAGTCTAATGTAAAGTTAGGCAGACCGTGGAGGAGGGCAGCATGGCGGGTGCCAGTGCTGAAGTAATTGCTTTATTGGGGTGGTATCTCTGGTAAAGTCTGCTGGGGCTGTAGGAATAGACAGCCCGGGGAAGAGAACCAGCAGGGAATGAATGTCACAGGGATGTCTGCAGTTGGCCAAGTAGAGGAGATCAGGAGTT
The DNA here is from genome assembly GCF_050947455.1 of Rhinoderma darwinii. Taxonomy (NCBI): domain Eukaryota; kingdom Metazoa; phylum Chordata; class Amphibia; order Anura; family Rhinodermatidae; genus Rhinoderma; species Rhinoderma darwinii. Next base: position 26,503,003 of record NC_134688.1, read on the forward strand.
CCCTTATAGGTGGACCTGGAAGAAAACTACACGCTCTGGTTGCCCTAGATTCCTGAAACGTGGCCTAGTATTTGTAGTCCTGAGAAGGTCCGGGCAACTGGGAGTCATTGCAGTAGGAGTCTCTGGAGAGTGGGGTTCTGCAGAGTAGACAATCTGGATTCTAGAATGACTGGTGATATAATAAGTCAGAAGGCCTGGGTGAGATCTGGTGACCGAGCAAAAAGTAGTGCCTGTGTAATGTGGAAAATAGTGGTTCCCCAACATAGGAATGGCGCAGAATGAATTGCAGGTGACACCAGGGTAAAATGTCCAAACAAAACTTTTATTTCCTTTGAGGCTCACACTTTATGGTTTGCAATCCGAGCACAGTTCTTAGCGGTCACAATATACAGTCCACTAGGTTTGATGGTTACTCAGAGACGCAACGCTCAGTGATTTCAGTCTTCGCAGTGATGGGGTTTGTCTATGCACCTGACGTTGTAGTTTGACACAAGATTTCTAATATAAAGACTCCACATGCCATAGATGCAGCGCATGGCACCATTTATCTGGACACTGCATGGATGTATCTGGGCACTATAGGAAGCATTGGATGTATTGTTTACTTGGACACGGAATGCCCTGTTTCTCTAGATGTAAAGAACATTTTGGTACGGAATCGATTTGATGGCGTTGGTGTTATAATAAGTGCAATCTGTCTAAGGCAAGGCAGTGGATGTCCGGGCATATAAAGCGGGTAAATACCCTGAATATAACACAAGACAAATATTGCTCTAGTATTGTAGTTTGGAAGTGAAGAACTTTACGGATAACATCGGTCTCACCTTTAGATAGTATAGGGGCTCGTCCACACGTAGCGGAATTGATGCGTATTTTCTGTCCAGAATTTCAGACAGAAAAATTGCAGCAGAATACAGTAGCAGCCAAGTGGATGAGATTGAACAAATCTCCCCACGCTGCGTAATTACTGAGCGGAAAAAAACGCTCAAATTGACCTTCGGTGCAGAAATTAATTTCGCAGCATGTCAATTGTCATTACGTAAACGCTTATTTGTTGCGGGAATTCCCCATTGAATTCAATGGGGAGCTAAATGATGGTGGTCTTTCCCGGGTGATAGTGGTTGTCTGGGGTCTGCTTGGAATTTTTATTTGTAGTAGATGGGCAACGATGTACACAAACTAATTTACATAATTATAATTTTTTTTTATATGGTTAGCATGTAAAACCTCAAGGTTTAAACAATGGGTCACATTTATCAATGGTTTAGGACTTCTTAAAAAATATTAGTCGCAAACAATGTGTGGCTTAATCTGGGCATTCTATATCTGGGCAAAATGTGCACTGTATCTGGGCACCATAGGATATTATCTGGGCACTTTATTTACTATTCTTCTGGGTGATTTAGGACTCTTGTTTGGGAAAACGTATTCACTATTCATTAATAATTCCAATATAAACTGTTCAGGGTATGACATAACTGTCTATAAAGTGCTACCTCAGAGATATTGTCTAAACGGGGGCCAAAGTCTGAAAAAAATCTCCATGTCATTATAAGAGGACCACACAATGCTGTTCCCTCTTTATAAAACTTTTGTATAAACCTTGGATAAACAGTGCCTGCTGGATACCCCCATAAAAGAACCTGACGGGTTCTACCTTACACACTGCCTGCCCGCTGCTTCGATGCCTTTTATATTGTGCCCTTATAATCAGTGCCCGAAAGAGAATTAGCAAATACACCGTGCTAACCAGAGAGTTTCCACATTAAACAAAACCAACCAGAAAGTGCCCACAATGCACAGCGTCATAACCCTTTTCTAGTCTCCCTTTCCACAGACAGGGCCCAGGACATACTCTCCTCATACTCCCCGTTCCTGCATTGTCAAGAAGGAAGTGACATGTGAACAGCCAGCCAACCAACCAACCAACCAACCAACAGCCACTCCCATCTTCCTCCTTCCTCCTGGAGGAAGCCTGTTGTTGTTTGATGTGTGAATGAGTTGACCTGTCTACAAGACACTAGGTTTAGTTAAATAGGAACCCTGCTAAAACTCGAATCAAGGCCATGATAATTTCCCGCCTAGACTACTGTAACTCTGATAATTGGCACTCCACTAAACCGAATGTGCTTCAATCTATCATGAACATAGTAGCCAGGATGAGCTATCTGTCTAGTGGTTATACTTCTCTCTGTCATTCATTATCCTGTTGTCTGTTTCTTGTAGAATTAAATGAAAAACTCTTCTACTAGTCTACAAAGTTCTCTACAATGCTACACCGTGATACACTGTCGTACATGTCCACTCTTATCCCAATCTACCAACCCACTTATGCTCTTCACCCAGCCAATTCTCATCCTCCCTTATTACATTCTCTCACTCCGGGCAGAACTTCTCCCGTGCTGCACCCATTCTGTCGACCTCACTGCCCAGGACCATCAGACTTGCTCCTAACATTCCCAGTTAAAAAAAACTAAAAACCAAACTAATTTCTAGGAGGATCATGTCAAATAACCATAGTCCATGGTCTGCACATATCCAGTCTTGGTTGCAGATATCTTTACTCCACCCTGTCCTCAACTAGCTTCCTTCTGAACTTTATACCTGTGTTGGCTCCGATACTGGCTGGGTGATGGATTCATTTAGCTTTATTTATATTCCCTTTGTCAACACAAGGGGCTGGTCCCCTGTATAACATTAGCACCTTGAACCTATTGTGTCCCTACTTCCGTTCTATTTAGATTGTAAGCTCTTCTTTTGTCTTATTGTTTGTTTATTTGTTTTGATCATTGTCACTTTATTTGTTTGTTACCTCCACAATTGTAAATTGGAATATGTTGTTGCTATTGAAATAATTTTTTACAATTATTATTAGGAGTCGAAATCATGAGTCGACAGAAATGCGTCGACTCCAACTCCCCAATAAAAATAGAAAATATTATATATTGTTAATATTGTATTCATTTATTACGTGCCTAGTGTTGCATATTTATTCACCAGAATTGAAAAAAAGTTTTTGGTTCATAAATTGTATACTAATATATTTTATGTTCTATCTTTGTAGCCTGATTATTTACATGATGGTGATGAACAGCCTGATGTTACCATTTTACTACAAATAATTTGCTGTTATTAATTATTAGTAAACCTACAAAAGGACCTCAAAATAAGGTACAACAGGACAGAGGAGAAACCCCAAGCCAACTAGGAAAACAACCTATAAGCGCACGAGCGCCAGGGATATAACATCCCAATAGAATCTGAAAGTAAATACCATGGATAATAGGAAAATATATACTTTTATTAATGTATCACAATACATGGTATAACAATATCAAATGTATTAAAAGACTGTATATGGCGGATCATATATCAAGAGGAGTAACAAAGCGGTAAGTATGACAAAATACCATGGGAAGCACAGAAACCATAACCAAAAAATCCCCACATCTTAATGCGACCATACCAAAAGCACAGATGACAAGAATAACAGAGAAAGAGAGACTCTATATCGATGTGAATGAAATACCCACATGGAAAGAGTACATGACATAAATCTGCAAGGAATGAATAGCGTGTTTTACACATCGACAGGACGAAGCCGGTCGTGGGCGAAACGCGCGTCGAGGCGTTCCTGTGCCATTTCCCCTCATCTCCTGCTTCCATCATGTCGACAGGTATTTGCATGAGTTATGTTCTCAATATTATGTTCACCTAATATGTCGATGTGTAAAACACGCTATTCATTCCTTGCAGATTTATGTCATGTACTCTTTCCATGTGGGTATTTCATTCACATCGATATAGAGTCTCTCTTTCTCTGTTATTTTTGTCATCTGTGCTTTTGGTATGGTCGCATTAAGATGTGGGGATTTTTTGGTTATGTTTTCTGTGCTTCCCATGGTATTTTGTCATACTTACCGCTTTGTTACTCCTCTTGATATATGATCCACCATATACAGTCTTTTAATACATTTGATATTGTTATACCATGTATTGTGATACATTAATAAAAGTATATATTTTCCTATTATCCATGGTATTTACTTTCAGATTCTATTGGGATGTTATATCCCTGGCGCTCGTGCGCTTATAGGTTGTTTTGTTATTAATTATTATACATGAGCCATTTATGAAGGAGTCCGAGTCGGAGCTGGAATCAGAATCGGAAGTTTGGCTCCGCAGCCATGATTACTATTATTAGGATGCCAATCAAAGCAAGTTCCATGCCTCAGTCGGAAACAAACCCATGTCCAAGGGGGTACAATTTTTTAAATTGCGAGCTAATAAACATTTTACAAAGATTTTTTTATCTACTTCATGTAAATTGTGCCCGGCCACAGGGAGTGGTCCGGCACAATTTACATAAAATAAAAAAAATCCTCTCCCCTCAGGCTCTTACAGCAGGCCATGTCTCCTACAAGATACTTATGCCGAGCAGCGCCAGGTCCTTATATGTGACGCAGTACTCAGCCATAGTGATGGCGGCGTAAAAGGCCCAAAAATAACCTCCAAGACAAATATGTTATACAGTTAGGTCCAGAATTATTTGGAGAGTGACACAAGTTTTGCCATTTTAGCTGTTTACCAAAACATATTGAATATTCAGTTATATAATCAATATGGGCTTAAAGTGCAGACTCTCAGCTTTAATTTGAGGGTATTCACATCCTAATTTGAAGAAGGGTTTAGGAATTACAGCTCTTTAATATGTAGCTGTTTCTTTTTCAAGGGACCAAAGGTAATTGGACAATTATCTCAATAGCTATTTAATGGGCCGCATGGGCTATTCCCTCGTTAATCCACCATCTATTAAGCAGGTAAAAGCTCTGGAGTTGATTCCAGGTCTGGCATTTACATTTGGAAGCTGTTGCTGTGAACCCACAACATGAGGTCAAAGGAGCTCTTAATGCAAGTGAAACAGACCATTGTTAGGCTGAAAAAAATGAAGAAATCCATCAGAGAGATAGCACAAATGTTAGGAGTGGCCAAATCAACAGTTTGGTACATTCTTGAAAAAAAAAGAGCGCACTGGTGATCTCGTGAACTCCAAAAGGCCTGGACGTCCACGGAAGACAACAGTGTAGGATGATCGTAGAATCCTTTCCATGGTGAAGAAAAACCCCTTCACAACATCTACCCAAGTGAAGAACACTCTCCTGGAAGTAGGTGTATCAGTATCTAAGTCTACCATAAAGAGAAGACTTCATGAGAGCAAATACAGAGGGTTCACCACAAGGTGCAAACCATTAATCAGCCTCAAAAACAGAAAGGCCGGATTAGACTTTGCCAAACAACATGTAAAGAAGCCGCCCAGTTCTGGAACAGCATGAAACTAAGATCAACCTGTACCAGAATGATGGGAGGAAGAAAGTATGGAGAAGGCTTGGAACGGCTCATGATCCAAAGCCACCACATCCTCTGTAAAACATGGTGGGGGCAGTGTGATAGCATGGTGGGGGCAGAGTGAAGGCATGGTGGGTGCAGTGTGATGGCATGGTGGAGGCAGAATGATGGCATGGTGGGGGCAGTGTGATGGCATGGTGGAGGCGGTGTGATGGCATGGTGAGGGCAGTGTGGTGGCATGGTGGGGGCAGTGTGATGGCATGGGCATGCATGGCTGCCAAAGGCACTGGGTCACTAGTGTTTAATGATGATGTGACTGAAGACAGAAGCAGCCGGATGAATTCTGAAGTGTTCAGGGATTTACTTTCTGCTCAGATTCAACCAAATGCAGCAGGGTGATTGGACGTCACTTCACAGGACAGATGGACAATGACCCAAAACATACTGCGAAAGCAACTGAGGAGTTTATAAGGCAAAGAAGCGGAATATTCTGCAATGGTCGAGTCACCAGATCTCAACCCGATCGAGCTGCGTTTCACTGCTTAAGACAAAACTTAAGGCAGAAAGACGCACAAACAAGCAACAACTGAAGCCGCTGCAGTAAAGTCCCGGCAAAGCATCACAAAGGAGGAGACCCAGTGTGTGGTGATGTCCACGGGTTCCAGACTTCAGGCAGTCATTGCCTGCAAAGGATTCTCTACAAAGTATTCAATAATTTTTTTTGATTTATGGTAATGTTAATTTGTCTAATTACTTCTGAGCCCCTGAAATGAGGCGGCTGTGTAGAAAAGTGGTTGCAATTACTAAACATTTCACAGGATATTTTTGTTCAACCCCTTGAATTAAACCTGAAAGTCTAAGCTTCAATTATATCTCAGTTGTTTTATTCCAAATCCAAATAATTCTGGACCAAAACTGTATATATATGTGTGTGTATTAGTGGAATTTTTTTTTAACCTTTCTATGCCTATTTTCTGGCGTTGAGAGGTTAATAAATGCTCCCCCAATGTATATAGATAATATTTGTCTTGGAGTTTAGTTCAAAAGAAACAAATAAATAACCACACATTGCCAGTTACTTTTCAAACATTTTTGCGCTCTGGAAAACCTGACGAATTTTGGGCCAAGAGCCAACGTACTGGAAAGTAATTATACACGTGTGGTTATTTATTTTTTTCTATTGAACTAAGCTCCGAGACAAATATTATCTATATACATACATCCCATGCGACTGCTATGGGCAGGGCCAGTTTTAGGCAAAGTATGGCCCTGGGCAAAATTACAAGTGGGGCCCCAAATTTTAAAATATTGTACCAACAACTTGGTCAATTCAGTAAATGAAAACAAATATGCTCATGTGAAAATATTTGTTTAATTACATTGAACAAATGAATTTGAAAATAAACTACACACTATTAATGCAACCTTAAATTCTGCATCGTAAAGGCTGGATCACATGGACGGATGAAGATGTGTGTTTTTGGAGTCCGCCCTTCAGCTATATAGAAATAATGCAACCAATCTTGATTGTGTAGTAAAACATGTAGCAAACCAAAGATCAATATTACCAGTATATAGTGGCCATATAGTGGCAGATACCAGTCCTATACAGGCGCTCTGCAGACCATATAAGTGATTACAGTACAGGGATATACAGTGACTCACCGGTGACAACTTCTCACATTGGAGTCGTTCACTTTCCCGTTTCTTCTTCATCCGGCCCAAATGCCATGACCACTTCTTCCAGCCACAAACTGCCCCTGCAGAATTTGCAACACAAACATCTTGGGCTCCTGGCTTTTCCAGCACCCTCCCCATCTATTCCCCACCCTCTACAAAACCTCACCATTTATTGTGCCCCAGATGGAAATAATGCCCCCTCTTGGTGACCCACACTGTAATAGTGCCCCCCGCACAGTTATATTGCCCCTTTTGTGCTTCACACAGTAATGGTGCCCCACGCACTGTAATAGTGCACTCCCTACACAGGAATGCTACCCTAGTAGTTAGGTCTTCCTTTGTGTCCCCATATAGTAGTTATGTTCCCCTTTGGGCTCCCATATAGCAATTAGGACCTCTTTGAGTCCCCATGTTAGTTAGATCCACTTTGGTGCCCCTATGTAGTGGTTAGGTCCCCTTTCTACCCCTATAAAGTATTTAGGACCCCTTTGTGTCCTCATGCTAGTTAGGTCCCCCTTTGTGCCCCTATATACAGATGTAGCCATCTTTATCTTGACTTTGAATGTATTAAATACACATAAATGCACAGAAACTTTAACTTGACTTTTTCAATGATTTTTTAAATTACTTTTGTTGTGGGATATGACGCTGCAGCAAGTTATCAGAGTCAAGATAAACTTGGCTACATCCGTAGCAATTATGCCCCCTTGGTGCCCCTATATGGTAGTTAGGTCCCTTTTGTACCCCTATATAGTAGTTAGGCCCCCTTTGTGCCCCTATATAGTAGTTAGGCCCCCTTTGTGCCCCTATATAGTAGTTATGCCCCCTTTGTGTCACCATATAGTAGTTAGTTCCCTTTGGTGCTCCCATATAGTAGTTAGGCCCCAATTATACCCATATATAGTAGTTAGGCTCCCTTTGTGCCCTCTGTATAGTAGTTAGGCTTTCTTGTGTCCTCCATGTATGTTTTAGAGCCCCTTGTGCCCTCCATATAGTAGTTAGGCCCCCTTATTAACTTATATAGTAGTTAGGCCCCCTTGTGCCCTCCATATATTTGTTAGGCCCCCATTGTGCCCTCCATACAGTAGTTAGACCCCCTTGTGCCCTACATATAATAGTTAGGCCTCCTTGCGCCCTCCTTATAGTAGTTAGGCCACATTGTGCCCTCCATACAGTAGTTAGGCCCCCTTGTGCCCTCCATATTTTAGCTAGGCCTCCTTGTGCCCTCCATGTAGTAGTTAGCTCCCCTTGTGCCCTCCATATAACAGTTAGGCCTCCTTGCGCCCTCCTTATAGTAGTTATGCCCCGTTGTGCCCTGCATATAGTAGTTAGGCCCCCTTGGGCCCTCCATACAGTGGTTAGGTCCCCTGGTGCCCTCCATATAATAGTAAGGCCACTTTGTGCCCTCATACAGTAGTTAAGCCCCCTTGTGCCCTCCATAAAATAGTTAGGCCCCGTTGTGCCCTCCATACAGTAGTTAGGTCCCCTTGTGCCTTCCATATAAAAGTTAGGCTCCCTTGTGCCCACCATATAGTAGTTAGGCCCCTTGCGCCCTCCATGTAGTTGTTAGGTCCCTTTGCGCCCTCCACAAAAACAAAAACTCACCTAACCCCGCTCCCACTACAAGAGGATAGGCCCTCTTACATGGCCAATCGTGGTGACTTCAGCACATCACCGGCGTCAAGATATCATCGTGTCACTGGTGCTGGCACGTCATCTTTTAGTCACCAGCGCCGAGATGCCAAAGTCCTCCCGACCTCTAGTAGGCCACAGGTCTTAAATAGCCTGTGGCCTAACAAAGTAAGCGGTGAAGCAGCGAGCTGATGGCTCTCTGCCCCGCAGCTTGAAATAGATGCAGACGAGTCCAACGCGACTTCTCCCTCAATCTAATGTAGCTGCCCACCCGCCTTCTAACTTACACAGAAAGACGGGTGGGCAGCTAAACAGCAGTGGTAGCGCTGAAGGCGGGAGGCCCCTTTAGGGATAGGTGCCCTGGGCAATTGCCCAGTTTGCCTCCCCCTAATGCTGGCCCTGGCTATGAGGCCCTTGAAGAGAGAGTGGGGGCCAGTTCTAAATGGTCCTTTCTTCTTTGCTATTAAGTGGCAAGAAGCTCTCTCCAGAGTAACTGCATTGTTAGGAAACAAGAGGGTGGGGAATTGGCCTTAGAGACACGGAAAAAGGTGGAGGGGGAAACAAACACCAGGGGTCGCAAACCCGTCACCATATAAATCTTTGCTATGGGGTCTGCTCTCTACTGCCTGCAGATAACCATTATACTGCCACGTTCTTCCAGTAGATATGCGCTTGTGAAGTTCATCCATAATTAAGGCACTTTGATAACTTTGGCCTTTCATTTCTAAATGAAAAAGACTTAATGCTGAAGAGTTTTATAATCCGGCCATATAGTGGACAGACCACCTGCTGTTTCGCCTCAGACAAAAAAAATGAGTCCTGACTGTAGGCAATTCTACTTTAAAACTGAAGCTATTTCCATCCTGTGCCTGTACTTATCGGCTCATGGATTTTGACATTTTTATATGACATATATTTAAAGAAATGCAAGTTTAATGCTGACTCTGCAACATTCAGCATTTTCTATCTCATATGTTTTCTCACTTGCAAAACTGAATCCAGGTTTATGAACAGCGGCGGGATGAAGCCATTAAAGGAGACACAGAAAAAGGTAATGTTTATACTCAGCCCCGAGGAAGGAAATGACAAGACATTCATTTCTTATGAACCAATTTATTACATTGTGCCGAAGAAATGCAAATACAGAAAATGTAATTTTGTATTTAAAGGGTTGATATGGTTTCTATCCATTTTTTATAGGGGTTGTCCAAGAATTTTACATATATGAAAAATCATGAATTATGGCATAGCAGGAACGGACTGACCTATCAGACTATGAGAAAAACCTCCGGTGGGCTCAGGCACTGACACAACGCTGGAAGAATAGCGCGGCATGCAGCGTTTTTCTTCCCGTCAAAATGATGGACGGATCCGGCACCACGTTGCAGTTTTCATTATAAAATGGAAATGACTGACTGTCAAACCGTAAGAAATGTGTTAGGCCTTATTTAGACGAGCGTATTATACGTCCGTGTGCTGTCCGTTGAAATAACTGACAGCACACGGACCCGTACAAATCAATGAGGCTATTCACACATGCGTCATTTTTCACTCAACGTATGTCCGTTGTGTGAAACCCACTGCATGTCTTATTTTAGTCAGTTTTTGCGGACCACATCGTCCATTGAAGTCTTTGGGTGCGTGAAAAACACGGACAGTACATGGACGACATCTCTGTGCTGTCGGTGCTTCACGCACCAGTTGATAAACAAATGCTGAGAAAAAAAAAAACAGGGAGTGTAGAAATATGGACATGAAAAACTGATGCCACACGGAACTGAAATGCATGAAATACAGTCCTTTTTTTGCAGACGCAAAATGGACACGCTCGTCTGAATAAGACCTAACTGTAATCAAATTCACACGCGACAATATGACACAGGAAAAAAAAACAGATGTCAGACCTCCACCCCCAGCTTTTTTTTTTATAGCTGTGCTTATTGGTGTCATTTTTCCGTTTAGCACACTAAATATTTCTACCACTTGGGGGTGCTGTAGAGTATTGTACTATATGTTCCTGAATACAAGTACTGAGGGGCAGATTTACTAAGACTGGCGCACGCCTCTTAATAAATCGGTCTTATCTTTATGCAGGCCTTGCGGCCGTGCACCACCCATTCCTTCCCCCATTGAACATAAAATAAAAAAACATATACTCACCTCACTGCACCTTTTTGCTTCTCCCCTGCATGTTCCCTCAGGCTCTCATTACCGGCCTCGACTCATACAAGGTCCTGACGCCGAGCAACATCAGGTTCTTATATGTGATGCAACACTCAACGTCCTGAGGCTGCGTCACATACGGCGTCCTAATGCTGCCCGGCGTCAGTACATCGTATAAGCTGCATCCTGCTGTGAGAGCCTGAAGGGACCCAGAGGGGAGAAGAGAAAAGGTGAGGTGAGTATGCTTTTTTTTTTTACTGTCCGATGGGGAAGGAGGGCTAGTCTGCCGGGGGCGGGGGGGAGGCAAATGATGGTGTCCGCCACAGGTTTCTACCTTGCTACGCCACACAGAGTGAAATTGGCGTAGATTTCCTCGAAAGTTCACGCCACTATTCAGGTTTAAATTATAATAAATTTGTTGCTCCAGGTGGCCAGGCTCCTTTCTGTATGTCACGCCCCCTTTTTTCACAAAACTGTCAGAGCGGCATAAAAAGCTCAAAAGTTGCAATTCTTGCAAATTTTCTACGCCAAAAAACTGGTGTCGAAAGGTTTATGGATTCCCCTGACAGTGCTCTTGATTGCTCTGGGATAAGTCTCTTCACAACAGCACACCATGTGGTCAGGCATGGTACTACAAGTTAAATTTAACAACATAAACCATTATTACTTGAAGAATGCTAATCATGCAGGAAGACTCAAATTGACAGGATCCCAAAGAGTTAACAAATGTGTAGTATATCATTAAAAGTGTGACAAACCTTGCAGAATGTCTTCACAAAGCAAGTTAAGCCATGCCATCTGGAAAAAGAAAGTAAAAAAAGAACTGACTATACTTTGGGGAATACCACATGATACTGTGCCAAAGTGCCCGCTCCACCCTGTTTTGTAAGTTGTGTCTATGGTAACTATAGTCACCTAATCCTCTAATCACCGAGCCTCCGATGCAGAGGAATATTTCAGGCAGCCGCTGTATCTGAGTTATTTTGCAGGTATGGATTTTACATAGAATAAATGCAGGATTCTGAAGACACCATAGAATGGCATCACACACATAAGAACATGCCAACGTGCACCCATCTATTTCTACATTTGCTACTATATTTTTTTATTTTTTTACTAGCTGGTTAGAATCCCCATATTGGTATTATTTTTGTAACGCAGATAAATGATAGATTATTAGAGATTATGTTTGATCATTTCCTTATGATTCATATTCTCAGTGGTCCCCAGTCATAAATGACATACCCCAAGGTTCAGGCCTGGGGCCGCAATTATTTAACCTATTTATAAATGATATAGCGGATGGGATTCAGGATCAGACTAATATTTTCCTTTGGCTTTAAGGCTTGGGGTCTACATCAACACAAAGTCGCCCAGGATTTACTGTAGAGTCGCGACATTATCACATGCGATCTCAATATTTCCCTATGGGAAAGAAAGTTTCAAGCGTCTTTGTAAAAATCCAAAAAATTTGGGCAAAATTCCATAGGGAATTACCTACTAATGCTTGTTAAAGCGGCCTCATCTGGAATATGCAGTTCAGGTCTGGCACCGGTTCATAGAAAAATTACAGAAGGAAAATAGATACAAACTTCAGCAGCAAAAAAGCTTCTTTACCACAAGGCCGGGTTCACACGTAGCGTAAATATTGCGGATTTTCCACAACGAATTTTGTTGCAGAAAATCCGCAGCATAATACAGTAGCAACAGAATGGATGAGATTTGAATAAATCTCATCCACACGCTGCGTAAATGATAAGCCCAGAAATGTTTTAATCCGCAGCATGTTAATTATATTTGTGTAATCGCTGCTTATTTGTTGCAGATTTTCACCATTGATTTCAATGGGGAGTTGAAACCCTCAGGAAATAGCAAATGTTGAGATTTTTGCGACGAAAAAGCTGCGATTCTGCAAAAGTCGCAGCTCAGAAAAAAAAGAAAATCTTATACTTACCCAGCTTCTTCTTCCAGGCCGGCCTCCTGGGAAGACGTTCCATCCCATGTAACCTCTGCAGCCAATCACAAGCTGCAGCGGTCACATGGGATGAAACATCATCCCAGGAGGCCGGGCTGCAGGACGGCAGAGGGACGCGTCGCCATGACTACGGGTAAGTATAAAACTTTTTTTTTAATGTCCAGTTTTCCGCAACGGACATTTTGTCTGAAAAACGACACCACAATTTGGTGCGGTTTTTCTGCCGAAATTGCCTGCAGCTATTAGGGCGGATACGCTGTGTAGTTTTACGCAGCGTATCAGCCTTGTGTGAACATACCCTTAGAGCGATGAAGTTGTGGAGTAGTCACCTCAGGAGTTGGTTTTAGCAGAAGCAGTTGATCGTTTTAAGGAAGCCTGAGACGATTTCTTGAATCAAAAAATGAACTCTTCTGTAAATGTATACAATCCGTGTTTGAATATTGATCCAGTTATGGCAATCGCAATGCTGCGTCATGAAGGATTTGTTTTTTCTTTTAGGACAAGTTGGTTTGTGCCTTAAAGTGCTTTATCACCTTACTCTGGATCAACAGGGATATACTATAAGTCCTTTCCTTATTTTTTGTCTTTTCTCCTTCCCAATGTCCACATCACCCCCCCCCACCCCCCCCCCCCATCCCTACTTGAGAGTTTACTTTCTCCAAATTTGGCTGCAGGACTCCTTTTTTACTTTGGCTCCACAGCTATGATCATTGACTGTATTGTCTGTTGGACAATCTACTATCAGGCTTATCAGAGGCCCACGTTGCTACTCCCCCATGCTTTATACTACATCTCTGCTCAGCTACTGTTCAAAGCTACAGTATATAGGGAGGTAGGGAGAGCATTGCCAAGTTCTCTAAACATTGACACCTACTGGTCATAAAGGGTGAACTTTTTTACACATAATAATGGGCTAAAGAGGAGGCAAAGTGAACCCAAAAAATTATTCCGTACAAAAATAGTTACAAAAACACTGATAATAAGTGCAGAATAGACGTGCGGTAAATGCACGATGACCTGTGAGTAAAAGGATGGTTGATTCTTAAGACTGGATGGTTTATACAAGACAAATAGTGAAACTGATTGATTCTGGCAATCCCAATAACCGCTCTGTGACTTGATGGGGTCTGACAGTTCTTCTCTTCTAGCTGAATGAATACTTTGTATTGCGATCTTGCAGTAGAAGTCAATGTTATAACGCCCTGGTTACATTGTGTTTTACTATGTTTAAGTTATGTTACGTTTTATTCTGGAAACTACTTTTGGTCAACATAGAGTGGGCTTAAAGGGCCCTATGCTTCTGTATTTCATGATCAGTGAACTGAATGCTGAAACCATCCTTGTCTTGTCAGTCTCTGAGACTCCTGGAAGATCAGACAAATATCTCACAAAGGCTGTTTGATATGAGGCAGAAACTTAAAGGAACAATCCTGACAAAACTGATACATTGTTATTCCTGGCAGAAGCATACACAGGAACCTGTAAAAGAGGGGTTCATGGTCATACTTGCAGAGTAAATGCATACATACACAAAAACACAAACACACACACACACACACACACACACACACACACACACACACACGCATATACATACATTCATACAAATAAACACACATACAAACTATGACCAAGAAATAGACTGTTACACATACACATACATAAACACACTGTGACACATATACTGTCATGGCTATGGGGTATGTGGACCCACTAGGCTGCTCCGTCGCAGTGGAGTAGCAGCTGGCCAAACAACAGTCAATGATAATCTTTAGGACGAGAGTACCTGGGTAGAAGATTTGGCAGGCACTTGGCATAGCAGACACTTCGCGTACAAGACACTTGGCGTAGCAGACACTTGGCGTGGCAGTCACTTGGCACAGATGACACTTGGCACAGATGACACTTGGCACAGTTGAACTCGACTCCGACGCTAGACTTTGCACTGGGACAAACACAATTACTGGATACGGGATACTGGAACACAGGTTACAACTAAGGGACGATTTGCAATAACGCTCAGACAAGGAAGAAGAGAGCAGAGTCCTTTTTATAATCCAGGGTGCATTTGGGATAGGATAGGGGAGCTTTTTACAGGAAGGACAGTGGAGCAGAGCGGACGCGTATGCCGGCGTCTCTGAGGAGGAAGATGCTGGCTGGAGTTTATTGGTCTGCGGTAGCTGGAGAGTAAAAGATGCTGGTGGTCCGCGACCGCAGCCATTACACCAGTGGCGTAACTACCACTGTAGCAGCCATAGCTGCTACTACGGGGCCCGCAGCATGAGGGGGCCCATGCAGCCTGCCGGCCCGGCCCCCTCATAGCCGGAGGCTCCGCTAGCAGCCGCTATGGCTGCTACAGCGCGACACCACTGAAGGGTTTGTTCCTACAAAAGACATGCATCCCCACAGGACAGGGGATACATGTGTGATCGCTGGCAGCGATAATGAGAACGGGGGACCGAAAGTCCCCCGAAGTTCTCCATCACAAACCTCGAACTTCAGGGGTCTGTCGGCAGCTCCATAGAAATTAATTATGCACCGGTTTCGCTTGTGCGCATGCGTGACCAGCGCTCTTTTCATTTTTATTGAACTGCACAGACCCCAAGAGTCCTTTCTCCTTATCGCTGCCAGCGATCACACATGTATGTCTTTTGTAGGACAAACTATAAGCCGTTTTTTTTGGGGTGGGGGGGTTGAATGGCGTTATCTACAGGGAGGGGGCTGTGTGGCGTTATCTACAGGGAGGGGGCTGTATGGCGTTATCTACAGGGGGGCTGTAAGGCGTTATCTACAGGGGGGTTGTATGGTGCTATCTATGGGGGGTGCTGTGTGGCGGACTCTACTGGGAGGCACTATCTACAAGGGGGTGTTGTGTGATACCCAGGGGAGGGGGGCCCAGTCAAAAGTTTGCTATGGGGCCCAGTCTTTCCTAGTTACGCCCCTGCATTACACATACACATATATACATACTGTGACACATATAAATACACACACACATATACATACTGTGACACATACACACACTTACCTTCTCTGCTGGATTCCTTCACAGAGGGGCTGGGCACAGAAGGACATGACTGCTCCAGCCAGCAGTGATGTGGAGATGCTGGAGCTATCCCTTTCCCTTCCTCTCTGACCGTACTGCTGTCTTCATCTAATGCTGTCTGTCATCTGCTGGTGAAAGGTGAACATCTCCCATGTAATGTTCATCTTTCACTATCAGATGGCAGACAGCATTACATACAGACGGTATGTACAACAGCACAAGGGGAGGTTTTAACCCCATAACCCCCATTATGTACGCCCCTGATTCCTAGTGAAGGGACCGATGCTGGGGCTTGAAATAAGGATGCTCTCTTGCTCATTAAATCCCTGTGTTATGCAACGCCCCATCAGGCCATTCACTAAAAATAAGAGTCATGTTTTTTTTTATATTACAAAGTCACCAATCAGTCCATCCACTGAAATTTGGTAAAGCCTCATTAAACTTTGTTTTTTAAAGCAGATTTGTAACCCGAATATGTGCAAATACACAGTGGCCATCAATAACTGGTGACAAGGGTGGGAGGAGGCAGGGAGGGCAATCCTCTAATGAATGCAATGGGCTCGTAACTCCTTATTGGAGACACACACTTCCTTCTCGTATTGTCTGCACAGACACTACAGCAGTGTGTGTGTGCTTTATGGCAGCTGGAAGGAATAGGAGTAGATCCCCAGGATTTTACTTTTTTACTCTTGAAGAATAAGAAGGCTTTGCAATACAATATTTGTTAAAAAAAAACAACAAAAAAAAACAACAAACTCTGATTCTAGAGCACCCAGTGAAGTGAGAATCTGTACATCGCACAGACAGTGACCAGGATGGGGGGGGGGGGGCATGTATATTAGAGTACTGTTCATGGTGGAAGCTGCGGCTTCTTCTCTCAGCTTGAGGTAGGGTCAGCTTGCTTGTCTGCCTATGTCTAACCCTTGACCATGGGATTATAGAGCTCGTCCACTATTAACCCTATTTTACCTTTCCCTTAACCCCCCCTTTTCCCCCCTGTCCTATCTAACCCTGTGGCCCTACCTCGTTCCTTCCCACTTACCCACCCAGTAAACACACAAAAGACAGTGGGTTGGATAATGTCGGCCACAGCAGCCATTTTATTAACATATATAAACATAAACAATGCTTTATTAAAAAAAACATAACGAGTAAAGGGAAGTCATTGGAGCTACAAACCTGGCAACGAACTGCCCACCTGTATAACTACTTACCCCCAGCCGTCTCCCTACAGGCTCAGGGGCACCTTTCTAATCCGCAGTTGGCTTGCCGAGGATGTAAACCACTCCCCGGGACACCACACAGCAGGAGCCCAAAATAAGCCCATACCCATGAGCAATTGTGTAATTGTTTGGGACCATACCTCTGATGAATCCCTCACTTCAATTTACCACCAACTCCAAGGACCACAAATTCACCACAAAGTCACCATCAGCCATCCCCTGTAAAAGAAAAAACACCAGCAATACCAAGAAATCACAAAACAAAAACATAAGTACGATAAAATTAGGGAGGGAGGACAGGACAACGGCTAACACTGCCTTCCCTGTAATGGCGCGAAGTTGCCTGCTCCCCACCCTATATGCCCCCTTAACCTCGCCCCCTTTGAGGCCACCACCCCTTCTATCCTCCCGCTCCTCACAGGAAAACTTAACCCCTTCCTTACCTGTAACCCTGGTCATGTTGGCCTTCCCAAATTCTTTCATCCTGTGTCTATGAGTCCACGATGGACAGGTGGAGCACCGTGTGTTGCTTCCATTCTTTTAATGGAGAATAACCACACATTTGCAAATATATTTTTATTGCGAGACATCAAGAAATTGCCACCAAGTGTTTATATCTTTCTAGGAATTTAACGATCAAATTGTTCTCTGAACGTTTTACACAGAGCCATCTACTATAGACGGGAAGTCGACATCCGACAACTTTGTTGTAAATAAATAAGGATGAATTTAATAATGGTAAACCAGTATAATTCCGGTGTAAAAATGAAATTGCATGCAGCTACCTTATATATAATATTAAAAAGTGATTTATTTTTATGTCTCATAGTATTCTTTATAAGTCTCTCAACAATTGATATGAAGAGACAGCCAAGGAGCAGAATTCATGGAGGGGACGTTGGACTTTGGAATGTGACATCAGATGAAGAGGTGGCTAATGAGTGTCAAGAACCCAACTCATTGGGAGACCTACCAGTCAGTGAGTGAAAATAGTCCCATATCATAACCATTAATTCACAAATGTCACAATTTTTGAAAAAGATTGCCAATAAGACAAATGTTACTTTTTTCTCTAACAGGGAAGCACTTCTTTTACGTTGGCACACCGAAAAGAATTCAACAGCTGACCGAAGAGGAGAGATTTTTTAAGAAAGATGAAATTAAAGTTCCATCAGGTGAGAAATCATCCAAAGAAAAAAATCTTCATGTATATGTATATTAAGTGTCATTAAAGGGGTCATGTGGGGACAGAAAATTATTAGCAGTGTACTCACTGCAGTATATATGTACACTCGCTAATATACATTCCGGACCCCCATGACGCTGATTCTGAGATTTTCATAGATTTTTTATAGCGCTGGCGGGGTACCAGAAGTCTAGTTGCACAGCCTTCTTTGATGATGATATGACTCTTCGTCACACACACACAGTGCTCCCTGTAGATAGTGCCCCCCATAGAGCCCCCTGCAGATAGTGCCCCACATAGATCCCCCTGTAGATAATGCCGCACATATAGCCCCCCCGTAGATAGTGCCAACATATAGCTCCCTTGTATATAGTGCCCTGCATATAGCCCACCCCTGTAGGTAGAGCCCTACATATAGCCCCCCTATAGTGCTCCACATGTAGCCCACCCCTGTATATAGTGCCCCACATATAGCCCACCCCTATATATAGTGACCAACATATAGCCCACCCCTGTATATAGAGCCCATATATAGCTCCTCCTGTATATAGTGCCCCACATATAGCCCACACCTGTATATAGTGCCCCAGATATAGCCCACGTCTGTATATAATGCCCCACATATAGCGCACCACTGTATATAGCGCTCCACATATATCCCAGCCATTTATATAGTGCCCCACATATAGCCCACACCTGTATATAGTGCCCCACATATAGCCCACGCCTGTATATAATGCCCCACATATAGCCCATCCCTGTATATAGTGCTCCACATGTAGCCCACCCCTATATATAGTGCCCCACATATAGCCCACCCCTGTTTATAGTGCCCAACATATAGCCCACCCCTGTATATAGAGCCCATATATAGCTCCCCCTGTATATAGTGCTCCACATATATCCCAGTCCTATATATAGTGCCCCACATATAGCCCACACCTGTATATAGTGCCCCAGATATAGCCCACACCTGTATATAATGCCCCACATATAGCGCACCACTGTATATAGCGCTCCACATATATCCCAGCCCTATATATAGTACCCCACATATAGCCCACACCTGTATATAGTGCCCCACATATAGCCCACGCCTGTATATAATGCCCCACATATAGCCCATCCCTGTATATAGTATCCCTCATATAGCCCACCCCTGTATATAATGCCCCACATATAGCCCATCCCTGAATATAGTATCCCTCATATAGCCCACCCCTGTATATAATGCTTCACATACAGCCCACCCCTGTATATAGTATCCCTCACATAGCCCAGCCCTGTATATAATGTCCCTCATATAGCCCACCCCTGTATATAGTATCCCTCATATAGCCCACCCCTGTATATAGTGCCCCCTGTAGATAATGCCACTCACATTTTTATTAGAAAACATACAAAAACTTTACATACTCACCTCGATCCCGTTCCCAAGCCGTCCGGTAGAAATGCAGACCTGATGACTTCTGAGCAGGTCTGCTGGGGCTGATCGACGAAAGGCGTTGATTGATAGGGCAAGTCATTCTGCCCTGCCAATCAGCGCCTTTCAAAGATGCAAGCGGCGTAATGACGTCATCGCGCCATTTGCACCATTGAAAGGCGCTGATTGGCAGGGCAAGTCATCGCACCGCTTGCGTCGTTGAAAAGCGCTGAATGGCCGGGAATGGCGCTCGGCCATTCATCGCTTATGCAATTATAGTGCAAGAGGGGGTTGCAGCAGCTGGTTTCAGTGGCGCTGCCGCCCCCTCAGAGTGGCAGCAGGCCGCCACCTGAGACGAGATGCTCATCTCACCTCATCTACAGTGCGGCCCTGGGTTTGAGGGTAGGTCACATAGGATAATGTTATATTAGTCTAAATGAGGTATGTTTAAGAAATGTATGATCATTTTGCTGGTGAGGAAGGAACAGATTCGGGAAATATTTTAGAATTACAGGTGTCATTTTTCTCTCACAAAAGGGAGTACAGTTTTATTCTATAAATTTGTCCTTTGTGTAAGTATTTGCACACTTTTAACAAATAATAAGTAAAAGTTATATTTTATAAACTCTATCCTCATTCCAGTGATTTGTTCATTAATTCCAAATAGAGTATTAATATTTCAAACAACCTTTGGTGGAAGGTATTAAAACACCATTAGACATCTATTTGAATTACAGGTGGCAAGAGGTGGCGAGGGCGGAGAATCAATTTCCGCTCCTGTTTCCTTTAGAAATATCCTCAAATTTTGGCTCCATCCAGGAGCATAATCCAAGCCCATTAGAAAAACTATCAAATGTATCCATGTACAAATTGTCACCAGGGACGTAACTAGGAAAGACTGGGCCCCATAGCAAACTTTTAACAGGGCCCCCCTCCCCTGGGTGCCACACAACCCCCCCTTGTAGATAATGCATCCCTGTAGATTCTGATACACAGCGACCCCTGTAGATAGCGCCATACAGCCCCCTGTAGAGGGCGCCACACACAGTCCCCTGTAGATAGTGTCATACAGCCCCCCTGTATATAGTGCCATACAGCCCCCCGTAGATAGCGCCATACAGACCCCTGTAGACAGCACCATACAGCCCCCTCCCTGTATATAGCGCCATACAGCCCCCTGTAGATAGCGCCATATTGCCCCCCTGTAGATAGCCCCATACAGCCCCCCTGTAGATAGCACCATACAGCTCCCCTGTAGATAGTGCCACACAGCCCTCCTGTAGATAACGCCATACAGCCCCCTCCCTGTAGATAGCTTCGTACAGCCCCCCCTGTAGATAACACCATACAGCCCCCCTCTAGATAGTGCCATGCAGCCCACTCCCTGTATATAACGACATACAGTCCCCTGTAGATAGCGTCATACAGCCCCCTGCAGATAGTGCCATACAGCCCCCCTGTATATAAAGCGATACAGCCCCCCTCCCTGTCGATAGTGCCATACAGCCCCCCCTGTAGATAACGCCATACAGCCCCCTCCCTGTAGATAACTCCGTACAGCCTGCTTGTAGATAACGCCATACAGCCCCCTGTAGATAGTGCCGTACTGCCCCCTCCCTGTATATAGCGCCACACAGTCCCCCTGTAGATAGCGTCATACAGCCCCTGTAGATAACACCATACAGCCCTCCCTGTAGATAACGCCATACAGCCCCCTTGTAGATAGCTCCATACAGCCCCACTGTTGATAGTGCCATACAGCACCCCCTGCAGATAAGGCCATACAGCCCCCCCTGTAGATGAGGCCATACAGCCCCCCTGTAGATAATACCATACAGCCCCTGTAGATAACACCATACAGCCCCGCTCTAGATAGTGCCATGCAGCCCCCTCCCTGTATATAACGCCATACAGTCCCCCTGTAGATAGCGTCATACAGCTCCCTGCAGATAGCGCCATACAGCCCCCTGTAAGTAGCTCCATACAGCCCCTGTAGATAACGCCATACAGCCCCATGTCGATAACACGATACAGCCCCCTGTAGGTAACGTCATACAGCTCCACTGTAGATAACGCCATACAGCACCCCCTGCAGATGAGGCCATACAGCCCCCTCCCTCTAGATAGTGTCATACAGCCCCCCCTGTAGATAACGCCATAAGCCCCCTCCCTGTAGATAGCTCCGTACAGCCCCCTGTAGATAAGGCCATACAGCCCCCCTGTAGATAAGGCCATACAGCCCCCTGTAGGTAACGTCATACAGCCCCCTCCCTGTAGATAGCTTCGTACAGCCCCCCTGTACATAACACCATACAGCCCCCCTCTAGATAGTGCCATGCAGCCCCCTCCCTGTATATAACGCCATACAGTCCCCCTGTAGATAGCGTCTTACAGCCCCCTGCAGATAGCGCCATACAGCCCCCTGTAAGTAGCTCCATACAGCCCCCCTGTAGATAACACCATACAGCCCCCCTGTAGATAGTGGCATACAGCCCCCCTGTAGATAGTGGCATACAGCCCCCCTGTAGATAGTGGCATACAGCCCCCTCTGTAGATAGCTCCATTCAGCCCCACTGTAGATAGTGCCATACAGCCCCCCTACAGATAAGGCTATACAGCCCCCCCTGTAGATAGAGCCCTACAGCCCCCTCCCTGTAGATATCTCCGTACAGCCCCCTGAAGATAACGCCATACAGCTCCCTCCCTGTAGCTAACGCCATACAGCCCCTGTAGATAACGCCATGTAGATAGCTCCATACAGCCCCCTGTTGATAACACCATACAGCCCCCCTGTAGGTATCGCCATACAGCCCCCAGTAGATAACGCCATACAGCCCCCTCTGTAGATAAAGCCATACAGCCCCCCTGTTGATAACACCATACAACCCCCTCCCTGTAGATAACGCCATACAGCCCCCTGTAGATAATACCATACAGCCCAGTGTAGATAACGCCATACAGCCCCCTGTAGATAACGACATACAGTCCCCTCTGTAGATAACGCCATACAGCCCCTGTAGATAACGCCATACAGACCCCCCTGTAGATAACGCCATACAGCCCCCTGTAGATAACGCCATACAGCCCCCTGTAGATAACGCCATACAGCCCCCTGTAGATAACGCCATACAGCCCCCTGTAGATAACAACATACAGCCCCCTCTGTAGATAACGCCATACAGCCCCCTCTGTAGATAACGCCATACAGCCCCCTCTGTAGATAACGCCATACAAACCCCCCTGTAGATAACGCCATACAGCCCCCTCTGTAGATAACGCCATACAGCCCCCTGTAGATAACGCCATACAGCCCCCTGTAGATAACACCATACAGCCCCTGTAGATAACGCCATACAGCCCCCTCTGTAGATAACGCCATACAGCCCCCTCTGTAGATAACGCCAAACAGCCCCGCTGTAGATAACGCCATACAGCCCCCCTGTAGATAACGCCATACAGCCCCCTCTGTATA
Organism: Rhinoderma darwinii; assembly: GCF_050947455.1. Classification (NCBI taxonomy): domain Eukaryota; kingdom Metazoa; phylum Chordata; class Amphibia; order Anura; family Rhinodermatidae; genus Rhinoderma; species Rhinoderma darwinii. The sequence continues at coordinate 26,526,149 of NC_134688.1, forward strand.
TAACGCCATACAGACCCCCCTGTAGATAACGCCATACAGACCCCTGTAGATAACACCATACAGCCCCTGTAGATAACGCCATACAGCCCCTCTGTAGATAACGCCATACAGCCCCCTCTGTAGATAACGCCAAACAGCCCCAACCCCCCAAAAAAAACAAACAAACAAAGCTCAATAAAATTTAAAGGAACGCTGGCCACGCATGCACACAAGCTCGACCGGGGGTTCAGATAATTTCTACAGTGCTGCCGGACACAGACCCCGGAAGTCCAAGGTTTGTCATACTGCGGGCCCCGTAGCAGCCGCTATGGCAGCTACAACGGTAGTTACGCCACTGCTTGTCACTATATATCATGAAGACAGAAAAAGTGCAAAAATGATCAATGGCGGACATATCGTTTTAATAGGATCTGTTGTGTTTTACATAACAATCCTACAGAGCATCGAAACTGTAAAATGTAAGTAATATCAAAAATAGCCATAAATCCGGTATAATTCCAATCTAGCAGTAAGAAGCCTTATTACTAATCCCCATGTGGTATATGATTGAATGAATGTATTCATTAGCAGCAATGCAATAGGCGTGAAGCTGAAATATAAGTGATATGGCGGCAGATATTGATTTATATATGGAAAATTACTACTGTAAAAGTTCTCTTTTCGACATTGGCTCCAAAAATATATTGAAATGTGAATGTTCACTGGCTGGGACATCATAAATATCCATCAGTAATTTCGCCTTGGCAGAGTATGTCATTATTAAATCAAAACTCAACTAGTGCTGTATTCCTCAAAGAGAGAGCCGAGGTTCAATACGAGAAGGAACAGACACGAGCTCTCAAGTGGAAAAGATGATGTTCCCACTGATTTATTTAAGTACTTTCCTGCCAGCCAACATCTTTATGTGCAATTTATTATTGGTGGCTGAGAATAGTGAATTAAAATCTGCAAAGGAATAAAAAGTCCCTTTCCGAAGAGTTACATTAAGGGGTGGATTGACTATTCGGCTGTTAGGGCAGTGCCCATGGCCAGTAGGGGACTACAGCTAAGGCCGTATATACACAAACGGGTGTCAAATAGGCCTTGAAAAATGACAGTATTTCACGGCCGATTTGCACCTATGCAGGGCCCATTTTCATGGATCCCTCATAGACTTGAGTCTATTAAGGGATCCGGAATAACGGGCAAAAATAAGACGTCATATTTTGTCACGGCCGTTCACATGATTCGTCAAAAAAGAAATCGGCTGTGTGAATAGCCCAATAGACAATCATTGATATAAATGCAGCCGTGTGACGACTGTTAAAGAAATGGCCGTCACACGGCTGATTATCTCTGTCTTGTGAATAAGGCTTTAGTCAGTTGCAGCACTCCTTTATAGTGGACTTGGTGGCTCTCCTCACAGGTCTGTTTTAGTAAATACTTGTATCCCCCATTGTCTTCTTATTTTAGGACTTTATATTGTGCCGTTCCTTTGTTATTGACAACTGGGTATTACTGTTCCTCTTGTCAAAGGGGCGTGTCTCTACACACACACTGAACCCATCCAATCAGGGTTGACAGTGTCAGGCTGTATAGGGACACACCCTATTGACAAGGGCGATGGTAACTAAAAAATTCCTACAGTTTTGGGTCTACAGTACCTAGACAGAAGTATGTGTATCCACGGTTACAGACTACAAAAGAAAGATACAACCTTGTGCGTAGTCTAATCCTGCTGTCTTGTGCCCTTCTGTAGGGCATAGACTGAGTAATGTGCCCTCCCCCGAGGAGCCGAGCATCTTTGAAATAATTCTGTCATTGCCTGTACTGTTGTGGCCTTTTTCCCTGGACAATGTTACCCGTCCTTCTCCCTCATGAATGTCCTTTTGTGTACCCCTGATTCTTCTTCTGTCTGCGTGCTGCTATTATGTCATTGGTGGCAGTGGAGCGCAGCACAACTGACCTCAGGTTGACAGGAGCTGCAGTTGTAGCAAGAAGTATCGACGCCTGTCTGATCTGTCCTTCAGGGGGTTGTCATGTCCGTGGCTGCGGGCCATCAGCGCCACTCTCCCCATGACAGCAGCAGCCACGAGTCGGCGAGCGCTGGCCCCAGTCTCCTCCTCAGGAGACGCCAGCGCTCACTTCCACTCACCTCAGCCGGATCCCGTAGGGTGCGCGCACGCTCGTGCCCGCTCTTAAAGGGGCAGCGTGCGCACCGGACTTTGATGAAGCATCAGGCTGTGAGTACCTTGGACTATAAGAGGGGTCCCGCCCCCTGCTTCGATGCCTGAGCGTTGTTGTTTCCCTAATTTGTCTATGCAATGGTCTCCTAGTGTGTTCCTGTTCCCTGCATTCCGTACTATCTTGGTCGAGTACTGTGCTGAGCCAAAGTCATGCCGTGCTGTATACCACGCCTGACCTGCTTCACTTCGCCTGATGTCTACCTGCTGCCTAGTCCCAGCCGAGTCTGCCTTGCTACTGTCCGAGCTGCCACAGGTACCCTATATGAACTATAGACATTGACCTGCGCCCTGTTGGCCAGCTGCCATACCGCCAAGGCGGTACGGCCCAGTGGGTCCTCAGACCCTACGTGACAGGGGTCAGCAAATCAGGGTTGAGGAGACAAGTAACGGTGCACTCAGCCACCGCTGCCCTGTTCGTGCTGTGGATTTGTCTTTCTGGACGCACTCTGAGAACGTGCCTCTGGTGGAGAGATGCTGAGAGGGTGGGGGGGGTCAAATAGAGGAAGGTTAGAGAAGGACGCGTTTTCGGACAGGTGCCATTATTGGAGGCAATAGTAAGCATTGGGCGCTTAAAGACCTCGTATAATTGTGAATGGGCCACTGTGAGTCACATTGGGTGAAAGGTAGTGGTTCGACCTACCCAGAGTAGAAGAAACTAAGACTTGAGCACGGTTCAGCTGAGGCAGAACATCTGCGTAGTAGTTTGGTCGGTATTGTACGTAGTAGTGTTGGCACCAGTCACTAGGTGAGAACCGTCATACCCGTCTTCTGTTCAGCCCATCTGGTCAGATAAACACCCGTATGATCGTTGTCCCCCAGCTCAGGAACAGCTACCCCTCCTCACACAGCGGTCCAAAATCTTCCTCTGCCCCCCTCTTCTACTGTCTGTAGGTTTGAAAGAAGAGGGGGCAGCAGGAGTGGGGTAACATATGACTGGACGCTCTGACTACACCATGCTTTGTTTGTAGCCTGTAACCAAGGAGACGCATGGGTTTGTATAGAAGCTGTATACCCAAAATTGGCGGTGGCAGTCTGAGTGAGGTCGGTGCATGCCGGCCCTGGAGTGAACCAGTCCAGTCACCTGATCGGAGTCACCTGACCACACTGAGACAACCGCCTCCTTCACAAGTAGTGAATTACATTACTTGGCTCCGTCCGCCCTCCTCCTGCTCATAAATGTGTGTCGAGGGCCAGACCAAATGATTTTGCGGGCCTTATATGGCCCACAGGCCGGACGTTCCCCACCAATGCTCTACACCATAGCTGCTGCAGAACATCATAATACACACCTCAAGTGCAACGGATCTTCGTTTTTAAAAGGATGAGGGCTTTTTTTTATATTAATCCATCAATGCTGCAAGGGAATACCCCTTTCTCTTCAAAAAGAGGTTGTGCAGTAGCTGTGACATGTACGATAAGGAATAATGTACCCCATATTATAAGTTAGAAAAATATTATAAGTCACTTCGGAGTTCCATGACTTGTATAGATGCACTTACCCTTCGGCCATCGACTTTTATATAGTCAGAGAACTGCTCCAAGAATAATATACAATAATAATAATAATAATATATTAACAGTAGGGGCATATTATAGGAACGCTAATCCTATAGTCATCAGAACTGGAGATATGGAGGATAAAGTAGTGACCATAGGGCCAAGGTTTCCCCCCCCATTGAAGAACAGTCAGTGGCTGATAACAGAGAACAATATCTTTTAATGAAGTCTTCAGTCTCAAATCACATGAGTATAACTTGAGTCATGTGATTTTATTGTGTACCTCTAGCCCAGCGGTCTCCAACCTGTGGCTCTCCAGCTGTGGCAGAACTACAACTCCCAGTATGCCCTGACAGCCTACGGCTGGATCGAGAAGGGGCAGTCACAGTCACTGGGATAGTATAAATGTGAAAATCAATTGCATAGAATTGTCTGTGAGATCCTTGAGCTGTAAGATGATTTATATGGGACAGAAATGCAGGATGATTGTAATGTCCTATCAATATCCACAGTGGAAGCACCTCGGATTTATGGCTTTATATAGTATGAAAGTCAGCGGCATCGTCGGAAGCGGCGGTGAGAGATATTATCGTAATTCTGGGAACAGGAGGTTATATGGACAATTTATAGCTCGCACCATCGGGTAAAAAGCCATTTTTATTCGTCTCATAGAAGAAAAAGGGAATGCTTCTACATGCAAGACCCACACATAGACTTAGCAGAGCCGAGTTTGTCATTTGGCACACTTCATCTTGATATCACATTATGTCCAGTTAGGTTTTACATGGGACTGCAAATAAGCCTCAGTTGTTTACTCTTCTAGATTGTCTAGGAGTCTCCCAAAATAGCTGCTAAGGGCCACCACTAGGGGGAGCTTGCTGCATAAATAATTGTATTGTGAGCGCCTCCTTGTGATGGCTGCAGGCAAATAGAATTGTATCATTTAGTTCTATGCCAAGGGGTAGAACTGGCAATGTTACTATCGTAATATGGCATGCGACTAAGCATTTCACGATTTTGCCACTAACTCCATATTCCTAATAAAATTAGAGGCATACAGAGGTAAGGCAGATCCCTATAGACCTCTGTGGTTGACATATTACGGCTCGGTACAACTCGAAGGTTGTACAAAAAATAAAATGGTATTGTGTATGAGATCTTGAATTTTTATTCTGAGGATAATGTGATACATTTTGCGTACAGCGCTGAGTATGATGGCACCATATAAATAAGAGAGAAAAACCAAATTATGCAATAAATAATGAAACCGTAATATAAAATAAACATGTGTAAGGCCCTATTCACATGGAGATTTTTGACTCTGATTTTGACGCGGATACCGTGTCGGAATCAGCACCAAAAAAACGTCCGAAATAGCATTCCATTGATTTCAATGGGAGGCAGAGGTGGTTTTTTTTTCCGGGAGGTTTTTGGCAACTCGCAGGAAAAAAAAAAGTGGAAGTCCTTTCTTGCCGCGGTTCCCGCCTCTGAGCTCCCATTTAAATAATTGGGAGGCAGAAAAAGCCCATGGCGCTCATCTTCGAGCGTTTTTGCCCGCAGTGCTTGCATTAGCTTCAATGGCCGCAGATGAAAAACGCAGCGAGAAAATCTGAAAAAAGCGCAGGCAATTCAAAATCTGCCTAAAAATTCCTGAAGCAATTCTGAGGCAGATTTTTTCTGCCTGCAAAAAAACTCTGTGTGAACAGGGCTTTAGAAACCTAATATAATATAATCTGTGGTCTGAGCTGAATAGAATTTTTGGGATGTTCTTTGACCACTGTGGCAGGCAATGGGTTAACGCTATTTTTTTATAGCCTCCGACATCTGACATTGGCTGCGGTTATCTTACTAATGAGTAATTGTGAAGGTAAAGAAGGCAAACAAGAACTTTTATCAGAAGAACATCAGTGTGAGATTGATTTCTGTAATTATAATGAATCACCATCATGAGTGACTGTCAGAAGAGGCGGCGACACGCCAAGTGCATTGTGTAACTATTATACATATATAACGTGTGAAGGATACCGCCATGTTTGTGCAGCTATTAATTAACCTGTTCTAAAACTATGATTTAATGAAACTCATTGTCAAACGTGTGAGGACTCCGCCTGTCAGCCGTGCAGCTATGGGGGTGCGTGAAATTGCAGTCGAGTCCTGGCCCTAATGCCCAGGAGGACCCAAAGGGGCAAAGCATATGTGTGATGGCAGAATATAATTACACAAAGATGTAATAACTGTAGACAGAGCTGTTTTACCATAATATATGTCCACACGGGGCGGATACGCTGCGTAAGTGCACACAGTGTATTTGTCCTGGAACCCACAGGGAATTCAACCTGAAAAACCGCACCAAATTGTGGTGAAATTTTTCGGGCGGATTGTCTGCTGCGGAAAACAGTCGTTGTAAAAAAAAGTTTATACTCCGTTCTTCATTGTCATGGCAACGCATTCCTCTGTTGTGCAGTCTGGCCTCCTGGGATTAAGCTGCAGCCCACGTGACCGCTACAGCCTGTGATTGGCTGCAGCCTTCACATGGTCATCCAAGGAGGCTGGCCTAGACGGGGAACAGAAGAGAGCGTCACTATAATAACGCATGGGTGGTAAGTTTAAACCTTCTTATTCATTATAGACAAGAGTTGGGATTTTTACAGATTTAACATAACAAAAAAAGCGTGAATGTGAAGGATCATGGAAATATATTTCTTCCAAGAAAATACTCATGGCCCATGGACCAAATGAAAAGCATTGAAAGTAATCTCTGACCCTCCGCTCCTCTGATCTCATGTCACTCCACACCATTTCCATTCCTGCGCATGTGGTGTCTCTCTATATATATAAAAAGTTCAGCATTCTGTAATTTGTCAATACTCGTAATAACTTCCAGGACTACTATAGAAATTAATTTTCTAGTGCCTGTAATAGCATCTCGAATAAGGCCCCATGCACACGACCGTGCCCGTAATCAGCTGTCCGTATTTGTGGGCGGTGCAACCATTATAAAGTATGGGCGCACGGTCCGTAAAATAAAAAAATAGGACATGTCCTAATTTTTACGGAAGGTTTCTACGGCACGGACACCTTCCCATAAATTTACAGGAAGGTGTCCGTCGGACATAGAAATTAACACGTCCGTAATTACGGACCATGATTACGGTCCGTGATTACAGACAAAATCTATGGCCGTGTGTATGGGGCATAATGACTTTGTACTTATTTTTCTCAATATTTCAGAGCTCGTAATAGCTACTCTGGCAATTATTTTAATAAGAGTGCTTGGCCATACTAATGATTTCATCATATACCCTTACATTTTATGTAGGTGTGTGTATGAACACATTGTTTTATAATACATGTGGGGTATATACATGTATGTATTTATATATACAGTGGTGGAATCTGGCTGGTTTGCCCTGTTTCTCCCGAACCGGTTGTTAAAACTACAGCCGTTCGCAGAACTAGGGTGAAGTGGAAAACCGGAACCGGTCCCCTGCACTTAATTTTATCCACACCCTTAGGAAGCGGATACAATTGAGTTGACTAGTGCTGCCCTGGCGAGGCACATGATGCCTCGCCATTCGGCGCTTTAGTGATGATGCAGTCGGCGTGATGACATCATCGCGCCGCTGCGTTGTTCCACTAGAGGAGGACTGGCATCGCTGGAGGATGCCATGGGAACGGGACAGGTAAGAATATAATGGTTTTTTTTTTCCTTTTATTGTGGGCAGTGTTGGGGGACTTATCTATAGGGGACACTAACTATAGGGGAGGACTATATAGGGGCACTAACCACAGGGGAGGACTATATAGGGGAAGACTATATAGGGGCACTAACTACAGGGGAGGACTATATAGGGGGCACTAACTACAGGGGAGGACTATACAGGGGGCACTAAATATAGGGGAGAACTATAGGAATATATAGGGGGCACTAACTACAGGGGATGACTATATAGGGGGCCTAACTACAGGAGAAGGCTATATAGGGGGCACTGTCTACAGGGGAGGAGTTTATAGGGTGCACTGCCTACAGGGGAGGACTATATAGGGGGCACTAACTACAGGGGACTATATAGGGGCCCATATCTACAGGAAATGCCTCAGGGGGCACTATCTACAGGGAACACTACAGGGGGCACTATATGCAGGGAACGCTACAGGGGGCACTATATGCAGGGAACGCTACAGGGGGCACTATCTACAGGGGACACCACAGGGGGCACTATCTACAGGGGGCTCTATTGGGAGCACTATCTACAGAGGGCACCACAGGGAGCACTATCTACAGAGGGCTCCATGAGAGGCACTATCTACAGGGAGCTCTATGTGGAGCACTATCTACAAGGGGCACTGTGTGTGGTGCATTACTTTACAGTGTTTGACACTATTTTATTCATGGACACAGTGTATGATATTATTATATTCAGGGGCACAGTGTATGGTACTATTATATTCAGGAGCACAGTGTATAGTACTATTGTGTTCAGGGGCACAGTGTATTGTACTATTATATTGAGGAGCACAGTGTATAGTACTATTGTGTTCAGGGCCACAGTGTATTGTACTATTATATTCGGGGACACGGTGTATGATGCTATTATATTTAGGAGCATAGAGTGTGGCACCATGAGAATTTTATCTTCGTTTATAGGTGCAGAAATGTCTGAAAAGTGAGGAGCTGAAGACATTTGAGCTGCAAACTCTTCAGAAATGGGTCGTGGCTGGGAGAAGTCATCATAGAGGTCTGGACCAGATGGAAAAGAAAAGAGAAAAAGAACTACCACAATCTGAGAACTCACACTTCCTGTGACTGATCAGTACCATAGAGATCTAGAAGCAAACAATGCACGGCGCCACATGTTGCAGATAAACCAAGTAGGAATGTTCATATAGGTTGAGACAGGATTGTGCTCCCCTAAAGTGGCTGCGTAGATTCACATACAACTCTGATGGTACAATTTGTAAGACAAGGAATCCTAGGAGTGTGCTGCTGCCAAGTCCTGGAGCCGGTATACAAATGTTACCGCATCAATAGTGCAAAATTAAAAATAGAAAAATATACAGGACTATTGGAGGCGCTGCTACACATGAGACAAGTAAAGTGTACATAGTTACATAGTTAGTACGGTTGAAAAAAGACACATGTCCATCAAGTTCAACCAGATAAAGGTTTATTTTTTTTTATTATTATTATTATTTTTTTTAAATATTTTTTATAGAAAAAATGTATTATGGTAATTATACTATGATGTCACAGCTGTCCTTTGACCCCTATTTTGGCGTTTTTTTTGTTTGTTTTTTTGAAACCCTGCAGTATTTAAGTGTGTGTTTTTTCTGTTTTACTTTTGTATGACCTGAGGAAGACGCTGGTCCAGCGTTGAAATGCGTAGCCTGACCTTATTACATTAAATTACCGTTATCTACACTTTACTTGTCTCTCATGTGTAGCAGCGCCTACAATAGTCCCTGTATATTTTTCTCTTTTTAATTTTGCATGATCAGTATTGTAGTCACTGAATGATCTGCAGCAAGATGATGCGTGTACCGTTCTTTTTTTGTGAAACAACAACTCCCAGCATATCCTTACCATCGTTCTGGCTATACTGGGAGCTATAGTTTTATGCAGTACAAACATATGGCAGGGGTTAAACTGAATTTGCAAATGATGTCTGTACTGATCTGTATTCGTGCTGTATTTATGTGCTGAGCTTGGTTCTGGAGTTATATACATCATGACAACCAAGCTCAATACATATATACAGCACCAAATAGAAGCTTGTTAAATGTATACAACTCCAGAACCGAGCTCAGCATGTAAATACAGCACCAGAACAAAGCTCAGTACATATAGACAGCACCACAACAAAGCTCAGTACATAAATACAATACCTAAACAAGCTCAGTACATATATACAGAACCAGAACCAAGCTCAGTACATATATACAGCATCAGAACTAAGCTCAGTACATATATACAGCACTATACACAGCACTAGAACCAAGCTCAGTACATATATACAGCATCAGAACCAAGCTCAGTACATAAATACAGCACCAGAACAAAGCTCAGTACATATATACAGCATCAGAACCAAGCTCAGTACATATATAAAACACCAGAACCAAGCTCAGTACATATATACAGCACCAGAACCAAGCTCAGTACATATATACAGCATCAGAACAAAGCTTAGTACATATATACATCACCAGAACGAAGCTTAGTACATATATACATCACCAGAACCAAGCTCAGTACATAAATACAACAACAGATCCAAGCTCAGTACATATATACAGTAATAGAAACAAGCTCAGTACATATATACAGCAGTAATCTTGGTTTTGGTGCTGTATATATGTATTGAGCTTATTTCTGGTGCTGTATTTATATGCTGAGCTTGGTTATGTTACTGTATATATGTACTGAGCTTGGTTCTGGGGCTGTATATATGTCCTGAGCTTTGTTCTGGTGCTGTATTTATATGCTGAGTTTGGTTCTGGTGCACTATATGTGTACTGAGATTTATTCTGGTGTTGTATATATGTACTGAACTTGGTTCTGGAGCTGTATATATGTACTGAGCTTGGTACTGGTGCAGTACATATGTACTGAGCTTGGTTCTGGTGAGTATATATGTACTAAGCTTTGTTCTGGTGCTGTATTTATGTACTGAGCTTTGTTCTGGTGCTGTATATATGTACTGAGCTTTGTTCTGGTGCTGTATATATGTATGAGCTTGGTTTTGGTGTTACATATATGTATGAGCTTTGTTCTGGTGCTGTATTTATGTACTGAGCTTTGTTCTGGTGCTGTATTCATGTACTGAGTTTGGTTCTGGTGCTGTATTTATGTACTGTGCTTTGTTCTGGTGCTGTATTTATGTACTGAGCTTTGTTCTGGTGCTGAATTTATAGTCTGAGCTTTGTCCTGGTGCAGTATATATGTACTGAGCTTGGTTCTGGTACTGTATATATGTACTGAGCTTGGTTCTGGGGCTGTATATATATATATATATATATATATATATATATGAGCTTCGTTCTGGTGCTGTATTTATATGCTGAGCTTGGTTCTGGTGCACTATATATGTACTGATCTTGGTTCTGGTGTTGTATATATGTACTGAGCTTGGTTCTGGGGCTGTATATATGTACTGAGCTTTGTTCTGGGGCTGTATATATGTACTGAGAGTAGCGTGCATGGCCGCGGGCCATCAGGTTTATTTACTCACCTCCCACCACCCGCAGCCATGGATCCGTGAGCGCTGGTCCCCATCTCCTCCCTAGGAGACGCCAGCGCTCACTTCCGCTCCGGTCTGCTGTGTCCCGTAGGGTGCGCATGCACGCTCGTGCCCGGCCTTAAAGGGCTATCGTGCGCACAAAGGAAATCGTCATCATCATCAACTGCCACGATTTCCTGGTTTCCTGTTGTTTGACCAGCTGCCTCCCCGCTATGGCGGTACGGCCTAGAGGGTCCACTAACCCGCTACGTGACACTGAGCTTGGTTCTGGTGCAGTATATATGTGCTGAGCTTGGTTCTGGTGAGTATACAGTATATGTACTGCACTTGGTTCTGGTGCTGTATTTATGTACTGAGCTTTGTTCTGGTGTTGTATTTATGTATTGAGCTTGGTTCTGGTTATGTATTTATGTACTGAGCTTTGTTCTGGTGCTGTATATATGTATTGAGCTTTGTTGTGGTGCTGTATATATGTATTGAGCTTGGCTCTGGCACCGTATCTGTGCATTAGCCGGGAGATTTGCCACGGCTTACTCCGCACTGTCCTCCACCCTTCTCACAGAGCACAGTGTAACTAAATGGGCTGAGCACGCTTAGGATATTGAATGTGCACATATAGGTCTATACATAATGGGTGAGTTTAATATAATGTGTGGGTAGGTAGGTATGTGCGCTTAAGTAATTATATACATAGTGTGGAAATCCACACTAAAACATTCTGGACAGGGAATTTCTTTAATTAGAGTCCACTTTAATATAAGGCGTATTTTGAATATCCTAATTTTAGTATTAGAATCATTGTCCATGGAGTGATACACCGCATAACAGCACAACCCCCCCCCCCCCACCCCCCGACGTGTATGTCTTTGTCCGCAAAACAGAGAACCTGTTAAAAATTTGAATCCCACCCCTGGTTAAAACTCATCAACATGTGAGGTCTCCCAAAAAATTGCTCACAATAGACACTCGAGCAACTGTAGAAGTCATTTTTCTAGAGCCTGTAACAACTTCTCGAGTAAGTTTGTGCTTTAAGCAATTATTCTACTAAGAAAGCTCAGACATACAAACCGATTGATCATGTACTCTTTCAATTTAAATTTTATGTAGGTGCGTGTTTGCACACGTCTTGTATACATGTGGGTATACTGCACATGCACATGTGTATATTTATGTTTATCACCAATTGAAATCTGTGGCTTTTCCTCAACTGATGACCACCCCAGGGCACAGCATTATTAGGGTTTACTCACATCTGCATTGGAGGATCCGTTGGGGCCTCAATCGCAATCGCAGAGCTGGCAGAGATTACCGGAAACCATAGCGTAGCATGCTGCGCCATAGTTTCCGGTACAACCACAGGCCCTCCGTCAGACAGCCAACGAAACCCATTGAAGTTAATGGGTTCCATCGGCCGCAGTTGGTGTCTGTGGTGCAACGGAACAACGGAATGACCCAACGCAGATGTGCACAGGTTAACGGTAGAACTGCCTTGTACATCCTATTATCAATCTACCATAGTGTATATTAAAGCTCTAAACCGTAGTAAGTTTGTCCGCTTTTGTGATTTTTCTTTGAGCAGCTATCCTACAAACATAATTAGGGTTAGTTTTTTTTTCGCGTTGATTTTGACGCGAAAACAGAGTTGGGATCGGCGACCATAAAACAGCCCAAATCGTACCCCATTGATTTCAGGGGGAGGCAGAGGCGTTTTTTTTTTCCAGGGCAGCTTTTGGTAGCTCGTGGAAATAAAAGCAGCATACGCTTCCTTCGAGCGGTTTCTGCTACTGACCTTCTATTGAAATCAATGGGAGGCACAGAAAACCTGCAGCACATGTTTTGAGCGTTTTTTTGCTGTGTTTTTTTGCATTAAATACAAAAACAACGCTGGTAATGAAAAATCAGATTTTTTTCTGCCTGTCAAAAACTCAGTGTGAACTAGGCTTAAAATTTCACACCATCGGGAAGTCTGTTTTTATTTGAATAAAGGATTCCTGGCTATGTTCACATCTGTGTACAGTATTTGTGTTGCTTTGATCCGTAACAGGAGCAGAGCAACGTAAATACTGGACACACCTGTTTCATTGCACCACGGACACCACCGGCGGCTTTAAAGAGAACCTGTCACTAGATCATATAAGTTGAACTAGTTATCTGACCTGAATAGCTCTGTCTCCTTTATTTCAGCGCTATTTTTCTTTTTTTTCCTGGACCCCCCGTTCCAGAGATATTGCCCACTGTTGTGTTGATGCCATATTTGCAAAATTTGGTGTAGTTAGCCAACGGGGTGGAGCTAACTTCCCTGCCTCTGATACAGACCAATCAGCGCAAGGCAGCTTGATGGTATTTCACGCCCTGTTGGCTAACTAGACCAAATTGCTATAGAGGGAGCCAACACAACAGTGGCCATATCTCTGGAATGGGGGAGTCTAGGAAAAAAACAGTGCTGGAATCAGGGAGACCACACAATTCAGGTCAGTAAATCAGTTCAACTTATATGACTGAGTGACAGGTCCTGTTTAATAGGTTCAGTCGGATTTCCATTGGGTTGTCCATAGTTTTACCGGAAACAATAGCACCCTAAGGGCTTATATAGACAAACGGGATATACGTCCGTGCAACGCATGTGATTTTCACGCGCGTCGCACGGACCTATATTAGTCTATGGGGCCGTGCAGACATGTGCGTGATTTTTACTCAGCGTGAGTCCGCTGAAAAAAAGTTGCGACATGTCTGTTCTTTGGCCGTTTTTCGCGCATCACTCACCCATTAAAGTCAATGGGTGCGTGAAAACCACGCATGCCACACGGAAGCACCACGTGCTTTTCTGTTTACAAACATCCAAACAGAGTGTCATAATGTGATGACACACGGAGCTGTTAAGTGCCTTTTGCGCAGGCAAAACGCCACGTTTTTTGCGTGCGCAAAAAGCACATGCTCGTGTGAACCCAGCCTTACAAAGCATCCAACGCAGATGTGAACTAAGTTTATTCCTGGAGCGTCACTGAAGTGGCGGATATTACCTATAGCCATAAATATAACAAACACTTAGGCAAATTGCATAGTGACAACAGTAGCGACATAGCAACATAGGTCCAGCTGATTTATATAAACTGCTACAACAAACAATGGGTCGGGGCGCCATATAGCAAAACAGTAACAAACTCTAGGGCTGGATTCACACGACCTATTTTCAGACGTAAACGAGGCGTATTATGCCTCGTTTTACGTCTGAAAATACGGCTACAATACGTCGGCAAACATCTGCCCATTCATTTGAATGGGTTTGCCGACGTACTGTGCCGACAACCTGTCATTTACGCCTCGTCGTTTGACAGCTGTCAAACGACGACGCGTAAAATGACTGCCTCGTCAAAGAAGTGCAGGACACTTATATACATTATATGCAGGACACTTCTTTGAGACGTAATTTGAGCTGTTTTTCCATTTAATTCAATGAAGAGCAGCTCAAATGATCAGCCGTCAGAGACGCCTCGCAAAATGCGAGGAGCAATTACGTCTGAAACGAGGCAGCTGTTTCTCCTGAAAACAGTCTGTAATTTCAGACGTAAAAGCCAGTTATCGGGTGCACATACCCTAACTGTTAACAGTAATAATGTTACAACTTACCTACATAAGGGTATGTTCACACGCAGTGTTTTCAGACGTTTTTCGGGGCATAAACGCTTCGAAAAATGCCTGAAAAAACAAAGCCGAATGCCTCCAAACATCTGCCCATTGATTTCAATGGGGAAACCGGCATCTCGTTCAGACGGGGTGTTTGTAAGCGGCCGTTTGAAAAATAAATTCATGTCACTACTTGAGCCGTTTTTGGAGCCGTTTTTTATTGTGTCAATAGTAAAACAGCTCCAAAAACGGCTCCAAAAAAACGCATAAAAAAAACATTTGATGCTTTAAAAACGGCTGAAAATCAGAGGCTGAGCACTAACTAAACAAGATATTATCTAACTATACCAAGTGTCTTCCTACCAGGCACTGGACACAAAGTAACACTGGTCTTTACTCACATAGCATACAGGCTACTCCAGTCTTAGTAGTCTCCAGTCTGAGTCAGGGGTGAGACTCCCACACACTGTGTCTGCACCTTTTTATACACAGGCTACAGGTGCAGCTAATTGAGCAGCAGCCTTGTCCTACAAACAGAGATGGACTAGGGATTGGGGAACCCGCCCTGCTCTTCTCCAATCCAACTCCAGGCCCTTTTTCCGGCTTTTCCTTAAGCCGAGATTGGAAAGCTAGAGCTTTCTATTGCAAGAACTACTCATTCCCTGGAGCCTAGGATACATATGACAGGATTCTAGGGGAAATGTACCTTCCCTCAATGACTTTACCTGTCACTGTCTCACATACCCTCTTCCTCTGTTCGAGCCCGTGGGATCGGACACATTTAGCTACAAGGCAGTGTGTCCTAGACAAAGCGTCAGCATTGCCCTGCAGTTTTCCTGCTCTGTGTTCCACAGTATATTTGAAGTTCTGCAAAGTAAGAAACCACCGTGTAACTCTTGCATTTCTCTCTTTAGCTTGACACATCCACGTAAGAGGAGAGTGGTCTGTAACCAACCTAAACCGACGACCCAATAAATAATATCTCAGGGACTCAAGTGCCCACTTAATTGCCAAGCACTCCCGTTCAACTATGCTATAGTTTTTCTCAGCCGGGGTAAGTTTTCTGCTCAAATAGGTCACAGGATGTTCCTCACCACCCACCTCTTGTGACAGAACTGCTCCGAGCCCCACATTAGAAGCATCAGTTTGGACAACAAACTCATTTTTGAAGTCAGGAGTGACTAAGACTGGTTGGTTACACAGGGCCAGTTTCAACTCTTGAAAGGCTCTTTCAGCCTTCGTGTCCCACTTGACCATGACAGACTTACTTCCCTTGGTAAGATCTGTCAGGGGCGCTGCTGTGCTGGCAAAGTTTGGAATGAACCTGCGGTAATAACCTACAATTCCTAGAAAGGCTCTGACCTGCTTTTTGGTTGAGGGCTGGGGCCAGTTTTGGATAGCCTCAACTTTGTTGACCTGTGGCTTTATCACCCCTCTCCCAATTATGTACCCCAGATACCGTGCTTCCTCCAAGCCTAAGGAACATTTCTTTGGGTTTGCTGTTAACCCCGCGGCTCTGAGGGAGTTTAGTACTGCTTGTACTTTTGGTAAGTGGCTTTCCCAGTCATCACTAAAGATTATAATGTCGTCCAGATATGCCGAAGCATACCGACGATGGGGTTTGAGGACTATGTCCATTAACCTTTGAAAGGTTGCTGGAGCCCCATGTAGCCCAAATGGTAAACAAATATATTGAAACAGACCATCCGGGGTGATGAACGCAGTTTTCTCTTTGGCGCCCTCCGTGAGGCCCAGTCTCCGTGAGGCCCAGTACCTTGAATGGCCCAGTCTCTCTATTAACTCGTCAACTCTTGGCATTGGGTATGCGTCAAACTTTGACATCTCATTTAACTTGCGGAAGTCGTTACAGAAACGCAATGACCCATCTGGTTTCGGAATCAATACAATGGGACTTGACCATTCACTTTTTGACTCTTCAATAATCCCAAGGTCTAGCATTTTCTTGACCTCCTCAGATATGGCTTGTCTACGAGCTTCAGGGACTCTGTAGGGTTTCAAGTGGACCCGAGCCTGAGGCTCGGTCACCATGTCATGTTTTATTATACTGGTCTGTCCTGGCAGTTCTGAAAACACGTCTGTGTTTCTCTGCACAAACTCTTTTGTCTCCTGTTTCTGTGGCTTTGCGAGGGATTCTGACACATACACATCTGGGTTAGGACTATAGGGGGTCCTTACTGCCACGAGGGTCTCTCTTTCCATGGCTTAATTAAGTTTACATGGTATAACTGCACTGTCTTCCTTTTACCTGGTTGGTAAACTTTATAATTTACATCCCCCACCTTTTCAATTATCTCATACGGCCCTTGCCATCTAGCAAGAAATTTGCTTTCTACGGTTGGCACTAAGACCAACACTCGATCACCAGAGTTAAAATGTCTAATTTTAGCAGTTCGGTTATACACCCTGCTCTGAGCATCCTGAGCTTGCTCCAAGTGTTCCTTAACTATCGGCATGACCGCAGCGATTCGGTCTTGCATCAACGTGACATGCTCAATTACACTCCTATAAGGTGTGGACTCTTGCTCCCATCTTTCCTTGGCTATGTCCAGGAGACCACGGGGTTGTCTGCCGTATACAAGTTCGAAAGGAGAAAACCCTGTGGATGATTGAGGAACTTCACGTACAGCGAACATCAAATAGGGCAGAAGACCGTCCCAATCCTTCCCATCCTTACTAACCACCCTCCTCAACATGCCTTTTAATGTCTTATTGAATCTTTTGACAAGACCATCAGTTTGAGGGTGATATATAGAGGTACGCAGGTGTTTAATTTTCAGCAGTTTACATAATTCCTTGGTGATTTTGGACATAAAGGGAGTTCCCTGATCGGTAAGGATTTTCTTAGGTAAACCAGTACGGGAAAACATGTAAAACAACTCTCTTGCAATGGCTTTTGAAGAGGAATTTCGCAAAGGGACTGCCTCAGGGTAGCGTGTGGCATAGTCCAACACCACTAGGATATATTGATGTCCTCTAGAGGATTTGACTAAAGGGCCGACCAGATCCATGGCAATTCTTTCAAAAGGGATCCCAATGATAGGCAAAGGCACTAGCGGACTCCTAAAATGTGGCATAGGAGCCGTTATCTGACACTCCGGGCAGGACTCGCAATACCTCTGAACTTCCGTATATACCCCCGGCCAGAAGAATCGTTGTAAGATACGCTCTCTGGTCTTTTCGCAACCTAGATGTCCAACCAGCACGTGTTTATGAGCCAGGTCCAACACCGTTCTACGATACGGTTGGGGTATCACCAGCTGTTCAACAACCTCCCCACATATGCTATCTATCCAATACAGCAAATCCTGGTTAACCGCCATGTGTGGAAACACCTTATCAGCCCCTGGATGTTGAGGCACTCCATTTAATACCTTAGTATTTTCCCTGGGTTTTACCAATGTGGGATCGCTAAGTTGAGCGGTCCCAAAATTGTTACGTGATACATTTAACTCTGGTATCTCAGAAATTTCCTCCTGCTCATCTGTTTCACCAGCAAAAACAGCCAGAGGAAATTTATCAGGCTCAGTGGTCACCCCTACTGCTGGCACCTCAGCATCTTCGTTAAAGGGTTCTGGGCTATTCACAGCACACACATTAATACCATCATTAACATTTACAGTGGAGGTTACATCTTTCTTCCTCCACAAGTCCCAGAACACTGGGAAGTCTCTCCCCAGGATCACACTGTGCATCAGGGACTTGACCACACCCACTTCATGGCAAGCGGTTCCACAGGAAGTCTCTAGAGTGACCACAGCGGTGGGGTATTCTTTAGTGTCCCCATGTATGCACAGGACCCCTATACTATGTCCGCTGAATGTTCCAGGGTCTATCAGGCTGGCATGCACCAGGGTAACCAGACTCCCAGAATCCAGCAAGGCACTCACAGTACACCCTTCCACTTTTACGACACACATTTGTTGCTCAGTCTCGTAAACAGTCTCAGCAGAACAAACAGGACGTGCAAACAAGGATATTCGCCTTGCTGCATCACACTCCATTGGCTCAGTAGTCAGGGGACAATTGGCAGCAATATGCCCAGGTCCATAACACCGCCAGCACTGTATGTGGCCCCGGTCCCCAACTTGAGACCCTGGTCTGGCCTTCAGTGTCTCTCTGGGATTTCTTCCCTCCGTCTGCTCCCCTTCTGAGCCACCTCCCTTAAAGACATTTCTCACCCCTCTAGTAAATGGAACAGTCTTACCGGGTGCTCCGCACGATTTGCTGTTCCTGGGGTTAGAACATCCAGGCGGTACTTCTTGGAGTAGATCCTGAGTAGCTCTGTACCTTTCAATCAGGTTCACCAGCTGTTCCGCATCTGTAGGATCTCCTTGACCGACCCAACGCTGAACCTTCGGTGGTAAGGAGCGGATGTATTTGTCAAGCACCACTCTCTCCACGATCTGCGCAGGGGTTGATTCCTCTGGCTGTAGCCATTTCCTTGCAAGATGGACAAGATCATACATTTGTGATCGCGCAGGTAGGTGTTCCACGAAAGTCCAGTTGTGCACCCGTCGAGCACGCACATTCATATTAACACCCAGACGGGCAAGGATCTCACCCTTGAGCTTGGAGTAATCCTTGGCATCCTGCTCATTGAGATCAAAGTACGCCTTTTGCGGCTCTCCGGTTAGGAAAGGTGCCACCACTGCTGCCCACTGATCTGAAGGTAACTTCTCTCGTTCTGCCACTCGCTCAAACACCATGAGATAGGCCTCAACGTCGTCGGTGGATGTCATCTTCTGCAGAGATGTCTGTACCGCTGCACGAGTGGTTTGGCGCAAACCATGAGGCCCCGCTGACCTCTCCACTGAGGCCTGAATTTGGTCTTGCAAATAGCGATTAATTTGCTGCTGTTCTTTTAAGGCCAGTCTGTGTGCTTCACCCAGCAGAATATTGGTTTCAGCCTGTGCACGCATGGCTTCCTCATGCACCATTCGCTGAGTCGCGCTGGCTTCTTGCAGAGCTGTGCTTATCTTCCCCTGGTTGATATTAGCCTGGATCAGCTGTTTAAGTATTTCATCCATTTTAACAGTCTCTTTTAGCCCTGTTGCCGCCTTCACCCAAGACATACACTTCCAAGCACTCTCGGGGAGAAAAAATTGTGTTGTTGCCCCTAGCAACGATTTTCCACTTGGAGCAGCAAAAGTCCTTTTAAATAGGTGTATGTCTCTTTAAGACCGTGCCCGCATTCTCCACCATATGTGAGGGTTTAGCATCAGGAGGGGTTGGTACAGCGGTTTCTTTGTAGCCAGAGACAGGGACACCGTGCATTAAAAGTCATAACAGGGCTTTGCCTGTGTTTTTATTCTTGTCAAAGAAACAGCCTCTTGTACAACAAGGCAAAATACAAAATAAATCCTGCTCGTCTGAGCACTAACTAAACAAGATATTATCTAACTATACCAAGTGCCTTCCTACCAGGCACTGGACACAAAGTAACACAGGTCTTTACTCACATAGCATACAGGCTACTCCAGTCTTAGTAGTCTCCAGTCTGAGTCAGGGGTGAGACTCCCACACACTGTGTCTGCACCTTTTTATACACAGGCTACAGGTGCAGCTAATTGAGCAGCAGCCTTGTCCTACAAACAGAGATGGACTAGGGATTGGGGAACCCGCCCTGCTCTTCTCCAATCCAACTCCAGGTCCTTTTTCCGGCTTTTCCTTAAGCCGAGATTGGAAAGCTAGAGCTTTCTATTGCAAGAACTACTCATTCCCTGGAGCCTAGGATACATATGACAGGATTCTAGGGGAAATGTACCTTCCCTCAATGACTTTACCTGTCTGTGTCTCAAAATATATATATCTATTGTATTTTTTATTCATTGTATATAAGTATTTATTAATGAACTGAAATTATACAATCACACTGAACACTTTTATCTGTTAAGTTTTGCACTCGGCCTTTTGGCGATAGTTCACTCCGCTTGTGGGAGGAGCGGTACATGCTGAACGCTGTAGTTTTGGCGCACTTTTTACTTTAAATGTTAGTTTGACATTTCGATGCGCTATATTTCACTCTTTCTCGACCTGAAGAAGGGGTCCAGTCCGGTGTACTTCGAAATGCGTTGTCCTTGCGATACTGAAATAAAAAGCTGTTCAAAGCATATGAACATTCAAGTGCCTTCTTTTAATCCTGATTTTTTTATCCCAGGTGGGATTTATCCTGCATAGATATTATAATATGCTGTTAAAGGGTGATAGGTTCTGTTGAATGGTCCTGGGCAGTTGCAGATTAGCAGATTGGAAGATGGAGAAACTTCCCATAGCTCAGGGCTCTGGGGGATCACAATTCCTATCCTCCTCTGAAATGTGCCAGAACAAAGCTGGCCTGGCCTAGGCTGCCGTGAGACCGTGGTCTCCTTTGGATTGAACCCAATAGCGGAGCAGAGAGCCATTGGCACCCTGCCCCACCATTTACTCTCGTAGGCCACAGGCTGGTTTAGGCCTGCGGCCTACGAAACATCAGAAGAACACTGAGTGGGTCCTCTACCAACTATGGGCCTCCATCATCCAATTCCCCAACATGAGTGGTCTTAAAAAAGGGCATTCATATTCAGATGTGCTAATGCCAATGGGTTTGAAGAGTTTAGCATGCGGTAGGCACTGTGCCATAGTTGCTGGGAAAGGTAAGTTGGCTCTTTTTGGGCACATGGCTGTGATGCATGGACTGCAATACAGGTCTGCTGTGTGGTGCCTCCATGAGGCAATGTATTGCTTCATGGGGAAAAGAGCTCCGTAAGGCTTCCTTCAGATCGCCGTAACGCAGCCACAATTTAGTGTCTGTATTACTGCCGCAAATCAGCAGTGGGTACCAGCTGTACCATGCAGCCAACATCCCGCTGCAACGGCCGGGATTGAAGATAATTCTGATTCCAGCTGTTTAACCCCTTACATCCTGCGGTCTATAGTGAATGCGGCTTTTAAGAAGTATAACAGAAGGCGAAAGCTCCCGTTGTTTCCCCATCGACCCCCCCCCCCCACTGCGATGCGATGGGTGTTGATGGTTGAATTGGAAACTGGGGTCTAACAAAGACCCCCAGGCCTGCCATGTCTTTATGCCTATTGGCACGGCCTGATAGATTGCCTGTCAGTTTTACACTAAGGGTATGTTCACACGGCAACCTCCGTTACGTCTGAAATTACGGAGCTGTTTTCAGGAGAAAATAGCTCCGGAATTTCAGACGTAATGGCATGTGCAGGCGCTTTTCGCTGCGTCCATTACGGACGTAATTGGAGCTGTTTTTTCCATGGTGTCCATGGAAAACGGCTCCAATTACGTTTCAAGAAGTGACAGGCACTTCATTGACGCGGGCATCTTTTTTATGCTCCGTCTTTTGACAGCGGCGCGTAAAAAAAATGACCGTCGGCACAGAACATCGTAAAGCCCATTCAAATGAATGGGCAGATGTTTGCCGACGCTTTGGAGCCGTATTTTCGGATGTAATTCAAGGCTAAAACGCCCAAATTACGTCCGTAAATAGAGTGTGTGAACCCAGCCTTACAGGCAATAAATCTTTGGTATACTGAGTATACGAAAGCATTATAGAAGCGATCAGATCGCACTGTGACATCCCCTAGTGGGGCTAAAAAATAATTATAAGCAGTTTCGAAAAAAAATCTATGTTCACAGTAGAAATAAAACAATTTGGTGGTTTTATTTTGCAAAAGTGTTTTAAAAAAAAAATATTTTAAAATATGTTATCACCAAGATTAACATGTTGAACAGCATAAAAAAAAAGTAAAAGACAACGGTGGAATTGTTTCTTTTTCCCATGCCCCACTCATAAGGCAGTAAAAAAAGCTAATCAATAATTTATATGTACCCCAAAATGGTTCTATTAAAAAATATAGCTCGTCCCAGATAAAACAAGCGCACATACAGTGACATCGACGGATGTAATAAAAAAAAGTTATGGCTCTCAGAATGCGATGATGAAAAAAAACAAAGAAGCTGCTTCGTCCTAAAGACCCAAAATGGGCTGGTCCTAAAGGCTTAAAATGTCCTGATCGGAACCCTTTAAACATCAATAATACAGTATGAAAAGAAGAAGTCTAGTACAACATGGTGGCTCTTCTGTATGTGTCCTTACTAAGAACGGCGGAGTAGCTGTATTTGCTGCCTCCATAACAGACAATTGGGCACTGGTGGATTTCGGGTGTTTGCTTTTCTCATTTTTACTCTTCAATGTTTTTTTGACTAAAACATAAAATCAGTAGTGACTACCACGTTCACTTACCTACCATGTGTCATTTATAATATTGGCATTTTCTTATGTGGACCAGGGGCATTTGGGCCCCCTCAGAGCCTGGGGTTTGTTGACTGCTACCTCTGCACCCCCATACAGCTACGCCCTTGTCCATAAGGAAGGGGAAAGGAGCAATCCAGTGTGAGAACCCGGCTCCTGAGCATCTCACACGTTTCGAAGATGGATTGTGTTTAAAGGGGTTTTCCAGATTGAAGTAAAACTTACAGAAGTATTCCCAGAATCAACATTTATCACTTATTCACAGGATAGGGGATCAGCGTCTGATCGCTGGGGGCCCCACTGATTAGACCCTGATTAGACACTGCAGTGACGATAGGAAAGTGATTCACAATGTTAGCGCCAGTTGGCTCCATTTTGCTTTTTTTCAGAGGCCATGTGGTCGGTGCATTTTTAGTCAATAGCTGACCTTGTGGACTCCAAAAAAGGCTGAACTGACAAGATGAAGATGTGAACGATTAGCCCAACCAATCACCCATCGTTTCCCTCAGAATAATATCATCCCCAGAATATTCTTATAAGATAAACTGTTCTGTTCATGGGATGTGTCAAAAATCACTGTACAGTATTAGAAGGGGGAGACTAATATCATACAATCCTACAGTTATAACATTAGTCCTTTATTTTCTCCTCCAGCAATTCAACTGGATAAGATGCTGAAGGCCGAGAAGAATATCCAGACTTATGGTCCTGCAGCTCAGTCCAGAAACAGTTTCCTGACCCAACCCAACCATTACTCCCGACACAAAGGAATAAGAGGTGAGACTTAACCCCATCCTACTCAGTTCAATCCAATGTTTCCCATCCCAAATTCCCAGGAAACCTAGTTCTCCATGGGACCTGGTCAGAGGCGTCACAAAAGGTAACATAGGAATTGGTCAGTTCACATGGCGGACTTTGCTTGGCGGGTCAGAAAAATCAGACGTGGAATTATTGCAGCCGTCGGCAGGAAGATTCCTTCTTCCGTTGAGTTCAATGGGAGGTTCAGGCGGAATCCACCCGAACATTGGGCAGGACGCCTCTTTTTCCTGCTAGCTAAAAAAATCAGCTAGTGGGAAAAAGAAGCGTTCAACTCCCATTGAAATGAATGAGAGGCAGAATTTTGCAGCGGAATCAGCAGCGGGTTCCTAAGGGTTGTCAGAGGGATATGAAAAAGTAGTCAACAAATCTTGGGTAGAACATAAAGCTGGACGAGAATTGTGGAATACTTTGGTTTACCAGGGTTTACGGGTTGCATGGTCAGGGCAAAATATTTCAAGAGTTCCCCCATCGTAGAATGATGGGGAATCACTTGTTTAAGCTTTTAGCTTTTCAGTGGGACATCCATGAAAGCAGCCCATGTAGCCCATGGAGTCGAAGGTCCCTGACCCGGGTTGGCCATATCCCAGTTCTCATTTAGTGGTGAGAACCTAAACAAGACTCTTCACGGGCACTGCCATGTTAACAAACATGAAGAAAGAATCAGCAATAGGGTAATGGTGTCCATCTGTCAAACAGGAACCGGTCCCTTCATGTACTGGATTAGGCGGTATCAACCAATGCAAAATGATCCTTCTCAATCATGTGCGGAGAACTTCAGCGTGACCTCATTCCCTTGAATGGAGCTGTGTTTCACAGCAGTATCGGGGAGGGGGGAATACGGCCATCGGACTCGGACCCCCACCGATGATGATGATGATAACCCTTTAAATTACAAATTCAGCTCTGCTATACAGTAAAACTGCTCCTATGTAGCCAGTAGATGGCAGTAGTGTGTACAGCTGAAGACTTCTTTATACCGAAGCCGTGAAATGAGTATTATATGAACCGAGCCAGAGGCTCCCTTAAGAAATTATTTCAGTATCCAAGAGACTATTCAGAAGGTGAAGGGTCAGAGTAAATACAATTTTTCGGCTATTTCTGGTTTCTTAATATCAGTTTTATCTGCCAAGAGCTCAATGTGAACACTATTCTGTAGATAGATCGTACATTATACGTTTATAACGGTCAGTGTTGTATATAAGATAACGTGAGGATGTGACCGGGTTTACACAATGAACAGTATGTGACAAAAAGAAGAGTGTAAGCATCTTGCCCCCAAAATTTATAGTAAATTGAAATCATTGTATATGATGTCACCACTTCTATGACTAAATTGATCCATTCGGTTTGACAATTTGCAGAATATGACGATCTGTTTGCCCCTGGAATACAATGAGTTAATACATTTAAGAATTATTTCCCCTAATGTGTCTTAAAGGGGTAGTCCTGGATTCAGGTGTTTTTTTCACATTGGCCTTAAGTCACCATGTTACTATTAAATTAACTATCTAATTTAGTTGTATTAAAAATTCTGTTCCCTTTATGATCTGTGAAATTCACCCTCATTGGCCGTGGCCATATATAAAGCTTGCAGGTATGGCTCAGCCCATAGTTGGACTCCCGCTCACCCCTATAGTGTCCATGTGACCTTGTCATGTGGTCACTAATAGAAATATTACACAGCTATAACCATAGCGCTACATCTTGTACATGGATTTTTCCACGTAACAGACAGAAATAAAGTGTAACTGTTATTCCCAAAAATGTCTCACTTGTCATAGTGACACATGGGAATTTTTATCGGGCCCAGTTGCTGAGACCTCCACCAATCAATGAAACAAAGTCGCAGGAGGGTTCCTCTGAGAGTCGTGTACCTTCAGCTCTGATCGTCTTTTCCCCCCTCTTTTGGGGAGGCGAGGCTAGCCCTGTATGCTATAGACTTTCAATGAGAATTTACGCGTTCTTTTTGGAGCCGAATCAGCATAAGGGATAACAGGCACATCGCTCAGCAGAGCATTCAACCCTTATGTTTCTAGCAGTGGTGGGGTCTCAGCACCAGGACAACCACAATCAAACCTTCTGACATGTCACAAAGACGTGTCAGAAGTTTTTGGAAGTGAGAATGACCCTTTAATTTATTTGGAGTAATATGACCAGTGGGGATTTTGATCAATTGGGCCCAGCCAGTTGAGACCTTCACCGATTGATAGAACAAAGTTGCAGGTTTCCTCGGAGCGTCGTGTAGCTTCGGCTCTGATCGGCTTTTTCCTCCTCTTTTGGTGGAGGCGAGCTTAGCCTTGTATGCTATAGACTTTCAATGAGATCTTAAACATTTTCCTTGGAGCTAAAGGGGCATCAGGTGAAAGAGGCGCATCGCTCCCTTTTTTCCAGCAGTGGTGGGGGTCTCAGCATCTGGACAACCACGATCAAACCTTCTGACATGTCACAATGACGTATCAAAAGGCCCGCTTATGGCCGAAATAAGTTTTATCCACTTTTATGGTAGTCACATAAATGGGTTTATAAATTGGGCTAATTGACTCCTGTGTAGTGACATCAGAAGACGCTACATATATATATATATATATATATATATATATATATATATATATATACACACGTGTAGATTGATATAAAATTACTTTATTTTAATTTTTCTGTATTTTTTCTGCTACTTAGTGTTATTAGAGGAGATATTCAGCAGGAACCTGAGACATAGAGACAGAGAGACTGATACAACCATGCTTAAAAGTTGCATTAGCGATTATTAAACAAAAATACCCGAAATGCCCTTTTTTCATAGTTCCACAATGCACACAATGCTGCTTTCTGAGCTGAATGATAAGTTCTGGTGTGTGGGACATTACAGCTGCTTGAGCACTTCTTGTACAGATAAAATATTAAAGAAGCTGCTTAAAACTATTGCAAACAACCATCAACTTTTTGTCGACTTTTGTACATTTAGCAATCGCGAACTTCATTCACCGGGTCAAAGATTCCGTTTGCTGCCCTAGCACTGTATCTAAATACCCTTGCCAAGGCTAAGTGGCTTGTTAGCACCCCCCCCCCTTAACACCCAGCACCCGGGGTAAATGCCCCGCTAGCCCCTACCAAGCCACAACCCAGTGAACTGAGGACTAGTGACTTAGGTGCAGTTGACTTCACGGAATAAGAGAGTTTCGGTGATCAATTGAGAAAGAGTCAAAATTGGATTGTTATTCACTCCACTACCAGCTTAAGAAGGGAGGACACCTCTGGGCCCTCTGCCTGTATGGGTCTGTGGACCCCCTTAACTTTTCACCACTCTTGCAATGCTGAATTGCCGCACTACTCAGTCATTATATGTATCTAATACTGCACACAAACACAAACATTTCTGAGAAATGATGATTTGTGTAATGTGATCTCCCAACATAGGACTACGGCGTAACAGGATATGTTGTTTCAGAGCAGAGCTGTCAATAACACTGAGGTCCCACCCACATTTAGCTGCTCAGCAGTGTAGACATTAGGCACATTACTACCTTATTTTCATGCACAGAGCATGTCTGGGGCACAAATAGTAATGCCTGTAGGCGAGAATATCTACGTAATAAGGCATCCTGATGAATACTACTGAAAAAAACTCTGCATGCCTGTATATAAAATAGCCCGAAACACACGGCTGCATACAATATTACTAGATTTTCTGTTATTTCACGTGTTAGAAGAGGCCATACTGCAGACAAAAAATAGAATAAGGGGAGGCCTCCATGACTAAAATAGATGGGAGGGATAACGAGTTGGTTGGCCTATGGGAGTTTAGGATAGGGTCAGTAGGAGGGCTAGTGGGGTATGTAGGGGGCTGTACCTTCTCCTTGTGTTCTCTCTCCCTCTCTTCGCCAGGACGCTGAACCAGGAACATGTCCTTCCTCTCCTCTTCATCCATGGCATCTGAAGAGGATCTTCTGCAGCAGCTGCGGACCGTTGCTGCTTCCAGGGAGCCTGGATGGCTCAGTGCGCAGGTAGCGGCTCTGATTGCGGGCCTGGCTTCCTCTCATAGCCAGGAGTCTGCGGCCGGCACTTCTGGTGCGACGCGCGCCACGAGGCGCTCGCGACCACCTGTCCGGCTGAGTCCAGAAGTGATCCCGCGGGCACGGCGCTGCATGCGGAGCCCCTCTGTGGACCCTTCAGGCCGGGCTTCAGGGCGGACTACTGCTGCTCCAAGGTCTGGTCCTGGGAGGAATCCCAGAATGCGTCGGCGCTAGGCGGCTACGACAACGAGGATACGGCTTTACTTCCGGCCACCCCCCTCCTTCCATCCGGGGTGGAAGTTTTTCGGCGTCCCTGCATGGCGAGGTTCCAGCCAGAGGGCCGGCTGGTCTAGAGGTGGAGATGTCGCTCGGTGATGGTGTCGGTGGAGGACACAGACTGCGGCCAGTGGTGTGGGTGCCAGGCAACGAGCAGCAGGTGGCTGGTGCTTCCGGCCAGCGGAGGAGCGAGACGTGCTGTCAGGATCATGTGATGTCTTCTTCCCAAGTCCCATCCAGGAGCTGGAATTCCCCATGCACACATTGCCAATCCGGACAACGCCACAGCGGGACCGGAGCATTGGATGATGGTGAGCTGCGGGCCTCTACGCGTGGACATGCGGGTCCGGCTGACGGGACTACAGCCCTTGGGCAGCCTGGTGAGTTGACGCATACTTTACCTTTTCCTGCTTTATTGATGTCCGGTGTCGGTTTGGATTTAGTCGCGTCGGGGGTGGTCGCCGAGGGGTCTGGGGTACCCGCGTCGCAAGCACACGGGGGTCGGGATAATCTGGCGGATTTAGTGGGTTGCTTAAAAGAGTTAGTGGGGCGGCTGCGGGGGTCCCCATCCCCAGGGCAGGCAGTCGCGTCACTGGTCGCGGTTTGACTGGTTCTCACCTTAGCGCCCCGGTTCTTAATACCGGCGCAGTGACACACGGTGGGGCGGCGGACGCCATGGCGGTTTTCGGTGCAGATGGAGTCGCCGAAGTAGGTAGACCGGGTGCGTTTGGATGATCGTGCGCGGGGAGAGGTTTATGTGTGTTATGAGGGCCCGTTAGGGGCCCATTTGAAGCAGGAAGTTAAGGAGCGTGTTTGGAAGGATAAATACGTTGACATTTTTTCCCTTCTGCCTTTGGAGAAGTTTAATTTGGATAAGGTTAAGCGTGATAAACTGAGAAGGATGTGGAGGAAAAAAAGGAGGTACAGGTTGATCGATAATTGGTTGCAGGCTTTTGCTATATTGGCGAGTGTTATTGGGGAAAAGGCGCCAGACAATTGCTCTGCTCTTTTTTGTTATTTGGGCGCAGTGGGGGAGGCGCACAGGGCTTATGGGGGTCAGGCTTGGCTCCGGTACAGGGCTTATGGGGGTCAGGCTTGTCTCCGGTATGACAAACAATTTCGTCAGCGAAAAGCAGTGCGGCCAAACATACGGTGGGAACATAAGGATATAGCCTTGTGGTTAAAGGTGACGGCGCTGTTTAAACAGGGTCAGTCCTTTCCCGGGAGTGGGAACGTGGCAGGAACTTCCAGTCAGGCAGGTCAGGCCTCGGGCTCCAAGCTTGGAACGTGTTGGCAGTTTAATGAGGGGCAATGTAAATTTGGAGCCACTTGCAAATTTAAACATGTCTGTTCCCACTGTAACGGTCAGTCGCACGGAGCTTCCAAATGTTTTAAAAAAGGGTGACAACAGGGGGGAGCCAGTGGTTCCTCTGGTCATGGGGGTGACGCCAGTGAGGCTCCCAAAGATGGCCCCCTTTCTAAGTAGATACCCCAATAGGGAAGGGTCTCAGCTGATTAGTTCGGGTCTTGGTTCAGGTTTTATTATTCCGCCTCCGCCTCAAGTGGTCCCTTTTACACAGCGCACCCTTCGGTCTGCCTATCAGCATGCAGTGGTGGTGTCGGAAAAACTTCAGAAGGAGGTTGCGCTGGGTAGAATGGTGGGCCCTTTCACGGCGGTTCCGGTGCTGGGTTTGGTTCCAAAGCGGGAACCTAACAAGTTCCGTCTTATTTACCATTTGTCATTTCCTAAAGGGGCATCGGTTAATGACAGTATAGATCCAGAATTATGTTCCGTCGTCTATATGTCGTTTGACGCTGCGGTAGCACTTGTGCGCGGTTACGGGAAAGGGGCTTTGATGGCAAAGACCGACATCGAGGCCGCTTTTTGTTTACTGCCGGTGCACCCGGACAGCCAGTGGCTGTTGGGGTGTTACTTGAACATTTTTTGTGCGTCGGTCCGGCGGGTTCTGGAGTGTGCGCGAACTTGCTGGAGATGGTTACATGGGTGTCACGGGAGTTTGGTGTCCCGTTGGCGGCGGAAAAGACTGAAAGTCCTGTGACGTCTATTTGTTTTTTGGATATTACAATTGACTCGATGGAGTGCAGATTGCCGGTTGATAAGTTGGCTGCTTTGCGTTCTGAAGTTGACAGAGCCTGTGATCTTAAGAAAATCATGCTACATGAGTTGCAGACGCTGCTAGGGAAGTAAAATTTTGCTTGCCGCATCATACCGATGGGTAGTGTGTTTTGCCGTCGGTTGGGTTAGGGAGCCACATAATTTTATTCGTTTAGTTGCTGATCATTGGGAGGTCTTGCGAGTGTGGCTTAATTTCCTGGCTAGATATAATGGTCGCTCGTTATAGATGTCTCGGGCTATGAATAGTTTTCATCTGGTGTTGTTCACTGATGTGTCGGGTGTGGTGGGTTTCGGCGCGTTTTGTAAAGGTCAATGGAGCGCGGATCCGTGGCCGGCTGCTTGGGTGGAGGAGGGTTTTCCGAGCAACTTGTCCCTGCTTGAACTGTTTCCCATTATAATAGCAGTCACCATTTGGGAGCACAGGTTCCGGGACAAGAAAGTTTGCTTCCATTGCGACAATCTGGGGGTGGTAATGGCGATAAACGTTTCGGCGACATCTCCTCCGGTAGTTCGCTTGTTACGTCAGTTGGTGCTCTCCTGTCTGCAATTGAATGCGTGGGTGGTGGCGCTGAATGTCCCGGAGGTGGAGAATTGTATCGCTGATGTGCTTTCTCGCTCACAGTGGGATCGTTTTCGTCAGCAGGTTTCGGACGCGGAGTTAACTGGGATGGACTGTCCCAGTCATTTTTGGGAGCTGGTATCCGGGCTGCAGGTGCCTTAATCGAGTCAATGGGAAGAGTGGATTAGATCTCTGGGGTATGTTGTATCTGATGATGACAGGATACTTGCTTTGTTGTTTTGGTTGGCGGAAGCTTTTTCTGCTGGTTGCACGGTTGCCAAGGTCAATCGCTTTGTGGCGGCCATTGTTTTCGGTTTATGCTCCGGGGGTTAGTGGACGTCACAAAGCATTTCTTGGTGAGCCAGGCATTGCGGGGACTGAGAAGGGGTGTGCTGGTGAGGGATCAGAGGTGTCCAGTGCCATTCCAACTGTTGTGTGATATGGGAGAGGTGGTGTGGCAGGTGTGTCGATCGCCGTCTGAGAGCAAGCTGTTTCGATTGTCGTTCTCGCTGGCTTTCTTTGGGGCTTTTCAGGTGGGGAATTGGTGTCGACTAGTTCGGCTAGACCGGGGGGGTTTGAGGCAGGATGATGTCGATTTGTATGAGGAGAGGGTGGAGATAGTTCTGTCCTCCGTCGTTCAAAGACTGATCAAATGGGTAGAGGGAGACAGGTAGTGTTGTTTGCATTGCCTGGGAATGCAGTATGACCAGTTTTCTGCCTCAAGGAATTTTTAGCGGGTAGGGGGTCTCTCGGATTCCCCGTTACTTAGGCATTCGGACGGTACTTTTTTGACATGTTTTCAGCTTGTCTCGGTATTTAGGAAATGCATGGTGGCATGTCACGTGAGTGCAGAACAATACTCGTTAATTTCGGATCGGGGCAGCGACGGAAGCGGTGAGGTGGGGTTTAGACGAAGGAGGGGTGCGGCATATAGGGCGCTGGGAATCGGCGCGTTTCCATTCGTATGCTCGCCCGCATATGCTGTGATCTGTGTATTTGTGTATCGATGATCAGGGTGTGTGAGTTTCCGCCTGTGATGTGTTATCTGATAGCGTGTGTGAGTGGTGTGCATGTATGTTTTCCTTTGTCTTGCAGGCCCTAACCTTTGCTTGGTATGAATTATGGGGCATTCATATGTGTACTGGGGTGCCAAACAGGCGGATGTATGGCCGGACGGTAGACAGCTCCAGATTCCGCGGGACACAGCGATCTTGCGATGGATGGATTTCCGTGACATGACCTGGAGCAGGGTGTTGCCGGAGTTCAACAGCTACGTACTTTTAGACAGGGTACCGGAGGTGCTGGTACTGCTCGTTGGGGGCAATGATTTGGGTTTACTCCCTTTTCGGGAATTGTTGAGGGATGTCAAGCATGACCTGCTTTGCTTGTGATCATTATATCCCAAGCTGGTGATTGTGTGGTCGGAAATGGTCCAGAGGAAGAGTTGGCGGTTGGCTCGCTCCGTGGCTAGGGTCAACAAGGCTTGCATTAAGGCCAACAGGGCTATATCGGGCTTTGTGGCACGCAGTGGTGGGGTTGCTGTGCGTCATTGGGACTTGGTGTCTGGAACGGGGAATTATTGGAGGGAGGACGGAGTGCACCTGAATGAGGTGGGAATGGATATGTGGGGTCTGGCTCTGTTGGATGGAATTGAACGAGCGGTGGGCGTGTGGAGGAGCTGACAGGCTTGAGGCGGTCAGGGCCTATTTAGCTTTGGCGGGGGGGAGTCCTTGAAGTAGGTCGAAAAAAGTGGTGGGGGGTATGCATCACGGCATGTACCCCCCAATTAGTTGGAAATAGGCTTATTATTGTGTTACCCCTTTTGAAGGCTGTGAGATATATGGTGGAGGTCATTTGCAAAAGGTAATCGGTGCCCCTGAGCCAGGTTACGGCTGGGGGTAAGATATTGGTGGGCAGATGACCAGTAAATAAAATAATCGATGGCTTCAAGGACTTGCCCCTGTCATTCTTTTTGTTTGTTATGACCCTGATAGGGTCACAGGGTGTTATTTATGTTAGGATTAATTCCTCTGTGGGAATTCAAAAAGTTATTTTATTTTGTTATTTAAAATTCATTGTTATTTAAGATAATAAACGGCTGCTGTGGCCATTCAAATCCAACTCTGTTTCGGTGTCTGCTTTATTAAAAGGTACGGGGCATATAGGGGTACACGACTCGACTTATTTAAGTCATGTAAATTGATCTCACAGATCAAAGAATGAATGAACAGGTTGTAGTCTGCTGCTAATAACATAGAGGACTGCATAGAGACGGCAGGGATAAAGAAAACGGTCCAATTACAGTAATCTACTAATCCTGAAGGCATATACCTACTGACACAACAGTTAAAGTTCTATTCCAGGAGGGTCTATAGATTATAACATCAGATATAGATTTACTCTGAGGTGATTTTGTTGAGAGGATATGCAGTCGGCAGCTCATTTTACTGCAGGTGAAATGTAATATAACTTGTCGGCCATTCGAATGACGGTTCGAGTCTGCAAGAGTCACTGCTTGTTACCTCCCCGGTGGACTCTATGAAGTCTATACTAACTAATAGTATATATGGACAGGGTTGTCTTAATGGGACAATGCATAAAAATTCCTATCTTGGTGGTATCTATAGCTCTGGTCATCCTGAGCTTCCTGTCCATGAATGGAATGCCTGCATTACAGTGAAGACTGACACTTGCATAAGAAGTGCATTATTAGATAGCGGACATGAGGTTGATATTTGGCTCCATACCACCATATCCATGGTTTCCATTACCTCCCATGCTCAGCCTTACAACACCTCTGCAATGTGGTGTCCACTGTTCTAGCAATCAGTGGGGTTCCCAGTTGTTGGATTCCCACCGATCTAACATTTATCATCGGTCCTGTGGATTCTATCTTCCATTCAAAATCCAGACATCCAGCAGAGCTGAGTTTGTCATCCTACTATTTGGTGCTGCATTGTTTATGCGATGGGACAACTTTTTGGTAAATATCTTTACCTGCAGTGTGTAAAATCCTACGCTTTGAGATTGCTGCTAAATGACTAACTTGGCTCTGCTACATCTATGTGTTGTCAGCATACATTTATGGAGCTTTCATCGTCTGCCACATAGTGCTAAGATGCTGATTTCAGAACCAATTACTGAATCCCGTAAAACATTGCGTACGACGCTCGTAATTTGTACTTAGTAATTATAAGTGTCTTTATCATGGCCAGGATTTTAAGTCGGGGATTATACAGGGGGGGGGGGGTGAGGAGTGGCCGAAACAAAGTGTGTTTTGTGCTAAATGTTGGCACATTGTAAATGTCATGCCGTCGCTTTGTTCACACTGGAATAAAAAACTGCATTTACAGGGGGATTAGTGACCATGAACCATAGTTTTAAGGCTATGTTCACACGCTAAAGTAAAAACGGTTGGAAAATACGGAGCTGATTTCAAGGGAAAACAGCCTCTGATTTTCAGCCGTTTTTAAAGAATCAAACGTATTTTGATGCGTTTTTGGAGACGTTTTTGGAGCTGTTTTTCTATTGACACAATGAAAAACGCCTCCAAAAACTTGTTCTTGCACTTCTTTTTACGGGGTGTTTTTATATGCGCCGTTTTTTCAAACAGGCGCGTAAAAAAATTCCCCGTCGGAACGAAACGCCGTTTTTTCCATTGAAATTAATGGGCAGATGTTTGGAGGCGTTCAGCTTCCGTTTTTTCAGCCATTTTTCGGGGCGTTTATAGCCCGAAAAACAGCTAAAAATAAGCTGTGTGAACAAGGTAGGAAAATGCTTTATTTAAAGGGGAAGTCCACTTAAAATCATCTCCTAGCCTCATAGATATGTCTGAGGATGATATTGTGGTCTCTGTCTGTTAGCACCCGACCCAAATTCTATATGGCCATACAGTGTAAAAATAACCATATAGTGTCTATCAGTGCTATAGAGGATGGTGCCAAAATTAAAGTACCATACGTTGCTCATTGGTAATAGACTACACTATTACCCATCATTTATTATATAAGATACGGGTCCGAAGTGTCATCAGGATAGAGTCAAAGATGCCCAAAACTTCACATATATTGGCAGAAAGTTTTTTGTTTTTTTAAATTTAACCCGTTAGTGACCGGCCCATAGTGTTTTTACGTCGGTCACTAACGGGCATTATTCCGATGCCATAGACTTTTTACGTCGCTGCATCGGAATAAGTAAACAGAGCAGGGAGCCGTCAGCGTCCCTGCTCTGCCGGGTGAGATCAATATTAGTATCCATCTCACCCGTTTAACCCCACAGAGGCGGTGCTCAATAGCGAGCACCGCATCTGAGTGGTTTTGGAGAGAGGGAGGGAGCTCCATCTCATCCCACTAACACGCGCCGATAAGATCGCCGAGTGTCTGTGTCTCCAATGGCAGCCGGGGGCCTATTAAAGGCCCCCAGGTCTGCTTGTAGTGAATGCCTGCTAGATCATGCCTCTGGCAGTGTATTATAAATGTGATGTATTATAAATGCGATCAGATAATCACATAGTGAAGTCCCCTAGTGGGACTAGTAAAAAAGTAAAAAAAAAAGCTTAATAAAAAGTGAGAAAAAAAAAGTGAAAAAAAAAATATGAAAACCAACTTTTCCCCATTACAAACTGCTTCATTATTAACAAACCAAATAAAGTAAAAAAGTTGCACATATTTGGTATCGCCGCATCCGTAACGACCCCGACTATAAAGTTATTACATAAGTTAACCCGCACGGTGAACGTCGTCAAAAAATTAAATAAAAAACCATGCAAAAATTGCTGTTTTCTTTGAATCCAGCCTTAAAAAAAAATGTGATAAAAAGTGATTAAAAAGTCGCATCTACTCCAAAATGGTACAAATAAAAACTCCAAGTCTTCCCGCAGCAAAAAAAGCCCTCCTACAATTGCATCGGCGAAAAAATAAAAACTTTACGGCTCTTCAAATATGGAGACAAAAAAATAAATAATTTTGAAAAAAAAAAAAAAGCGTTTTCCTGTGTAAAAGTAGTAAAACATACAAAAACTATACAAATTTGGTATCGTTGCAATCGCAACAACCCACTGAATAACGTTTTTTTGTTATTTATACCACACGGTAAACGGCGTAAATTTAGGATGTAAAAAACTTAATAAAAGTTAATCAATAAATTCTATGTACTCCAAAATGGTGCTACTAAAAATTGCAACTTGTCCCGCAAAAAACAAGACCTTATACAGCTATGTCGACGCAAAAATAAAAAGTGTATAGCTCTTTGAATGAGACGATGAAAAAACGTAAAAAAT
Organism: Rhinoderma darwinii; assembly: GCF_050947455.1. Classification (NCBI taxonomy): domain Eukaryota; kingdom Metazoa; phylum Chordata; class Amphibia; order Anura; family Rhinodermatidae; genus Rhinoderma; species Rhinoderma darwinii. Next base: position 26,562,091 of record NC_134688.1, read on the forward strand.
GGCTTGGTCATTAATGTCTAAAATAGGCTGGTCATTAAGAGGTTAAAACAACTTTGCCAATTTGATATACTCCTAGACCCAGCCATGTGTGTTTTAAGAGATAAAAGTAGAATGAAAGGGGTTGTACCAGAATCGACAACCCTATGGATAGGTGATGATTGTCTAATTGCTGTGGGCCCCACAAATTGCGAGAAGAGGAACATGAATGGCGCGGCAGTCGAGCTTATGCCCACCGTTCCATTCAATGTCTATGGAACTGATGGAAACAGCGATGTACTAGGCTGTTTCCATCAGTCCCGTAGACGTTCAATGGCGCGGCAGTGCGCATGCTCAACCACCGCTCCATTTAATGTCTTCTCCACTGTCAAGCACTGAGAAGTAACAGGGGTTTGGGACACCGATTCTTGAGATTGGTGGGGGGCCCCCAACGATCAGACAATTATCACCTATACAGTGAATAGGTGATAATTATCGATTATGTGAATAGCCCTTTAATGTTCACCAAAATTGTCTTTCTTTATTGTTGGATGTCTCCAAGATTTCCAACACTGGATGAAGGGCAAAACAAGGTCATGGTGATTTTACTATTACATAAATTAGTTTTGATATAAAGTGCACATGTGGTCATCTTGAATAAGTTGGCGCTATATAAATAAAGATTATTATTATTAATATTATCTTAAAATATGATCTATTTGTCTATGCAAATAAAAAAATTAAAAAAACAGTGGCATACGTAGACCGAATACATTGGCATGTTCCCATTAGTGTTGTGGTTTTGGTTCATAATGGAAGACGCAATGGTCTACTGGATGGTTTGTACGATGGATACCACCTACGGCCGACGCATTGACTTATAATTTGGTCTGTGAGGTTCTGGGATGTGTCGGAAGATATGACGGAGGCCCAGAGCAGATCCTCTGATGCAGATGTTAACATAACCTATACTTTCATGCATACTTTACAGTGCCACACAAACCACTATACAGTGCTCAAATAATACTAATACAGAGTGACCAAAAAACATATATAAAATAATCTAATAACAGTGCTAAACATTGTAAAAAAAAAAATGCATATATGTATATATATATATATATATATATATATATATATATACACACTCTACCATTCAAAAGTTTGGGGTCACACAGACAATTTTGTGTTTTCCATGAAAACTCACACTTATATTTATCAAATGAGTTGCAAAATGACTAGAAAATATAGTCAAGACATTGACAAGGTTAGAAATAATGATTTTAATTTGAAATAATAATTTTCTCCTTCAGACTTTGCTTTGGTCTTGGAATGCTCCATTTGCAGCAATTACAGCATTGCAGACCTTTGGCATTCTAGCTGTTAATTTGCTGAGGTAATCGGGAGAAATGTCACCCCATGCTTCCAGAAGCCCCTCCCACAAGTTGGATTGGCTTGATGGGCACTTCTTGCGTACCATACGGTCAAGCTGCTCCCACAACAGCTCTATGGGGTTGAGATCTGGTGACTGCGCTGGCCACTCCATTACAGATAGAATACCAGCTGCCTGCTTCTTCCCTAAATAGTTCTTGCATAATTTGCAGGTGTGCTTTGGGTCATTGTCCTGTTGTAGGAGGAAATTGGCTCCAATCAAGCGCTGTCCACAGGGTATGGCATGGCATTGCAAAATGGAGTGATAGAAGAGGCTGGACGCAGCCTGCAGGGCTTAAGGGGAAGCCTCCATGACCTCCCTGGTAGGGAAAGGGTTAATAGGTAAGGGAGAGTTGGAGGGAGAGTGAGGAGGAGGTGGAGGAGGGATAAGGAGGAGTCAGGGGGCCGTTGCTGGGCTTCCCGCTGTTTTTCGGCATTGAGCCGGAAGCAGCGGGAGAAGTAACACAGGGAGAGACAAGCTCCCCGTTGCCCGCGCTCACTCAGTATGGCAGAGGCAGGGTTGTTAGAGCAGCTGCGTGCTGCTGCTGTGCACCACGGTCCCGGATGGCTGGAGGAGACCGTGGCTGCATTAGCAAGGATCCCGGACGCCGTGTTGCCACGTCAGGCACGGCGTTCGGGGTCTGTTGCAGGAGACAGGCTCCCCTCCCCCGGCCCCCTTCCTATCATGGCGGCGGGGGGGGAGTCGACAACAACTGCTCCTGTCCGGAGCAGGCAGAGAGCGTTGCCGGGGGTGACGGCGATGCAGGCCGGGTCGACTCGTCCCTCCCGGCGGTCTCGACCTCCAGAGCGCCTCAGTCCTGAGGCAGTCCCGCGGACACGGCGTCGCAGAGGGAGCCCGATCACGGACGCTGCAGGCCAGGCAGCTGGGAGGACCGCCTCTTCCCAGGCCCTGCGTCCTGGCAGGAATCCCAAGCCGCGACGGGGTCCGGCGGTATGCAGGGAGTCGCAGGCCGGGCTCCCTGTCACCCCTCCCCCATCGGATGGAAGATTCGGAGGACAAGGTACGGCCGCCCCGCCTAGTGATGTTCCGGCCAGGGGGCAGGCTTCTTCAGGATCATCGAGACGGACGCCTAGATCTACAGCGACGTCGAGGCAGCAGGTCCGGTCGGAAGTCTGGGTTCCAGCGGTCGGGCGGCAGGTTGCCGGCCCATCGGTCAGCGCTTCATCATCTCCGTTCCGAAGATGTCGGTGGGATGGCCAGTCGTCTGCGAGAGAGGAGCTGGAGGAAGGTGAACTGGACGCGTATCGTCGAGGTCAGGATGGTCCGGCTGACGGGAACACAGCGCCTGTGCAGCCCAGTGAGTGTATAACTCCATCATTGTCATATCCAGCGAATTTTATGTCGGGTGTCGGCGGGGGGGTTGCTAGCGTCGCATCGGTGGCCGGTAGTGGCGCGGGCGGGCGTGATGGCGCGGGTCTGGGAGATTTAGTGGGTTGCTTGAGAGAGCTGGTCGGGCGCCTAGATAGGGCGGTGGCGCCGGTAGTCACGGAAGTGTCCCCGGCGGTAGTTTGGGAGGGTCCCAGGGACGTGGGATTGTTACAAGCGCGGCCCGTGACGGCGGTTAGAGAGGCGGTCGCAGTGTCGGTACAGACCGAGGCGCAAAAAGATGGCGATCGGGTGCGTATTGATGATCGTGCTCGTGGGGAGGTGTATGTTTGTTTCGAAGGTCCGTTGGGGGCGCATTTAAAGCAGGAGGTGCGTGAGCGGATCTGGAAGGACGAATATGTTGAGATTTTTTCTCTCTTGCCGCTCGCTAAATTTAATTTAGATAAGGGCAAGCGGGACGAGAGTAAAAAGGACGAGGAGGAATGGCGGCGGTATAGGCTTATCCTGCAGACTTTCGTCAATTGGTCGCAGGCGTTCGCCATATTAGCCAGTGTGATAGGGGAAAAGGCGCCGGAAAATTCTTCGGCATTGTTTTGTTATTTTGATGCCGTTGGGGAGGCTCATAGGGCGTATGGGGGTCAGGCGTGGCTGCGATACGATGAGCAATTCCGTCAGCGGAAAGCGGTTCGGCCGGCGATTCGGTGGGACCAGAAGGATATTGCTCTCTGGTTACGGGTTACGGCTCCGGTTAGGCAGTCCTTTCCCGGGAGCGCCGGCCAAGGAGGCCAGTCTAGTCAGGTTGAACAAGGCGGCGGGGGAAAGGCGGGGTTTTGCTGGCAATTTAATGAAGGCCAGTGTAAGTTCGGGGCCACGTGCAAGTTCAAGCACGTGTGTTCCGAGTGTAATGGTGCATCACACGGGGCGGCAAAATGTATGCGTAGAAAGAGGTCAGGGAACCAGTCCTCCGCGGCTGGTCAAGGGGGTGTCACCGGTGAGGGTGGAAAAGATGGCCCCTTATCTAAATGAGTATCCGGATAGGGCGGCGGCTAAATTGCTTTACGAGGGGTTTTTGTGTTGGTTTCGTTATTCCTCCGCCTCCTTATGAGGTGCCGGTTACGCGGAGGAATTTAAAATCGGCTTACTTGCATGCCAAGGTCGTGTCGGACAAATTGTTGAAAGAAGTTTCGTTGGGTCGCATGTCGGGGCCTTTTGTTGATTCGCCAGTAAAAGATTTAGTTGTGTCCCCGTTGGGTATTGTTCCTAAGCGCGAGCCCGGAAAATTTCGTTTAATTCAACACTTATCGTATCCCAAGGGTTCGTCGGTAAAGGACGGGATAGATCACGAGTTGTGCTCCGTAGTTTATACCTCATTCGAGAAGGCGGTGGGTTTAGTGCGGGCTGCGGGTCCGGGCGTGCTGCTACCAAAAACCGACATCGAGGCGGCGTTCAGGTTGTTGCCAGTTCATCCAGAAAGCCAACGGCTGTTGGGCTGTTTTTGGGAATGGGGCTTTTTACGTGGATCGGTGCCTTCCGATGGGGTGTTCCCTTTCTTGTGCATACTTCGAGGCGTTTAGTAGCTTCGTGGAGTGGGTAACGAGGGGAGTATCCGGGGTCGACTCGTTGATCCATTACTTAGATGATTTCTTGTGCGTGGGGCCGGGGGGTTCGCCGGTTTGCGGTAATTTGCTTTATGCACTACAGAAGGTGGCAAGGGATTTTGGGATCCCTTTGGCGCCAGAAAAAACGGAGGGCCCGGTAGCGACGATTTGTTTTTTGGGAATTGAAATAGATTCGGTGGCAATGGAGTGTCGTCTCCCTGCGGATAAGCTGGGTGCTTTGAGGCTGGAGGTACGGCGGGCTTGTAGACTGAAGAATTTGATGCTGCGGGAGCTTCAGTCGCTGCTGGGGAAGTTGAATTTCGCCTGCCGGATTATGCCAATGGGGAGGGTGTTTGGTAGACGGTTGGCGGCGGGAACGGCGGGAGTGTGTGCGCCGCATCATTTTGTGCGGCTCAAGGAAGAGCACCGAGCTGATCTTCAGGTTTGGGATGACTTCTTGGGCCAGTACAATGGTCGCTCGCTGTGATGGCCCCAGCGCAGGATACGAGTGATTTGAATATTTTTACGGATGCGGCTGGGGCGGGCGGTTTTGGGGCTTACGGCGGAGGTCCGTGGTGCGCAGGTCAATGGCCGGCTAGTTGGGTGTCCAGTGGACTCACGCGGAATCTGGCCCTGCTCGAGCTGTTCCCCATCGTGGTGGCGGCGACCATTTGGGGGGACAGGCTCAGGGATAAGAAGGTTCGTTTTTACTGCGACAACATGGGGGTGGTGCTGGCCATTAATAACATCACGGCGTCCTCTCCTCTGGTAGTTCAATTGTTGCGACATTTAGTGTTGGTGTGTTTGTCGTTGAACGCGTGGGTGGTGGCGGTGCATGTGCCGGGAGTACGGAATTGTATCGCTGATGCTCTTTCTCGCTCGCGGTGGGACCGGTTTCGGCAATTGGCACCGGGAGCGGAACGGCTCGGTTTGGCTTGTCCGGAACATCTTTGGGATCTGGTCTCGGTCCCGTAGAACAACTGGTAAAAAGGTCTTTGGCGCGCACGACGTGGAGTGCTTATTCTGCTTGTTGGAGGCAGTGGGAGGAGCGGGTAAGAGAGTTGGGTGACGTCAATACGGATAGAGACAGGTTGGTGGCACTTTTGTACTGGTTAGGGGACGCCTGGGAGGCGGGGTTTTTCTCAAAAACTGACCAATTAGGGAAGGGTAAGCTGATAGTTTTGTTCGCCCTCCCGGGGTCGGTTATGTGCCCAGTAGAGTGCATGCAGGGTTTTAAGCCGCGAGCGGGGCCTCCAGATTTGCCTTTGTTACGTCATGTGGACGGGTCGTTTTTGTCCAGGTTTCAGTTTGGAGCTGTATTTAAAAAATGTCTGACGGCGGTTGGTGTCGCGGCGGGCTCATATTCATCTCATTCCTTCAGGATTGGTGCAGCAACTGAAGCGGGGCGCTGGGGGTTGGATGATGAAGGGGTTCGGCGCATTGGTCGTTGGGAGTCCAACAGATTTAAGTCCTATGTCCGCCCCCATTTGTTATGAGGTTTGTTGTTAACGCTTAAAGAAATGTTTTATATGGTGGTGTCTAATTGTTTTTCTGTTTCAGATTCGCCTCCGTGTTTGGGGTGGTTGCTGGGTCATTCTTACGTGCACTGGGGGGCTTTGAGGGCGGACGTCCGCCCGGACGGTCGCCAATTGCGCATTCCGCGACAGGATGCGGTTGTGCATTGGCTGGGATTTAGAGGTATGTCATGGAGCAGGGTGTTGGCGGAATTCCAGACATATGCCCGGATTGATAGGGTTCCGGAGGTCTTAGTGTTGCACGTGGGTGGGAATGACTTAGGAGTCCGCCCCTTTCGTGAGTTGGTGCGGGACATCAAACACGATATGTTGTGTTTGTGGGTTTCTTATCCCAAGTTGGTGATAGTGTGGGCGGACATAGTCCCGAGGAAACATTGGCGGTTGGCTAGGTCAGTGGAGAGAGTCAATAAGGCTCGCATTAAAGTTAATCGGGCGGTGTCCCGTTTTGTAGCAAAAAACGGGGGCATTTGCGTGCGGCACAGGGATCTGGAGTCAGGAGTGGGGAACTTCTGGAGGAGTGATGGGGTTCATCTGACCGAGGTTGGCATTGATCTTTGGAGCTTGGCGATAGCAGAAGGAATAGAAAGGGCGGTGGTGGTGTGGCGGAACTCACAGGCTTAAGGTGGTCAAGGCCTGTTTCGCTGTGGCGGGGGGAGTCCTTGAGGCCAGTCAGTACAAAATGGTGGGGGGGTCGCATCGGGGGTATGCGTCCCCCAAAAAAGGTACATGGTTGAAGACTTCATCGGGTGTTATCCCTTTGAAGTGGTCTTCTGGTGGAAGGTATATCACTTGAAGGCTTCATCGGGTGTTATCCCTTTGAAGTGGACTTCTAGTGGTCGGTATATCACTTGAGGGCTTCATCGGGTGTTATCCCTTTGAAGTGGACTTCTAGTGGTTGGAGCCATCTGCAGAGGTGAACGGTGCTTCCGAGCTGGTTTACGGCTGGAGGTAATTACTGGTTTGCAGATGGCTAACTCGGTGTGTTCTTAAAAAAGGAATATCTGAAAGGGCTTCAAGGACTTCCTCTGCTCGGGTTAATGTTAACGTTAAAATTGTTATTTACGATTCTGACCCATGTTGGGTCATGTGAATTATTAGGAGGAATTCTCTGGTGGATTCCTAACTAGTTATCCGAATGTTTCGGATTTAAATTGTTTTTATAAAACTGTAAAATTAATAAACGGCTGCTGTGGCCATTTCACATCCAACCTCGGTGTCACGTGTCTTTCCTAAAGGTGGGGGTGGAGGGATAGGATGGGTAAGGGAAGGTTCATTAACACACGACTCTACTTAGGCAGGTCAAGCCTTCCTTATTCAAAATCCCTTTTACCTTGTACAAATCTCCCACTTTACCAGCACCAAAGCAACCCCAGACCATCACATTACCTCCACCATGCTTGACAGATGGCGTCAGGCACTCTTCCAGCATCTTTTCAGTTGTTCTGCGTCTCACAAATGTTCTTCTGTGTGATCCAAACACCTCAAACTTCGATTCGTCTGTCCATAACACTTTTTCCCAATCTTCCTCTGTCCAATGTCTGTGTGCTTTTGCCCATATTAATCTTTTCCTTTTATTAGCCAGTCTCAGATATGGCTTTTTCTTTGCCACTCTGCCCTGAAGGCCAGCATCCCGGAGTCGCCTCTTCACTGTAGATGTTGACACTGGCGTTTTGCGGGTACTATTTAATGAAGCTGCCAGTTGAGGACCTGTGAGGCGTCTATTTCTTAAACTAAAGACTCTAATGTACTTGTCTTGTTGCTCAGTTGTGCAGCGGGGCCTCCCACTTCTCTTTCTACTCTGGTTAGAGCCCGTTTGTGCTGTCCTCTGAAGGGAGTAGTACACACCGTTGTAAGAAATCTTCAGTTTCTTGGCAATTTCTCGCATGGAATTGCCTTCATTTCTAAGAACAAGAATAGACTGTCGAGTTTCACATGAAAGCTCTAGTTTTCTAGCCATTTGGAGAGTTTAATCGAATCCACAAATGTAATGCTCCAGATTCTCAACTAGCTCAAAGGAAGGTCAGTTTTATAGCTCCTCTAAACAGCAAAACTGTTTACAGCGGTGCTAACATAATTGCACAAGGGTTTTCAAGTGTTTTCTAATCATTCATTAGCCTTCTAACACAGTTAGCAAACACAATGTACCATTAGAACACTGGAGTGATGGTTGCTGGAAATGGGTCTCTATACACCTATGTAGATATTGCATTAAAAACCAGACGTTTGCAGCTAGAATAGTCATTTAGCACATTAACAATGTATAGAGTGTATTTCTGATTAATTTAATCTTATCTTCATTGAAAAAAATAAGGAAATTTCTAAGTGACCCTAAACTTTTGAACAGTAGTGTATATATATACAGTTAAAATCCATGGTGGTCACAAGCTTTGGGTACCAGGTTTCCGATTCAGCAGCGGTGGCTGATGCGTCTGCATGATGCACAAATAACAAACTCCAAAGACCGGCCCTGATATCCCTTATGTACATAGATGAAAGGGTTAACTTGTTGTTTTTTTTCTTTTGTGAGACCAACTTTTTTTATTGGTTTTACTAAATGTAACATTGGAAAGAAAACAAGAGTGGTAATTATGCACCGAGAAAATCAGCAATCTGGAGGGAGCCCGAAGCATAATCTCAGTTTTTTCTTGGTTCATTGTTTTTTTTCTCTGTTTTTGAATAAACAGCTCGATATTGAAGTATCTTATGGCCCAGGATCAATCGCGACTATGATTAATAATTAAAGTGATAGTAGAGGAGAGTGGCTCATCTGTGATACCAACAATGAGGACAGCCGAGTGCAAGGGTTCAATTCAACCCCCAAAAGAATAGTCTATTCAAATATCAAACAAATACCTGTTCTCTAGATATCCTTACAATATTGTCTCAAATCCCTGGTAGATAGAAGCAACGGATATACAGAGAAATCCAATTATTTTCCATTTCTTATTCATTTAAATGTAAAAAAATTAACTTCACTATGGATATATATATATATATATATATATATATATATATATATATATATATATATATATATACTACACTCCTCAACATTGAAATTGCAAAACCAAGAAGGGCAAGCTGTAAGGCTACGAGCCAGACATCCAGCTACAGGTGTTCCAATGACCACACGCCACCGCTTTCAGCGGCTATCATGGTGCACGGCAAGACGGCAATGGAGGCTGGAATGGAGGTCTATCCTGTTCAGCAATGAGTCACAATGACAGCCGGAAATTGGTCTGGAGACCACGTGGGCAACGCCATGAAGAGTCCTTCATTAAGGGGACGTCATACTGGTCCTACTCCCAGGATTATGGTGTGGGTTGGCATAATGTACGGTAGCCAGACCCCTCTATTTCAGGCACACTAACAGCTCGGCGTTACATTGACTTGGTCATGGAACCAGTGGTACAGCCATTTCTCCAAAGTGTCCCAGAGGCCGTTTTTCTACAGGACAACGCCAGGCCGCATATTGCTCGCCTTTGGGCACCGGAATCTATGCAGGCGTCGGTGCCGGAAGCAGATGGCTCCATACACTGTATAGCAGCCGTGCTGGGTTACTGCAGTTCTTCTCCTATTCACTTGAATACTGCAGCACGGCCGCTATACAGTGGTTGGAGCCTTCTGCTTCCAGCACAGGCGTCTGCATAGCTTACAGTGCCAGGAGGCAGCCCAAACAGCTGATCAATGTGGGGACTGGATGTAGGAACCCCACCGATCATGTACTGATGACCTATCCTGTTTATCCAGCAATTGAGAAAAAAGGGGAGAGCGCTTCTAAACGTGCCTCGCCATACATTTTATATATGAAAATACCGCCAACGCAGCAAAATATAACTACACCTTATTTGTGGAAAAGGTGCCTCCCGCGTGAGCAAACCATCACTGATGTAAATCTATCTTTGATGCAAGTCCCAACATATTCTAATACTCGAACAGGAGAAAACACGGCGGAACTACAGGTCCAAGAGGAGCGAGCACGCAAAGTGCAATGAGCACCGCTACGAATACCGCTGTAAACGCATGAAACTCGCACCAGTCAATAGAGCAGTGAGTAGCACAACATTGTACACCTACTGGGCTAATATGATATATACTGAGCCGGCTATAATGTTGTACGTCACTAGACACTCTGACAACATATAAGACTGTGCGTAACAACTCAGACAAAGTTGCGTTCACAGTCTCCTACACTTGCAATATATTTTACCATCTATTATTTCATAGCGTTGGCGGTTCAAACAAACCCATAAATTGTCTCAACATCCCGAGGGCTCAGCAGATCTTATAATCTATTTTTATAGTATTTTGGGTGGCTATCGATACTCTTGTATTATTGTAAGGATGTTAACCACGTGCACTGCACCTATATTGTAGGGAAACCTAGAAATGTGTATATATATATATATATATATACATATATATATATATATATATATATATATATTTATATTCACATATGTAATGTGACCATAGTGTTATTCATTTTTCTCAAATTGAAGTTAATAATACACTGAGATTAATTGTATTTTATATATATTTAGCACATTTCTATATTTACCATATATTTGATAAAATACTGTAAGGAATCCTAAATAGCAGGTATTTGTTTGATTAATAATTAAAGGGGTTGTACAAGATAAGAAAAGCAAAAAGGGTCTATTTTTTTTTCTAGTAACATCACCAGCATGGACTATGGGTTGTGGCTGGGTTTTCAGCTTAGACCCATTAACTTGAATAAGGCTCAGCTGCAATACTAGACACTGCCTATGGACAGGAGCGGCGCTGTTTCTTAAAAACAAAGCAGACCCTTTTTCCTAATCTCATACAAACCCATTTAAAGAGAACCTGCCAGTTCTCCTGACATGCCTGTTTTAGTAAATCCTTTTTCGTTAGGCCTCATGCACACGACCGTAGCCATGTGCACGGCCGTGAATTTCGGGTCGGCCGGGGGCGGACTGTCACCCGCAAGCCGCCCGCAAATCGCGGGCTGTGCACATGGCCGCGGCCATTATTTGCTATGAGCCTGGACCGCAGAACACGGCCGTAATAAGACATGCCCTTTCTTTCTGCGGTCCGAGCTCCTGGGCCATGCACGGACCGTGAAAACCACGGTCGTGTTCATGGCCCCATAGGAATGAATGGGGCCGCAATTCTTCCGTGGATTTTCGAGGGAATTGCGGCCGCAAAAGCACTTTCGTGTGCATGGGGCCTTAGAACTCTGCGTTGTGCCGTTCCTCTGTTAGGGTATGTCCACATGGCTAAACGGCCGAAAAATCGGAAGCAGAACACCTCCGAACATTTGGCCATTGATTTCAATGGGAAATCATGTTGGAGGCGTTTTGCTTCCGATTTTCAGCCGTTTTCCGGGACGTTTAGGGTATGTTCACACGCACTGTTTTCAGACGTAATTCAGGCGTTTTACGCCTCGAATTACGCCTGAAAAAACGTCTCCATTACGCCTACAAACATCTGCCCATTGCTTTCAATGGGTTTTACGTTGTTCTGTTCCCACGAGGTGTTATTTTACGCGTCGCTGTCAAAAGACGGCGCGTAAAAAGACGCCCGCGTCTAAGAAGTGCATGTCACTTCTTGGGACGTTTTTGGAGCCGTTTTTCATTGACTCCATTGAAAAACAGGTCCAAAAAAGTGCGTAAAATACGCCGCGACAAACGTGAAAACAGCTCCGTAACTTCAGACGTATTTTGCTACTGCGTGTGAACATACACTTACAGCCCGAAAACAGGTCATGTGCACATACCCTCACAGAGAGATGTGACTACCACATTATACAGGGACCAGTATGTGAAATAATGATACATCCAACTTATTCCCTATAAGAGTATGTTCACACTCTAGACTGAAAACGTCTGAAAAATATGGAGCTGTTTTCAAGACGTTTTTGAAGCCACTCGCGATTTTCGATGCGTTTTTCGCAGCATTTTTTACGGTCGTTTTTGGAGCTTTTTGCAATAGAGTCTACGAAAAACAGCTCCAAAAACATCCCAAGAAGTGTCCTGCACTTCTTTTTCGCCACCGTTTCTTGTACGCGGCCGTTTTTCAAAACGGCCGCGTAAAAAAAACGGCCCATCGGAACAGAATGCCATTTTTCCTATTGATTTCAATGGACAGATGTTTAGAGGCGTTCTGCTTCCGATTTTTCAGACGGTTTTCGGACGTTTGCGGCCCAAAAAACGGTAGAAAATAGGCCGTGTGAACATACCCTAATAATAGTGAAGCTGTAATAACATGTTTGTGGTAACTTTATTTTAGATTTACTTTTTCACACAATTTGAGGAAATTTGATTTGATTATTGCTGTCATCTTGCAGCTTGTCCCGGCAGGCTCCTATGTGGATGTAATAGTAAAAAAATAACTATTTTTTTCCTTTCGCACCACTGAAAGATAGAAAATCTTGGACAATATTTAGTACCCTCAAGGGTATGTACACTTTTGCTACCATTGTTTTTCTACTGTTCAAATGCATTTCATATAAAAAAATAAAGCAACTTTGCAAATAGCCTTTGATTATGTCTACAGCTCCGGTACAGACCTATGCGTCTCCAAGGTTCCAGACTACAAACCAACCCTGTGTAGTCTGATCCTGTAGTCATGTGTTACTCCCTTTCATCTGTCCCCTATTTTTTGGGTAACGTATCAAATGTATGTTAGTAAGAAGTAAGGGAAAGATGGAAGGGAGTAGGACTGCAGGATCAGACTACACAGGGTTGGTTTGTAGTCTGGAACCATGGAGAGGCATAGGTCTGCTAAGGAGCTGTATACACAGATCAGTAGGATACATATAATCAAGACTATTTGCATAGTTTCTTAATTTTTTATGTTAGATGCATTGGGGTAGTACAAAAATTGGCTGTAAAGGTGAATATAGCCTATGTAAAGAAATAAGCAGACCACTGTCTGAAGACATGTTATTTGTGTTTCAATCGTTGACATTTTATCGATTTATACTAAAAAAAACTAAATTTATGGTTTATAATGGAAAATTCATTTCGGTGCTGTTGCAGAAATCTCCGGTAGGGGTTTCTGGTGGATCACAGAGCGGCATGGCCTGTTCAATTTTGGAATCGGTTGGGGTGCAAAGTTACCGCCCCCCTCTCCCCCACTCTTTTATAGTAGCAAGTGACATCGCATGATTGTGAGTTATTGTCATTTGGTGTCCTAAACAGGCTGGTGACGTCATTCACAAGCATCTGCCCTTTTCTTCGCCACACTGCGAACCCGAGCGAAAAGTAGACAGATCCGAAACTTTGCTACAGAAGAATATTTATATTTTTATGTGTCTGTGTAAAAACTTTGTAAAAGAATTTTAAGCTACCACTAAGGCGGCACATTGTATAGACGGGTGCCATGGGACCCATGGATTGAGGGGGCGCAGTCAGGATGGCTGCTTCCCTTATTTTAATGGGTGGTGAGAACCTGTGCAGGGATACCCTCTCCACAGGCCCTATAGCTTTAGCAAAGTAGGGTGTGGGGTATCAACCCAAGGATTGAGAGGCAAACAAACACCAAGTCCTCCTGTCTCGGGTGGTTAGGGATGTCCACCAGCACCAAAGGGTGTTGTTTTGGGTCCCCCTTTCGTCTATGTATGCCATTGGATCCCACACTCCTGAACTGAAATTGGTTGTCCAAGAACAAAAAAAAAATTGTCTGCCCCAAATAAATGGGACTGAGCTGCAATACCGGACACAGCCAATGAACAAGAGTGGAGCTATTTTTGGTAAAAGTAAAATAGGCCCTCTTTTCTAATCCTGGAAATGCTCCCTATATTTTCTGCAGTATGTGCTGTATCTTGATTGTGTAATTACTATGTAGTGTATATTTATGTTTCCAGTTTCTTTTTTCCTGTTACTCCAGACTCTACAGAAGAAAAGTCTCTCTTTTTTTTAAACTACTGTAGTATCAGTTCTGCTGGTGTCATGCAATGTGGTTTTCTTATTAAAGTGACAGACCATCCAGATCTTTTTTTTCGCCCCTGGAATTACCAGCAGACACAATGTCAGTGGTTCTTACACGAGAGATAAGAGATCTGACGTGTGTGTAATTTAGGATGTCTGATCACTCATCTACTCTCTAAATGACATGCGACATTGTTTACTGGCACAGTAAGAAGGAAGTGGAACAGAGAAATATCAAGTGTGACAGACAACGCAGGAAACCAAACTGTACAGACTGATTCTTATGACTCGGGTATATATTACTATGTCAAAAAGTCATATATGACTCAAGATCAGCAGGCCACTATATTCTAAAAATAAAATACAGTCATGTCACAAAGGTATAATACAAGCGTAACGCATCCTGTTTCACCTTAAAAAGGTTGTCCCGTACCTTTAACATGACCAACGAAATTAAATCGGTGGTTTTCTGACCCACCCGGACTCCCACCAATCAGTAAAATGGAGGCACCATGGTGTTACAGCGGGAGAAACTGAGTAAATTATCTATTTTTGCAACTTTTTGTTTTTTCCACCGCTCCCAACACTTTTTTTTAAAGGGATGGGGCTAAATGGAAGGGCGGGCCACCCACTGCCCGATACATTGATTGAAATTTACTACAAAAACTACGTACAGTAACTAGCGTAGATTTACCTTTTTGTCGTACGGATAGGCAGATATGTGCCTAATTTATTAAGAGGCATGCGCCTTTAAATAAATTAGGAGCATTTTACTCCAGCGCACTTTAAATTAGGACTGGTATATGAAACGACAGTGATGATAAATCACCCCCCCCCCCAGTGTCTCGTCTTTACAAGCAGCTGTACCCGGTACTTCAGCTCGTCTAATTCACTTAAATGGGACTAAATGGGTCGAGATGCAGTACCAGGCACAGCCACTTGTATGACTATATAATCAGTGAGCTCCGCGGCCCCTTCATTGTGCAGGGGTCCCAGAAATCGTACCCAGATCAAACGTTAATGGCCTATCCTAAGGGGTTTTCTGGTTTTATGTAAATAAAGCTTAAAGAGTAAAAGTCGTTTCATAAAACTTTTGACATGTTATAGTGACATGTCAGAAGTTTTGATCGGTGGGGGTCAGGGTGCCGAGACCCCCACTATCAATGAAACGAAGGGGCAGAAGCGATCAGCCAAGCGCTGTGCCCCTTCAGCTATAGTAGGATCACTTTGGCTCTTCTCGAAGAAATCAAGTTATGAAGACCGGCTCATACGTCTTCCCGAAAAGAGCCGAAGTGATCCCATCACAGCTAAAGGGGCAATGTGCCCAGCTGACACTAACACACCAGATACCTAAAAAATTTAGACCCCAGACTGGACCCTATAATTAATTCAGACACCAGAACAGACGGCAATATTAATCCAGACCTCAGACTAGACCCCTTTGCTTTACTTACCCTCCTCGGTAAATATTACCTGCCATTATCTATTGTATTATTCCAACAGATAAAGGGCGATTTAAAAAATAAAAATAAAAATTCTCCATGTCACAATCAGGTGCAAATTTGTCAGTGGATTTCTTTGTAGGAACTCCTTCCTATGAAAACGTACCCTAAGGCCCTGTTCACACGTGTTGGATTTGACACAAATTCCTTGATGAATCCGCACCAAAATCCGCATCAGATCCGATGACAATCCGCATCCTAAGCATGTGAATAGGGTTACCGCAACCATTTTTTTGGGTGCGGTAGCACGCTACCTGCACAGATAAGACGGTGCATTAGCCCCATTGAACATCCACGGCAGAAATCTGATATGAGCCTGTGGCCAATCCAATACGTGTAAACAATACCTTGCATATTAGCCCATACACAGTAAACCAGTGAGCGCCAGGTTGATTATGTACCGGCTGACAAAATGTAGAAAGTCCGCACATATGAATGCATGTACGTACGTAGTGAGTGTGTATATGTGTGTTTATGTATGTAACTGGGCTTATGTAGGGATGTATGTCGTGAGTATATAATGACTATGTATAAGGCCTTATTCACACGAACATATAATACGTCCCTGCTACGCGGGTGGAAATCACGGACCTATGTTAGTGAATGGGGCCGTTCAAACAGCATGTGTCCGCTGCGTGAAACTCATGACATGTCCTATATTTGCCCGTGTTTCGCGCAGCAGGCACCCATTGAAGTCAATGGGTGCGTGCAAATGGCTCTCGGCACACGGAAGCACTTTCGGGTGCCGCGCGTAATGCGCGCTACAGAAGTAAAAACTATGAATGAAAACAGAAAAGCAACACGTGCTTTTCTGTTTGTAAATATAAAACCAGAGTGTCATAATGATGGCGGCTGCGCGAAAATCACGCAACCGCGCACCATATGCTGATGCCACACGGAGCTTTTACGCGCGCAAAACGGACACGCTCGTGTGAATAAGGCCTAAGTGTGAGTATATATGTCAGAGATTCCCAACCTTTTCAGGCTCGAGGCACCCCTAGGAAAAAAATATGTCCTCAGGGCACCACTACCAAAAATTGTTTGAAAAATGGCTGAAAACAAGCATTGCACTCTTAGGGTATGTTCACACAGCGTTTTTTTGTAAGCCAGAAAAAAAAATCTGCCTCAAGATTCCTTTAGGAATTTTGAGGCAGATTTTGAATTGACAGCGTTATTTGACGACTTTTTTTATCTCTGTGTTTTTTTACCAATTCTTTTTAAGCCGTTGAAGCTAATGCAAGAACCGCAGGCAAAAAAGCTCCATCAGGCCCCCACTCACAGTAAAATGACCATTAGCCCCTCCACTCACAGTAAAATAACCATCAGCCCCCCCCCCCACTCACAGTAAAATGACCATCAGCCCCCACTCACAGTAAAATGACCATCAGCCCCCCTCACAGTAAAATGACCATCAGCCCCTCTCACAGTAAAATAACCATCAGCCCGCCACTCACAGTAATGACCATCAGCCCCCACTCACAGTAAAATGACCATCAGCCCCCACTCACAGTAATGACCATCAGCCCCCACTCACAGTAATGACCATCAGCCCCCACTCACAGTAATGACCATCAGCCCCCACTCACAGTAAAATGACCATCAGCCCCCACTCACAGTAAAATGACCATCAGCCCCCCTCACAGTAAAATAACCATCAGCCCCCTACTCACAGTAAAATAACCATCAGCCCCCCACTCACAGTAAAATAATCATCAGCCCCCCACTCACAGTAAAATAACCATCAGCCCCCACTCACAGTAAAATAATCATCAGCCCCCCACTCACAGTAAAATAACCATCAGCCCCCACTCACAGTAAAATAATCATCAGCCCCCCACTCACAGTAAAATAATCATCAGCCCCCCACTCACAGTAAAATAACCATCAGCCCCCACTCACAGTAAAATAATCATCAGCCCCCACTCACAGTAAAATAACCATCAGCCCCCCACTCACAGTAAAATAACCATCAGCCCCCCACTCACAGTAAAATAACCATCAGCCCCCACTCACAGTAAAATAATCATCAGCCCCCCACTCACAGTAAAATAATCATCAGCCCCCCACTCACAGTAAAATAACCATCAGCCCCCACTCACAGTAAAATAATCATCAGCCCCCCACTCACAGTAAAATAACCATCAGCCCACCACTCACAGTAAAATGACCATCAGCCCCCTCCAGTAAACTGATCATCAGCCTGACCATCAGCCTCAGCCCCCCAGTAAAGTGACCATCAGCCCCCCCTCCAGTAAAGTGACCAGCAGCCCCCTCCAGTAAAGTGACCATCAGCCCCCTCCAGTAAAGTGACCATCAGCCCCCCCAGTAAAGAGACCATCAGCCCCCCCAGCACTGGCGTAGCTATAGGGGTCGCAGCGGTCGCAATTGCGACCGGGCCCCGAAGCCAGGGGGGCCCACGGCCCCCCGCACCACATCAATAAAAAGTTACTATAGTAGCTCGGGCCGCGGGCCCCTGTTACTATAGTAACATACTTTACTTACCTTCCTGGTTCCGGATCGCAGCGGAGGTCCTGACGTCAAGCGCTGTGCGCAACACATGACGTCACAGCGCTATGCGCCGCGCACAGCATCGAGACGACAGAACTCCCGCCGCGGCCGAAGAGGAAGGTAAGGTTAGCCCTGACTGGCAGGGTCCGACTCCCGGGACCCGCCAATCAGCTGTTTTGAAGGGGCCGCAGCACTCGTACGAGAGCTGCTCCCCTTCATTCCTGTCACTTCATTCCGGTCACACTGTGAATCCGTGTCGGCGATTCACAGTGTGAGCGAGTAGTGAAATGAAGGGGAAGCAGCTCTCGTACGAGTGCTGCAGCCCCTTCAAAACAGCTGATTTGCGGGTCCCGAGAGACACATCAGCTATTGATGGCCTATCCTGTGGATAGGCCATCAATGTTTAGGGACTGCACAACCCCTAAGCCTACGATGTAGCAGGCTTAGGGGGCCCATGAGACAGGATCACAGATTGTGTGATCCTGTCTGCTGGGCCCTGTATCTAAGCCAATCACATGGTAGGCTTAGATACATGGACCATGCGTGATCCTGTCTGCTGGGCCCTGTATCTAAGCCAATCACATGGTAAGCTTAGATACATGGCCCATGCGTGATCCTGTCTGCTGGACCCTGTATCTAAGCCAATCACATGGTAGGCTTAGATACATGGCCCATGCGTGATCCTGTCTGCTGGGCCCTGTATCTAAGCCAATCACATGGTAGGCTTAGATACATGGCCCATGTGTGATCCTGTCTGATGGGCCCTGTATCTAAACCAATCACATGGTAGGCTTAGATACAGGGCCCATGCGTGATCCTGTCTGATGGGCCTTGTATATAAGCCTACCACACTGTAGGTTTAGATACAGGGCCCCAGCACACAGTAATCTTATACTGTATAAGATTACTGTCTGCTGGACCCTGTATCTAAGCCTACGTTGTGGTAGGCTTAGATACAGGGTCCCACAGACAGTATCACACATGGGCCCTGTATCTAAGCCTAACACACGTGTTACTAATCATTTTTTGTGTTTTATTACAGGTTCGGTCGTTGGGCTACGTCGGCTTCCAGGACTACTTCGATGACGGCTTTTTTTTTTATTATCAATAAAATGGTTAATGAGGGCTGTGTGGGTTTTTTTTTTATTTCAATAAAATATTTTTTCTATGTCTTTGTGTTTTTTTTAAACTATATTACTACCGCCTTAGTAATGGCCGCCGGATGATTGACAGCATCCATTGCTAAGGCGGGGCTTAGTGTTAGCCGATGCAGAGGCCAACACTAACCCCCTTTATTACCCCGGTACCCACCGCCACCAGGGGTGCTGGGAAGAGTCGGGTACGATCCAGTACCTGACCATCTGTAGTGATGGTCGGCCACTGGGGTGGCCGCAGGCCTTTCCCATCATGGTAATACTAGGCTGCTGCTGCTTTATTGTATCTGGCTGGTTATGAAAAATGGGGGGGACCCCACGTCATTTAAAAAAAATAAAAAAATAATAATAATTGGAAAGAATGATGTGGGGTCCCCCCCCCCCAATTTTCATAACCAGCCAGATACAACACAGCAGCAGCAGGCAGCATTACCAGGGTGGGAAGGGCCACTGTTTTTGGCCTTCCCCAACCTAATACTACCAGCCTGCGGCCACCCCGATGCCTGCCCGTCACTACAGATGGTCGGGTACTGGTTCGTACCTGGCTCTTCCCAGTACCCCTGGTGGCGGTGGGTACCGGGGTAATAATGGGGGTTAGTGTTGGCCTCTGCACCGGCTAACATTAAGCCTCGCCTTAGTAATGGAGGTTGTCAATCAGCCGGCGGCCATTACTAAGGCGGTGATAATAAAGTTTAAAAAGATACAAGCACATAGAAAAAATATTTTATTGAAATAAAAAAACACAACCCTCATTAACCATTTTATTGAGAATAAAAAAAACGCCGTCATTGAAGTCCTCGAATCCGAAGTCCAACAACCGAACCTGTAAAAAAACACACACACAAAAATAATCAGTAACACAAAGAAGCAAAATTATTATTCTTACCTTTCCTGGGTCCAGCGCTGGAGACGCAATGTCAGCGAGCTGGGCCCTGTTTCTAATCCTATCATGTGTGATACTGTCTGCTGAGCTGTGTATCTAATCCAATCATGTGTGATACTGTCTGCTGGGCCCTGTATCTAATCGTATCTTGTGTGATACTGTCTGCTGGGCCCTATATCTAATCCGATCATGTGTGATACTGTCTGCTGAGCCACTGTATCTAATCCTATCATGTGTGGTACTGTCTGCTGAGCCACTGTATCTAATCCTATCATGTGTGATACTGCCTTCTGAGCCACTGTATCTAATCCTATCATGTGTGGTACTGTCTGCTGAGCCACTGTATCTAATCCTATCATGTGTGATACTGCCTTCTGAGCCACTGTATCTAATCCTATCATGTGTGATACTGTCTGCTGAGCCACTGTATCTAATCCTATCATGTGTGATACTGTCTGCTGAGCCCTGTATCTAATCCTATCCTGTGTGATACTGTCTGCTGAGCCACTGTATCTAATCCTATCCATAGTTGATAGGGTCGTAGTGCTATAGACATCCTATGCTGTCTCCTATACACACATTTTTTTGGGCGGACACATATGTATTGGGGCTATTTCCCCTGACATTTTAATCCCTGAGGGTATGTTCACACGGCAGCGTCTGTTACGGCTGAAATTACGGTGCTGTTTTCAGGAGAAAACAGCACCGTAATTTCAGCCGTAAAGGCATGTGCAGGCGTCTTTCGCTGCGTCCATTACGGACGTAATTGGAGCTGTTTTTCTATGGAGTCCATGGAAAACGGCTCCATTTACATCTGAAGAAGTGACAGGCACTTCTTTGACGCGGGCGTCTTTTTTACGCGCCGCCTTTTGACAGCGGCGCGTAAAAAAAATGACCGTCAGCACAGAACATCGTAAGACCCATTCAAATGAATGGGCAGATGTTTGCCAACGCTTTTGAGCCGCATTTTCGGGCGTAATTCAATGCTAAAACGCCCGAATTACGTCCGTAAATAGTGTGTGCGAACCCAGCCTTAGTGACGCCGCAGCTGCTAGTGCTGCATTGTTGGGTCACTTAGGAGACCCAGCGATGCAGCTGAAAGCTGCGGACCATCGGCCATGATGAGTTTGCGGGGGGGGGGGGGGGCCCAGTAAGAATTTTTGCATCGGGGCCCATGAGCCTTTAGCTACGCCCCTGCCCCCCAGTAAAGAGACCATCAGCCCCCCCAGTAAAGAGACCATCAGCCCCCCCCAGTAAAGAGACCATCAGCCTCAGTCACACCAGTAAAATTACCCTGTTAAATGACCATCAGCCCCTCTAGTAAAGTGACCATCGCAGACAGAAAGTGTGCGTACACCCGGGGAAGGAATAAATAAAGAGATATAAGAGGAGAGAACGACAACTCCCAGCACGTCCAGGCTGTTATTATGGGATATCAGAGGACATTACAGGGAGGAGGTATAAGAGGAGAGAACTACAACTACCAGCATGTCCAGGCTGTTATTATGGGATATCAGAGGACATTACAGGAGGATGTATAAGAGGAGAGAACTACAACTCCCAGCATGTCCAGGCTGTTATTATGGGATATCAGAGGACATTACAGGGAGGAGGTATAAGAGGAGAGAACTACAACTCCCAGCATGTCCAGGCTGTTATTATGGGATATCAGAGGACATTACAGGGAGGAGGTATAAGAGGAGAGAACTACAACTCCCAGCATGTCCAGGCTGTTATTATGGGATATCAGAGGACATTACAGGGAGGAGGTATAAGAGGAGAGAACAACAACTCCCAGCATGTCCAGGCTGTTATTATGGGATATCAGAGGACATTACAGGGAGGAGGTATAAGAGGAGAGAACTACAACTTCTAGAATTTTCTCTTGCGCCAGTTCTCACACAATTTCTAACAAACTATAAAAGAAATACTCACCCTGCCCAGCGTTACTGACTCCTCTCCCTCCGTCAGGCTCTTCTAGTGGGAAGAGGTGGGTGGTGCTTGTAGCAGATAGTTAGAGAAAGCGTCGGGGGATGAAGCAAAAAAAATAATATTTATTTTTTTTGCAGTGCATGTGCGGAGTGTCGCGGCACCCCTGGACGGTTCTCGCGGCACCTCGGTTGGGAACCACTGATATATGTAGTGATGGAGGGCTTTAAAAAATTTGCTATGGGCCCTGTATTTTTTAGTTACACCCCTACAAGCAGACATATTCAAGTCTTGTATAGAATACAGTACATGAGAGAAAAGTTGTCATAAAGGCCAATGTTTGTTCAGCTGTTTGCAGATATTCTACCCGGTAGGTTCCGGGATAGATGGTGATTCAGACTCTGTACACAGTGCTTTTCCCATGAATAGAGTTACTGAGAAAGTGATAGGTTTTATTGTTGCTCATTAGAGATTAATAAAACATGTCAGTGAATCCAACCATCAAAGCCAGTGAAACGCAACAGCAAATATGTCTTTTTTTGCTTTTTTCTCCTCTATTGTATTTTACAACCAGCGAGGTCGGTACCTTACCTTTAAGCATTTCATTGCATAGCTGGGGTATAATGCAACACCAAAACCAGAACTGACTGAAGTGCTGATATTGAGGAAAACCAGCCGTGCATGTATGAGACCTTATCCAATCTGAGATCTCACTCGCACTCTCACTGCCGAGAACAGAGACCAAAACACCTATCATTTTTAGAATCTGTGGTTGTCCGAGTGTCGAAACCCTAGTGGTTACACTTTTTTGCATGTCTACTTGACTAAATAGGTTAATAGCTTTAAAAACTTTTAAAAATATGTATGCCTCTATGCCCCATGATAATCTGATGGAAAATAAATGCTGCAATACTGCAAAAACATAGAACCGAAATACAATTATTTGTTCAGCAGTATATTCTACACATGTCACAGATGGAAAAAATATCATGCTATGGATAGAAGTTTTTAAAATTTTGCAGTGTGGACTGTCCGTGTCACAAATAGAAAAATAACATTGTAAAGTTAGGGTATGTGCACACGACCTCTTTTCAGACTTAATGGAGGCGTTTTACGCCTCGAATTACGCCTGAAAAGACGGCTCCAATACGTCGGCAAACATCTGCCCATTGCTTGCAATGGGTCTTACGATGTTCTATGCAGACGAGCTGTCATTTTACACGTCGCTGTCAAAATACAGCGCGTAAAATGACGGCTCATCAAAAGAAATGCAGGACACGTCTTGGGACGTTTTCGGAGCTGTTTTCCATAGACTCTATTGATAACGGCCGTAAAAACGCCATGAAAACGCCGTGAAAAACTATGCAAAAAACGCGAGTTGCTCAAAAAACTTCTGAAAATCAGGAGCTGTTTTCCCTTGAAAACAGCTCCGTATTTTCAGACGTTTTTTGTTAAGTGTGTGAACATACCCTTGCGGATCAGACATTAGACTATTTTCATATTGTGTGTGCTCTGGCCATGTCACAGATGATATGAAATTATATGAAATTATTTAGGGCAGTCAGGGTGAAAAGCTGGAAAATGCAGGTAAGACATTAGTTAACATTATAGTTGTAATGCAGATTACTCAATGTCATACACACATGACTCACAGAACTAGTAATGTTTTTACAATTCTGGGTCAAATATGTTTATGCCTTTGTTTAGCAACAGAGGCTGCTCCTGTTGGGTGACGCCACCAGATTTCAATCCCACTTTGTAAATCTAGAAATGTAATTAACCATATAGTAGGGTTCCTGAGAAGAAAGCTGGATCATGGATTTTCTCAGTAAGGCTCTTTTCACACTCTGTTTAGTGACCAGGAAAAGCTCTGGACATATAGGTTAAACAGAAGCTGTGACGGATAATGTTTACTATCCGTCACCCATACACTCTGACCAGGGGTGGGATTCAAATTTTTAACAACAGGTTCCCTGTATTTCGGACAAAGACATGCGGGGGCCCTATCTACAGGGAACGCCACATGGGGCTCTATCTACAGGGAACACCACATGGGGCCCTATCTACAAGGACTGCCACAGGGGGCTCTATCTACAGGGAAAGCCACAGGGGTCTCTATATACAGGAAACCCGACAGGGAGCCCTATCTACAGGGAACGCCGCATGAGGCCCTATGTGGCATTACCCTGTAGATAGGGCCCCCTGTGGCTTTTCCTGTAGATAAGGGCCCCCTGTGGCTTTTCCTGTAGATAAGGGCCCCCTGAGGCATTCCCTGTACATAAGGGCCCCTATATAGGGGACAAACTGAAAAGAATGAAGAAAAAGAATGAAGAAAAAGAATGAACAATATTAGTAATTGGCGAAAATATAAATAAAGATATGAGTTTTTTATGTTTCGAAAACATGGAATGAACAGATTTTTTTTGTAGTTAATGAGAAAATAAAAACATATTCCATAGAGTCAGATGCGTAATTATTTTCCTGTGCTTGATAGACCTGGAATGAACACATTCCCTTATAAACTACACTTATATCGTGTTCATTCCAGGTCTATCAAGCACAGGAATTTCCTGAGGCGTCTGTTTATATGGAATTTGTGTTTATTTCTTCATTAACTACAAAGAAAATCTGTTCATGCCATGTCTACCAAACAGAAAAAATTCATTATGCCCTTTTTTATATTTTCTTCCCATTAGTAATAATGTTCATTCTTTTTCTTCATTCTTTTTCTTCATTCTTTTTAGTATGTCCCCTATATAGTCCCCTGTAGTTAGTTCCCTATATAGTCTTCTGTAGTTCTCGTTCCCTGTGTAGTCCCCTATGTAGTGCCCTATAGTGCCCACAGTAGAAGTAAAAAAACCACATTTTCTTACCTGTCCCGTTGCCGCGCCATCCTCCAGCGACATCAGTCCTCCTCCATCGAAACGATGCAGCGGCGCGATTCGCCATCGCGCCAACTGCATCATCACTGAAGCGCCGAATGGCGAGGCATCATGTGCCTCGCCAGGGCAGCGCTAGTCAACTCAATTGTATCCGCGTCCTAAGGACGTGGATACAATTGAGTGCAGGGGATCGGTTCCGGCTTCCCGCTTCACCTGGTTCTGTGAACCGGCTGTCATTTTAACAATCGGTTCGGGAGAACAGGGGCGAACTGGCCGGATCCCACCCCTGACTCTGACTCTATTCATGACGTATCCATTAAACGGATACCATGATAGCCTATGGGTGACAGATGTCACCGTTAGGCATCCATCAACCATAGTCTATAATAGCATTCACTTAACGGATATGCCATGAAAAGCATTTGAAAAGCTCATGACGTATTTGTTTAACTATTGACTCTGACAGATGCCATACAGTGGAATCCGTCACCCATAGGCTCCCATGTTAAAATAACATATACATTTAACATACGTCTTTCTACTGGATGTCTCCAGATAGAATAGCATAGTCTACTATGCTACTCTATCCAGCAAAAAAACGGTATACATGACATAAACCGCCCGACGTAGACCAAAAGAACACTCTTTTGGCCTCCGTCAGTATAATGGGAGCCTATGGGAGCTTTTCCGACGCATATGTCAAACGTACAGGGAATACGCAGTGGGAAATGGGCCTAAGAATTTAAATATTTAATATTGTGGTTTTCAGGGGCCTAGGGTAGAGGCTACAGTAAGGCATTTCTGGTGGCTATTTATTTAAGCTAGTTCAGAAAGGCATTTGTATTACCCTCCTGACAACCCCACCCCCGCGGTTCTACTGGACCCAAGTTAGATCCCTATAGAACCCTATGGCAATCTTTGTTCCGTTCAGTAAGACCACAGGGTGTCTAGGTTTTAGGTCCTTAATTCGGACTGTTAAGGGTTCAATACGCCCATCTGAAACTAGTCTAAAGGCCGGATTCACACTGTGCGTTTTTGTTGTGTTTTTAACATGCGTTTTGTTTTTTTTTGCTTTGGTATATAATTTCCCATGCCTCTCAATGGGATTTTATCAACCAAAACGAAAAAAAAAACGTAGGTTAAAAACGCAACAAAAAACGCACAGTGTGAACCCAGTAGGTACATCGGCCGCACTGTATCATTGCATCATTGAGCAACTATGTAGATTTGCCTTTCAGGAAGCATGTGACAACCCATGTGGGGGTCAGAATTGTGGCCATGTTAATTATGTAAATTATTAGTCGTAGACAAAGCAATGAACGAACATTTCAGGGGTTTTATTTAAAAGTATTTTTATTTTAGTGGATATGTTTTATTCCAAAAATATACAAAACAACAAATATAAGCAGGTCATATAATGAATGCACAATAAACTGTACTGTATCGAGCCTTTTCTCTTTTTCAGGTTATCCATCAGTTTCAAACAACAACAACACAATGAACAAAATGACAGGTATGTATTATCTGGGGGGAAGGGAGTGTTTTTTCTTTTTTTAATTCGGAAACAAATGAACAATTTCAGCAGTCGCAACGTACACAACCAGCACAATAATTACAGGGAAGCTGAAAAGAATTGCTTGCAGAGGAAGTGTTTAGTTCCATGAATGCTAGAAACATTTTGACCCATAATATACAAAAAAAAAAGCTAGAAAATAAAGAAACATTCGTCCTTGAGACGTCCTTTACTGTCAACTTTTTCATCAATTTCACTTATATCAGTTTCTGGTAAGGCAGATGACAAATAGTATGACAGCCGTTACCGCTCCCTCAGGGGTTGGCAATATAGTGAGGTGGAGAATTAATTTAACTCTTTCATGACCCGTGGTGTTTTTGGCCTGGATGTCAAAAGCAAAATGGGCTGGGCAATTATGCTCCAAATCAAAATCACGATTAATTGCACATGTAACCTTGATTCCGATTAATGAATGATTATTTAGGTAACGCCCCCTTTTTACAAGACACTCCCTATTTTTACATGCCACACCCCCTATTTTGCATGCCACACCATTGAATATTGGTTATTTCTTGATTATTTGACTAGCCCTACCTCATAGTTCACTGACAACAAGGTCGGTGATGGGTGTGCAGATGCTCAACTACTACACCGTGTTCCAAATTATTATGCACATTGGATTTAAGTTTTTCAATGAAACTCATGTATGGTATTGTGTCTTAGGGCTCTTTGGATCATTGTAATCAATCTCAGACACCTGTGATAATTAGTTTGCCAGGTGTGCCCATTCAAAGGAAAACTACTTAAGAAGGACGTTCCACATTCTTAAGCAGGACACAGGTTTCAAGCAATATGGGAAAGAAAAAGGATCTCTCTGCTGCCGAAAAGCGTGAAATAGTGCAATACCTTGGACAAGGTATGCAATTATTGGATATTTCAAGAAAACTTAAGCGGGATCATCGTACTGTGAAAAGATTTGTGGCTGATTCAGAGCACAGACGGGTTCATTCAGATAAAGGCATAATGAGGAAGGTTTCTGCCAGACAAATTAAAAGGATTAGGAGAGCAGCTGCTAAAATGCCATTGCAAAGCAGCAAACAGGTATTTGAAGCCGCTGGTGCCTCTGGAGTCCCGCGAACCTCAAGGTGTAGGTTCTTCCAGAGGTTTGCAATTGTGCATAAAGCTATTATTCGGCCACCCCTAAAAAATGCTCACAAGTAGAAACGGTTGCAGTGGGCTCAGAAATACATGAACACTAATTTTCAAACCATGTTGTTTACTGATGAGTGCCGTGCAACCCTGGATGGTTCAGATGGATGGAGTAGTGGATGGTTGGTGAATGGCCACCATGTCCCAACAAGGCTGCGACATCAGCAAGGAGGTGGCGGAGTCATGTTTTGGGCTGGAATCATGGGGAGAGAGCTAGTAGGCCCCTTTAGGGTCACTGACGGTGTGAAAATGACCTCTGCAAAGTACGTAGAGTTTATGACTGACCACTTTCTTCCGTGGTACAAAAAGAAGAACCGTGCCTTCCGTAGCAAAATTATCTTCATGCATGACAATGCACCATCTCATGCTGCAAAGAGTACCTCTGTGTCATTGGCTGCTATGGGCATAAAAGGAGAGAAACTCATGGTGTGGCCCCCATGTTCCCCTGACCTAAACCCTATTGAGAACCTTTGGAGCATCCTCAAGCAAAATATCTATGAGGGTGGGAGGCAGTTCACATCAAAACAGAAGCTCTGGGAGGCTATTCTGACATCCTGCAAAGATATTCAAGCAGAAACTGTCCAAATACTCACAAATTCAATGGATGCAAGAATTGTGAAGGTGATATCAAAGAAGGGGTCCTATGTTAACATGTAACTTGGCCTGTTAAGTTTTTTTTTATTGAAAGAGCTTTTGATTTCTGTAAATATGACCTCCTGATGCTGCAAATTCAACAAATTACCATTTTAGTTCTCTTTACAACCTTTACAACCTTTAAAATGTTTTGATCTCTGTTGTGCATAATAATTTGAAACAGTGCATTTTGAATTTTTTACTTCTAAAAAAAATCTGTTATCATTAGGAGATTTGTTCAATAAAATTTGCATTATACTCCAACGGTTGATGGCTTGAAGATTATACTGACTGTCATTTGCATCGACTAT
Organism: Rhinoderma darwinii; assembly: GCF_050947455.1. Classification (NCBI taxonomy): domain Eukaryota; kingdom Metazoa; phylum Chordata; class Amphibia; order Anura; family Rhinodermatidae; genus Rhinoderma; species Rhinoderma darwinii. Next base: position 26,590,419 of record NC_134688.1, read on the forward strand.
TTAGGAAAATCAGTGAAAAATAACATTTGCATAATAATTTGGAACGCGGTGTAAAGGGCAACTAAACGTTTAACAAACTTCTGACATGTTAGAAGTTTTGATTGGTGGGGGTCCGAGCACTGAGACCCCCAATCGCTAAAATGAAGCAGATGAAGCCGCCTCGAATTTTGTTCGGCTTTTTCCGGAAATCAATGTATCGGAGTACGGTCTCAATAGAAAGTCTATTATCCCATACACAAATTCATTTATTTCCGGAAAAAGCAGAACAGACACGAAGCGGCGACGGCAACAGGGAGAATAGGGACCGTCCGGGGGGAGGGGGGTGAGCGGCGACGGCTGACCGAAACAAAGTGTTAGTGGACTAACTGTAAATAGTGCAGCGACAGCACTGCCGTGTGCTGCTCGTCTCGGGGGTGGTGGGGACCACTCTTGGCAGAGGCAGGGCCCACCAGATGATTTGGTGGGTCTGCTTGTGCCTGTATATGTTTGTGCCTGTATATGTTTGTCCTGGTATATGTTTGTGCCCGTATATCTGCCTCAGCATCCAGCCTGCAGCTTCTGTAACTGACTGAGCGCATATGACAATCCCTGTACTCCAGGCAGCCATACCTTCTGAGTTCTGGAGGAGTAGCGTCGATGGCGTCACATTAAGCTAGCTCTGCTATTGGCTATCCAATGTATGCTATCCAATAAGAGAGAGTGTGTGTGTGTGTGTGTGTGTGTGTGTGTGTGTGTGTGTGTGTGTGTGTGTTTGTGTTAAAGTTTTAGAGATGACCATATATGAAAATGTGGTGTTTCCCTTAAGGGAAGCAGAGTATATAAGGGGCAGCAGGGTATATAGGGGCAGCAGGGTATATAGGGGGCAGCATAGATATCTTCATTTTATCTGTTCTACTTTAACATTGAACACACACTTTTACAAAGCGACATAAACACATGCAGAGACACACACAAACACACACACTGTAACATACACACATACAAACACAGGGACACACAGACCCACATAGACACTCACCATCTCTCCTTGCTGACAGGATCACAGGATTCTTGCGGGACGGGCTGTGGGCGGAGCTTCCTCCTCTTCTCTTGCTCCTCGGCTCTTATTTACTCCGTGTGTGTAACTAGGAGCAGAGGACAGAGCCAAGTGGTGCCCCCCCTACATGCTGGGAGGGTGCAGCGCCCTGTGCATTTGCAAAGGTCAAACACCCCTAATGCCGGCCCTGCTGATAACATACGTATGGGATGAACATACTGTATGTGCAACCTGTGAGGCTGCACAGAGGTCCAGTAGGTAATGGATCCACTGCCACCTGAAAAGCAGCTAACAGCATGTAAGAACCTGAGATAAAAAATGTTATAGCTTATAATATTAGTGGATTGTGAGAGAAACAGAAGGCAGGTGCTCTGCAGTCAGCTATGTAAGAGCAGGGGGCAAACATATTGTTTTTGCACAGGGACCCTTTGCTAGCTTTTCCCGTTCCAGATACAGAGACATGCAGAGAAGATGCAGATTAAAGAGGCTCTGTCACCATATTATAAGTGCCCTATCTCCCAAATAATGTAATCGGCGCTGTAATGTAGATAACAGCAGTGGTTTTTATTTTGAAAAACGATCAATTTTGACCAAGTTATGACCTATTTTAGATTTATGCTAATGACTTTCTTAATGCCCAACTGGGCGTTTTTTAGCTTTTGACCAAGTGCGCGTTGTAAAGAGAAGTGTAGGACGCTGACCAATCAGCGCCATACATTTCTCTCCATTCATGTACTCAGCACATAGTGATCTCGCGAGATCACGATGTGCTGTCACTTACTCACATATTAACTTTACTGAAGTGTCTTGAGAGTGAATAGACATCACTACCAGCCAGGACGCGATGTCTATTCACAATCCCAACACTTCGGTAACGTTTGTGTGGGACTTAATAACAGCAAGCGTGATCTCGCTGTGCTGTGTAAGTAAGTGACACACAAACGTTACCGATGTGTCGGGATTGTGAATAGACATCTCGTCCTGACTGGTAGTGATGTCTATTAACTCTCAAGACACTTCAGTAAAATTTATGTGTAAGTGACAGCACATCGTTATCTCGCGAGATCACTATGTGCTGAGTACATGAATGGAGAGAAGTGTATGACGCTGATTGGTCAGCGTCATACACTTCTCTTTACAATGCCCACTCGGTCAAAACCTAAAAAACGCCCAGTTGGGCATTAAGAAAGTCATTAGCATAAATCTAAAATAGGTCATAACTTGGTCAAAATTTATGCACTAATCTACATTACAGCGCCGTTCACATTATGTAGGAGATAGGGCACTTATAATGTGATGACAGAGCCTCTTTAAGTCCTCTCTGCATGCCCTCGATCGCATTCTGCACAGAGAATCCGGGAATTACATAATTAATGATGTCATGGGGTTCCCTAGCAGCCTCCCAAATGCAGAAGCAGCCATACAGCTAATGTATAGTATCCATATTATGACTTCCTGCGGTTCTTCAGAAACTTACTCAGATAGGAAGTTCAGTTCAGTAGAATCGCTGTCGTCCGTGAGACTAAAATACGGACATATTTACGACTGATTGAAACTAGGCTAAGAGCGGCGGAGGATCCCTGGCAGGGACAAGTAATGTTGTTAATCCACGTACTGTAAATATAAAATATCAGTCTGTATCTAGTCTGAGACTGAGGTCTACACCTTACAGTAGAACCTGGGTATATTCACACTGTGCGGTCATATCAAGTTTTTTTGCTACGTTTTTTGCAAAACCCCTGATTTGACCGCATCATGTGAATATAAACTGAGGATAGTAGGCTGGGTCTCAGTCTAGCAATTTCATCTGGTAGAGAGCACATCTGTGTATTCTACTGGCTGCAATTAAGTAATTTAGGCCCCATGCACACGACCGTGTTCGGTCCGTGATATACGGTCCGCATGTCGGCTGCATGTCCCGGACCGAACACAGTGCAGGGAGTCGGGCTCCTAGCATCACACTTATCTATGACGATAGGGGTCACTGCCTGTCCGCGGAACTACTGTCCCGTACTGTAATCATGTTTTAGTGTGTGACAGTAGTTACGTGGATAGGCAGTGACACCTAGCGTCATAGATAAGTATGATGCTAGGAGCCCGGCTCCCTGTACTTTGTACGGTCCGGGACAAGCGGCCGACATGCGGACCGTATATCACGGACCGAACACGGTCGTGTGCATGAGGCCTAACTCGTATTGCAGTCTTCTCACATACTAATAAGGTGTTCGCCTTTTCCCTGCCACTAAGGATATATTCAGACAGTGCAGTCAAATTGCATTTTTTTTTGCCACAATTACTGCAAACCGTGGTAGTCGCTGTAAAAAAAAAACCATGATTTAAAGGATAATATGAATATACTCTTATTTATTTGTAGATTTTTATTTTATTCATTAGGGTCCCATACACACAACCGTAAATTTCACCCATAATTACGGATTACGTAATGAAATTAAATTGCGGACCCACTCATTTCTATTGGTCACGGACGCATTTAATGTATATTTACGGATATGTGTCCGAGCCATAGAAATGATCTGCAAAATATAGGACATGTCCTATTTTTGTCCGGAATTGCGTCAGGGACGCGCCTATAGAAGCTTATGGGCGCTTACGTAATTGTGTATCCGTAGCTGTCGGATCCAGATTTGCGGACAGTAAAAACTATTATGGCCGTGTGCATGAGGACTTATTCTTTTCTACTGATGCTTATAAATGGAAAATATCTGTGATGAAATGTCTGCTGTGGAGTGTAAATCGAACCCGGGATACCTAAGGCCGGATTAAGACAATCGTAATAAGGGCACATTTTTGCACTCGAATTACGGCCGCAAATCCCGGCCTGACCGTGGATCCAGTGAGACAAACTAACAGCATTATAGATCCCTTTAGTTTTGTTATTTTAAAGGGTAACTAAACGTTCAACAAACTTCTGACATGTCATAGTGACATGTCAGAAGTTTTGATTGGTGGGGGTCCGAGCACTGAGACCCCCACCAATCGCTAGAACGAAGAGGCAGAAGCGCTCGTGTGGGCACTGAGCAGCTTTGTTTCGTTTGGCTTTTTCCGGAAATCGATGTAGCGGTGCACGGACTCAATCGAAAGTCTATGAAGCCGTACACCGCTACATCGGCTTTCCCGAAAAAGCCGCACAGAAATGAAGCGCTTCTCCAGCTTCATTTTAGCGATTGGTGGGGGTCTCGGTCCTCGGACCCCCACCAATCAAAACTTCTGACATGTCACTATGACATGTCAGAAGTTTTTAACGTTTAATGTGCCCCTTATTACACTTGTCTGAAACCGGCCTTAGGATACGTTTCTAGAACTGCTTCTATGGAAAACTGTGTCGCGGTACCACATATGATTGCGGGTTTTAAAGGGGAAAATTTACATAGTGCAGAGTTTTTGGCATGAGTTTCACAAAATTGGGGCACAACACAGTGGTTTTGAGAAAATGGCGACAAAAACTATAAATTAGACTGGCTACATACATTGTGGCTGCGTGCAAAACATGTGAAATACGTGTTTTTACCATGTTTTACCTGTAAAAACTGCGCTGTCAATAACAGCAATTCAATGTAAAACTTTTTTGGTCACGCGGCAAACTACCACAACGTGTGAACCCTAAACCCTTAGGGCGGGTTCCCACGAGTAGGATACGCTACGTCGTTTTTATCCCACCTGGAACCCACAGCACATTCCATCTGAAAAACCACACCACAGCAGTGGCAGAAAAAATTGTTAATATTTACCGGGGCCATTGTCATGGTGACGTGTCCCTCCTTTGACGTGCGTCTGGCCTCCCTGGATGACACTGCAGCCCATGTGACCGCTGCAGCCTGTGATTGGCTTCAGCGGTCACATGGAATGAAACGGCATCCCAGGAGGCTGGGATGGAGGAATAAGCAGGGAGTTCTGGATAAGTGTAATTTTTTTTCTGAGTTGCGTATTAAAAAATGTCACTTACATCAAGTACAAGTCATACAGCAAAAAAAAAAAAAAGGCCTGATACAGCTATGTCAAACAAAAAAAGAAAAAAGTTATGACCCGTGGAATGCAAAACGGAAAAATAAAAAAATTATTTTGGTCCTTTAAGGGTTAAAGTCTGTAAAAAATGAACATCTTGTTCTACATATAATGGATGCATTGTGTAGTAAAATAAAAGCTGTTCTGTGGTGACTGCTCATACGCCCCATCACATTCTGTTATTTCATAGTCAGGTCATACTCTGATGCGGCCCCTGCCATGCTCTTAACCTCACATGAGGTCCTGGTGGGAGTTTGTCCTTTTCTGAACTCTCTTTCTAATATGACAGAACTTTTTCCACAAGCGGCATTGTTATGGAAATTATACAGTGTCCAAATCTGGTTTTATTTATATCAGGGCCTAAATAAGGGTGCGTTCACATATATCAGTTGCATCAGCATCAATTTTTTTTGTCCCTCAAGTGATTACATCCGATGCAAAATTTGATGCAAAAATGTATGAGTTGCCATCAGGGTTTTTCACAATTTTTACTACAAAACCTTCAGGTTTTTATCAGTTGTCATCAGTTTTTACCATCTGTTTTTAACATCAGTTTTTACCACAATGGTCCGCCAAAAAGGTCATCTAGGGTCTGAAAATGTGCCAATTTTATCAGAGTGGTGCATAGTTTGTGATAGATTGGATACATGATAGATTAGATACTTGTGTACCATGTCAGGGCTCTCCTTCTCTGCTCCGACCATGGCGCTACACTAAAGTCTGACACACACATTGTAATGTAACATGTGTTATACTCAGTGCAGCGCCAAGGCCGGCGCCAAGAGAGAGAGAGCCCAGAAGGCAGCTGTTGTCCACTAACCTCAGATAAAATCTTCAAAGCAGCCATGGGAGTCTCAAAAGACACCAAACACTAGCCATAACTTCAGGGAGTGGATCGTCTTTGTCGCCTTTACAGCTACCCAATACCACCCTGCATCTCCTACCCACCCCACACCACGTAGGGATTGCTGTTGTGTTTATTAACACAACTGGGTTTGGGTGTCGGCCATTATAAACCGCCGTCTAGATCCGTTTTTTGACGGCCGTTTTGCATCCGTTTTGTATCCATTCCGTGTTTTCAGTTTTTGCCCAATTTTTAAAAACAGATGAATTTCATGTGTAGTTAATGAAACACTGCCCTCTGTAGATAATGCAGCAGTGCCCTCTGTACATAGTGCCACACACTCCCTGTAGCTAATACGTTAGTGCCCCTTGTAGATTGTGCCACACAACTCACTGTATATAGTGCCACACGACCCCTATAGCTAATGCCACAGTGCCCTCTGTATATAGTGCCACACACCCAGTGTAGATAATGTCACTTTACCCTCTTTAGATAGTACTACACCCCCCCTGTAGATAGTGCCCCACCCCCCTGTATATAGTGCCACACATGCCCCTGTAGATAATGCCGCAGTACCCTCTATATATAATGCGACAGTACCCTCTGTATATAATGCCACAGTACCCCCTGTAGATAATGTCACACACCCCCCTGTACATAACGCCACACAGCGCCCCTGTAGATGGCGCCACACACATGCCCCGGTAGATAATGCCGCAGTGCCCTCTGTATATAATGCCATAGTACCCCCTCTATATAATGCCACAGTATCCCCTGTTGATAATGTCACACAGTCCCCCTGTAGATAGCGCCACCTGTAGATGGCGCCACAGAGTCGACGCTGTGTGCGGGGATTCCATCACGGAGGACCACCCGACTCTACTGTCCATATATGGACAGTGATGACAGGGGTTAATCCTGGAACAGAATCCCCGGCCACAGCATTGCTGATGCTGTGTCCGGGGATTCCCTCATGGAGGACCCCCTGACACCACTGTATATATGGACAGTGACGTCAGTGGCTACTCCTTGAGCGAAATCCTCGTTTCCGACACTGGCCGGGGATTCCGCTACAGGAGGAGCCCCTGACGTCAATGTCAATGTCCATATATGGAAAGTAACCTCAGGGGTTTCCTCTAGGAGCGGAATCCCCGGCCAGATCATCGGCAACGGGGATTCCGCTCAATCAGTAGCCACTGACGTCATGGTCCATATATGGACAGTGTTGTCAAGGGCTTCCCCGAGCACAGCGCTTAAAGTAGCGCTGTGCCAGGGAATTCTCGGCGAGCGGAGGAGCTCCCACTGCTCCTCCGCTCTGAACTCATTCTGAAGCATGGACATGATCGTTCCCTGCTTCAGTATTAAGTTCAACTGAGTCTGCGTCCTGAGGACGCAAACACAGTTGACAGCGGGACATCCCTCGGCCGCACGGAGCAGCGGGACACCGCCCAGAATCCGGGACTGTCCCGCTGAATCCGGGACGGGTGGGAAGGTAGTCGTCAGGGGCTCTGCCTGGAGCAGAATCCCTGACAATGCTATGACCGGGGATTCCGCTCCTAGCTCACATCCACCTTCCCGCTGGGTTCTGCTGGAAGGTGGATGTGGCATCACCCGGTGTTCATCCGGTCACAATTAAAATAGATAGGATACGGCGCCGGACCTTCCTGGGAGCCGGAACCAAAAACGCTGCAGGTAAAGTTTTTGGATCCGGCTCGAAGGGAAGGCACGCGGCGCCACAACTGATGTCCACAGTGCCAGAACAGATCCCATAGAAAGCTATGTTTGCCCCCGGCTTTTCTTCAACACGCCGGAGGTAAACTGAAGCGGACGCCGGACATATGTGAACAGCCCCTAACTATTGTGCGTTCCTCACCAACTTCTATAACCTGACAAATAACCTCTGGTGACCACAAAATAACACAACAGATTTCAAAATGTCGTCATTTGTTCCAAAACGTTAACCAACATTCAGAAACCAGGTGGGAAAAAAAGCCCATTCCTGAGAAGATAGGCAACCATCTTGAAGGCACTGCATTGTATGAATCATTTCAAGACCTGGGAGATGCTTGCACAGTATACAGCTGAAGTTATTACTGGAATGAGCAGTATACACAGACATCTACGGTTGCCACCTTCTCCACCAAGAAAGGTGGTAACCCAAACTTTACCACATACTTATTATGTATGCCTTCTTTTAAGGCCTCATGCACACGGCTGTAAGGATATTTTACTGTCCGCAAATACGGATCCGTAGTCATCCGCAACTAATCCACATATTTGGCACGCTGACTGTATCCATAGTGCATCCGTATTAACGGATCTGCAAAAAAAAAACGGAGGCTACAAATAATGTCACCAACATGTGCCAACCCCTTGAAAAGGTCTCTATGGTGAATCCCCTGCCGTCGCATAACCATAGCTCCCAAACGTCCCGGATCCAGCGGGACAGTCCTGGTTTCTCACCGCTGTCCCACTGTCCTGGGCGGTCTGAAAAATGTCCCTCTGGCCGTCGCAGTGCCCCAGGTACAACTCGGAGGTAGGGAAGTGGGGGGCGCCGCAGAGCAGCTATATCAAAACAGCTGATCGCTGCTGACAGGCGCCCTGCATGCCAGATGACTGCAGCAGCGATCAGAGTCAGAAGGAGATCTTGCGGCGGCGTTCTGACTGGGGTCGATGCCGGGCCGGGAGTGGACCAGTCCAGTCACCTGACCTGTCATCTGACCTCATCTGTCAGGTGACATGCCAGGTGACTGGACTGGTCCACTCCCGGGCCGGCACCGACCCCAGTCAGAATGACGCTGCAAGAGCCTTCTCCTAACGGTGAGTGACGTCAGACAGAGCAGAGAGTGATAGCAGTAGGCTATCTCTACCGCTCTTCGCTCTGGCGGCATTGTGGCACAAAGTATAAGGGGGAGGGGGGTTGTGTGGCACTATGTAAAAGTGGGGGAGGGTGGTTGTGTGGCACGATGTACAAGAGGGGGCAGCGTGTGGCGCTATTCACAAGGGGGCTGTGTGTGGCGCTATTTACAAGGGGGCTGTGTGTGGCGCTATTTACAAGGGGGGCTGTGCATGGTGCTATCTACAAGGGGGGCTGTATGAGGCGCTGTCTACAGGGGGGCTGTGTGTGGCGCTATTTACAAGGGGGGCTGTGTGTGGCACTATTTACAAGTGGGGCTGTGCGTGGCGCTATTTATAAGAGGGGCTGTGCGTGGTGCTATCTACAAGGGGGCTGTGTGTGGCGCTATCTACAGGGGGGGCTGTGTGTGGAGATATCTACAGGGGGGCTGTGTGGAGCTATCTACAGGGGGGCTGTGTGTGGCGCTATCTACAGGTGGGGCTGTGCGTGGCGCTATCTACAGGGGGCTGTGTGTGGAGATATCTACCGGGGGCTGTGTGTGGAGCTATCTACAGGGGGGGCTGTGTGTGGAACTATCTACAGGGAGGCTGTGTGTGGAGCTATCTACAGGGGGGGCTGTGTGTGGAGCAATCTACAGGGGGCTGTGTGTGGCGCTATCTACAGTGGGGCTGTGTGTGGCGCTATCTACAGGGGGGCTTGTGTGGGGATATCTACAGGGGGCTGTGTGTGGAGCTATCTTCAGGGGGGCTGTGTGTGGAGCTATCTACAGGGGGGGCTGTGTGTGGCGCAATCTACAGGGGGGCTGTGTGTGCCGCTATCTACAGGGAGGCTGTGTGTGCCGCTATCTACAGGGGGCAGTGTGAGGAGCTATCTAAATGGGGCTGTGTGTGAAGCTATCTACAGGGGGGGCTGTGTTGCGCTATCTACAGTGGGCTGTGTGTGGAGCTATCTACAGGGGGCTGTGTCTGGCGCTATCTACACACAGCCCCCTTTTGTAAATATTATTAACTTTATTTTTTTGTTTTGCGGGTTCCGCTGGACTGTTTGGACTACGTATGATCTAAGTTTTTTTTAAATAAAATGGTGAAAAAGGGTTGTGTGGGGGAGTTCTTATTTCAATAAAAAATTCTTTTCTTATGTCTGTGTTTTTTAAATTCTTTATAACCACCTTAGTAATGGCAGTTGTCTGTTTGACAACGTCCATTACTAAGGTGGGGCTTAGTGTTAGCCAGTAAAAAGGCTGCAACTAACCCCCCCAGTGTTACCACGGTACCCACCGCCAACAGGGGTGCTGGGAAGAGCTGGGTACAGTCCAGTACCTGACCATCTGTAGTGATGTGCGGGTGCTGGGACGGCAGCAGGCTGGTATTAGTAGGCTGGGAAGGGCCAAAAACCATGTCCCTTCTCACGCTAGTAATGCTAGGCTGCTGCCGCTATGTTGCATCTGGCTGGTTATGATAAATGGGGAGGACCCCACGTTGTTTTTTTTTTAAAAAAAACGAAGTCAAAAACATTGTGTCCCCCCCATTTTCATAACCAGCCAGTTACAACATAGCAGCAGCAGGCTAGCATTACCAGGATGGGAAGGGCCACTGTTTCTGGCCTCTCCTAGCCTATTAATACCAGCCTGCGGCCGCCCCAGTGCCCGCTCATCACTACAGATGGTGAGGTACTGGATCGTACCCGGCTCTTCCCAGCACCCCTGGTGGCGGTGGGTACTGGGGTAATAATGGGGCGTTAGTAGCAGCCTTTTTACTGGCTAACACTAAGCTCCACCTTAGTAATGGACATCGTCAAACAGACAACTGCTATTGCCATTACTAAGGCACTAATAAAGGATTAAAAATACACAGACATAAGAAAATATTTATTATTGAAATAAGAATTCCCCCACACAATACTCTTCCACCATTTTATTTTTAAAAAAAAGGTAGATCATTGAAGTAGTCCAACGAATCTAGAGCGTAGTCCAAACGGTCCAGCGGGACCTGCAAAACAAAAAAAATAAAGTTAGTAATATGAAGCATAAAAAAACTTCTCACCTCCAGCGACTTCTGCCTTCTTCCCTGCGCTGCGATAGAAACTAGACATCAATGAAAAGTCCCATAGACAATAAATTGAGCAGTGTGCAACTGTGACTACAGCTGCATTCAAATAGGGGACACAGGAACCTCGTTCTCGTGATCGGTGAGGGGCACAGCAATCAGGCGATTATCACCTATCCTGTGGATAGGTGATAAATGTTTTTTGTGGGCCAACCCTTTTAAAGAAGCAGTTGTAGGAAATGCACAAAAACTGCTTCTATGTTGAAGACTACCGAGATATTTATAAATGGCCTGTATTCTTAAAATAAATTACTCAGAAACTCAGCGTGGGTATAAAGTGGGGGTAGGCCTTTTATTATAGCATGGAGGAAAACCTTGTCCGTAGCTAACTCCGGAAGATCTTGTTCTTCTTTGAAAAAATACTGACACCTCGCGTGCCGCGCCACCGCTGCCGCGGCGGGCACGTCTTTGTTGATACGGCAGGTGACTGTTCTCCCATAACCCCTAGTCTGAACAGACAACGTCCTTCCACACCACCGGCTGTGACTAGGAATGAAGAAAAAAGGGATAAATAACACACAGAGATACATGTAACCACAAGCAATGGCACACTTGCCAACATATCGAACATAGACCAAAAATGCAACATAAATGATGGAATGCCAAAAAATAGTGCAATATAAAAAGTGCAATATAACAATGCAATAAAACAATAGGGCGGGTGGGCGGGAAGGTTCCTTCCAGGGCCGGAGGGGAGTCAAAGAGGAAGTGACTCCCCTGGGTAGCACCTTTTACAGGGGTGGGAGGGTGGTTTTACATGGGTGGGTGGTGAGAGGGCCCACCGGGCCCACCCTCTGGGCCTCACCCTTAGCTTAAACCGAAACCCACCCCTAACTGAGAACCCAGGCTGCTGGGTAAATCCCTTAAGGGGACATACCCGCTAGTCACCAGTCCCCAAGCTTAGACAGCATGGGGGCTGTGATGATATTGCGGTTCCACCTGCCGTTTTACATGTAAATTTCTTTCAAACCCTCATCAATGAATCGAAAAAACAAACAGATGGGCCACTTAATGCTTTGCTGCAGTTTTTGCACTGTTTCTCTGCAGCGTCCAGATATTACATACATAAAAACAAGATTTGTAAAAACCTCAGTCATATTTGACATTTGAAAATTGCACATGTGTTAGGGTTTGCAATTATTTTACTTTTTTTTTAGATTTGACACATTTTTTTAACCACAGCATTTGCCCCGAATGATTGATGGGTTTGTGTTTAATGACCAGACCCTTTCTAGTGAGTTCACTCTCGTGGTGGTTTTACTTTTTATTTCTTAGGCAATCCAAATAATTTTGCATCTTTTTTGTAACAAAAAGGCCTGTTTTTAAAACAACATTTAAATTATATGTTTTTCTTTTTTAATTTTAAAATTTCAATTGCATTTCTTTAATTGTATTAATATTGCAGTCACATACAGTATCTAGATTAATAGTGGCAAACTATGTCCAGATAAATAGTGTATATGGCGTCTAGAGGTGATGTTGATGATATTATACTAATTTTTTAGTCTCTACCGATTAAATTCTGATTCTATACATTTATTTATTTTCAAATTAATTGGCTGAATTAACATTGAATCAAATCGGAGTCAATGTAAGGCACTACGTGTGTCCCACTGAAGTGAGTGCTGCACGTCAGAATCTCCAGCCCAAAGCAGGAAGACAATGAGAAAACATGGGTAGCAGGAACTGTATGGGGCATCTCTGGCACTGTATAGGGAATATCTGGCACTGTATGGGGCATCTCTGGCACTGTATGGAGCATCTCTGGCACTGTATGGGGCATCTCTGGCACTGTATAAATGCTCTTTGGTATTGTATGGAGGCATTTCTGACATTGTATCAGGGCATTTGTATCTCTGGCACTGTATAAATTGCACTGTATGAGGGCATCTTTGGCACTGTATGACGGCATCTGCATCTCCGCCACTGTATATGTTGCACTGTATAGAGGCATCTCTTGCACTGTATGAGGGCATTTGTATCTCTGTCACTGTATAAGCGGCACTGTATGGCGGCATCTCTAGCACTATATGGGGCCCATCTGTTTCTCTGTCACTGTATATGTTGTACTGTATAGAGGCCTGTCTGGCACTATATGGTGGGCATCTGCATCTCCGTCATTGTGTATGTTGCACTTTATGAAGCCATTTCTGGCACTATATGGGGTTATTCTGTATCTCTGAACCTGTATAAGAAGCACAGACCTTGTATGATGAACTGTATGGAGGCTACTGCATCCCTGGCACTGTATACGTATGTTGCACTGTATGTAGGCATCTCTGGCACTATATGGGGGCTTTAGTGTCTCTGACCTTGTATATGTTGCACTGTATGGAGGCATCTCTGGCACTATATGGGGGCTTTAGTATTTCTGACCCCGTATATGTTGCACTGTATGGAGGTATCCATGTGACTACATGGGGCTTACCAGTATCTCTGACCCTGTATATGTTGCACTGTATGGAGGTATCCATGTGACTACATGGGGCTTACCAGTATCTCTGGCACTGTATATCTTGCACTTTATGGAGGCATCTCTGGCACTAGATGGGGCTTTTGTATCTCTGGCACTGTACATGTTGCACTGTATGGCGGCATCTTTGATATAGGTAATAAATATAAAATTGTGTGTATATTTGTATTCTCCAGTTAAGCGTTATATAGGAATTTAGGCATTATGTCCAACATTATAAGGAAATATTCCCCAATCTGTTCATACAGATATTCTTTTTAACAATCACCCACTAACCAGAACTGTTGGATACAGAAAAAGCTCAGTTACAACCTGCAACATCTGCCCCAAAATTCTGTCTACTGAATTCACTTTCTGCAGCTTTATACTGATCCCAGGCACTAACCTGAGAGACTGTAAGATATAAAAAGTATAATTATCCAATCCCAAGGTAGTAAACGTATATTGTGCTTTCACCCTCCGAACAGATGGTGCTTCCAGTAAGAGATGGCTTCCAAAACCGCTGACAACCCAGCCAAAGCCCTGTCTCAGCAGGGGCACAGAAGACGTGTCTCCTCCATAGTGTATTTTTGTTCATTTTATGATCCCTGCCATATGTTTTTTTGCACCCAGATGCTTTTTGTTATATTGTTTACACCTTTTATGATGCTTCTTTTTAATATTTACAATGCATTTGAATGTAGTGCAAAAAATATCACTTAATAGAAGAATTGTGTATAGTTCCAAGACTTTTCAGCAGAAATAAGCATTTTGAGCACACGTCTAGAGATGGACTGGAACAAACAACTAGATTTGCTTTTGTATGGAATAGTAGACTATGCTATTCTATACAATGGGATCAAGCAAAAAAAATATTTTATACATGGGAACCTAATGGATGACAAATGCCACTGTATGGTATGTGTCACAGTACGTCACAGGAATCGGTTAAACGTATACGTCATGAAGTTTCCAATATCTTTTCATGATGTATACGACCATATATAAAATGTCAGAATGTTATGGTCAATATGACCCTTCTTCGCTTAGACAATCCCTATTTGTTAGGCTCCCTTGAAAATAAGTTGATCACAAAGTGTCCCCCCTGTTGGGAGCGCTAGCCATCAGCTGTAATTTGTGGGTAAACCAGGCAGAAAGTGTTCAATTTACCTGCAGTGCCACCACAGGGGAAATTAAGCATTACACAGTTTCCATTCAAGTCAATGGGCTGTCTGTGTAATGCAGGACAGGTCCTACAGGGATTCTCATTGTAACCGCTCTCCACTCTGGCCAAGAGATGAGGATCCTGAACAGAGAACCCCCCCCCCCTCCCCCGCCTCTATGAACTCAGAATTCCGAAATAGGATATATGGAAATAAGTTCTCTAAACAAAAGTGTTTATCATCTTCATCTAGTTCTAAAAATAACATATCTGTATAATCCCTCATCTAATGTTGGAAAGATATCTCAAATGTTGGTTCCATTCTGGAAAATTTCATCTTTACACCAGGCATCTGATGAAGGAATTATAAATAACTGTCCACCTACATTATAGGAGCTCAGCTAAGCTGTCAGAGGAGTGTCTGACAATAAAATTGTCGACTCTTTCTAATAAGTAGCAGAATTGTGAATGTAGCTCTGAAGTATAAAACAGGCTATAACTCCGGATCAGTACAAGATAAGTAATGTATGTTAAAGTGATTTAACTCTTTATGTAAATTATATCTATGAATAAACCTGTATTATAATGTGTAAAACGTAAATGTACACTTTTATATGTTAAAGGGAATGTGTCGCTAGAAATTTTTTATTTTTTTTAGTTAAACAGTTAGTGTATAAGTGATTAAACAATGTTCTAATTTTTTTAATTTTTTCACGAGTCAGGAAATATTATAAATTAGATTCTAATTTATAACATTTCCCAGCGCTGGTCACTAGAGAGAGCAATTCCCAAAATTGCAGCATTGGCATGTGGTAAAGCAACCACATTGCTTTATGCTGCAAAATTTGAGAATACACACTCGCTCTAGTGAGCTCACAGAATCCCCCCTCCCTTATCCTGGCTACTGCCAGGAGAAAGGAGGGGATTGAACGGTCAAACCTCCTACACTGTGTGTCGCCATTTTTTGAGCTAGCACACAGTGTAGTAGGTTTACATACAGTGGTAATCACACACTAAAACACGTACATACACACAAATAACTTACCTGCTCCTGCCGACGCCGCTCCCTCCGGTCCGTCCGCTCCGTCTGGTCCCTCCGCTCCTCGTGCTTGCTTCAGAACACAGTCCGGAAGCCGCGACCGGAAGTAGTAATCTTACTGTCCGGCCGCGGCTTCCGGTAAACAAGAAAATGGCGCCGGACGTCACTCGGCCGAAGACCTTCAATTTGGACTGTGTGGGAGCGGCGCATGCGCCGTTCCCACACAGACGGCGTACAGCATAGTGGATGGAACGGGCCCCGTTCGCATTCACTATGGGGCTGTATGTGCCGTATTCCATGTCTGTATGTGTCGTTAATCGACACATACAGAGATGGAAAAAAAAATGGCAGCCCCCATAGACAAGAAAAAGTTTAAAAATAAAAAAAAGTAAAACAAACACACAAATAAATAATTTTTTTTTTAATAAAACACTAAAAGCAAATTGATATATAAAAAAAAAATTTTTTCGCGACACTCGTCCTTTAAGGATTTTTAAGGATTGTACCTATTTTGGTGGGGTGTCCCTCTTTCATATTTCACCCAAACCCATGTTGGAACTATTGAATACAGTAGGTCTGCCTTAATAAATTTACTATATTGCTCCTGAAAGTGTGAGCCTGGATCATTACTGTGCTGACTGTGTATTAACCACAATGGTCAATATTATTTCATGACTTCTTAAAGGTGTTATGTGGGAGCCAAAAATTATTAGCAGTGTAGTCGCTGCAGTATGTGTGTACACTGCTAATATACATTCCGGTCCCCCGTTGCGCTGATTCTTAGCTTTTCATCGATTTTTAAAGCGCTGCCGGGGGATCAGAAGTCTAGTTCCACAGTCTTCCTTGAGGATGATACGACTTCTCGGTCACGTGACCGACCCCGCTGTGCTCCATGTACTTGCTGTACTACACATAACGAAGAGTCATATGATCATCAAAGAAGACTGTGGAACTAGACTTCCGGTACCCCGGCAGCGCTTTAAAAATCTATGAAAATCTCAGAATCAGCGTGACGGGGGAGCGGGTTGTATACTAGCGAGTGTACCACATACTGCAGTGACTACACTGCTAATAATTTTTGGTCCCCATATAACCCATTTTAAAGGTTTCACTATTAAAGAACTGCATGAAAAATTTTAGTCTTTTACAAAACCCTTATACCAGGTTCACCAACACCATGCAGCACGTTTGCCTCCAACATTTAATTTTTGGGGAAAAAAACATAGAAATGCAACGCTCTGAGCCAAAACTGCCATGTATTAAACCCTTCTTCTTTGACCATAGAATATGTTGTATGATATAGAACAAGAACTTTTTACTCAAGGCATAGCATAAAGACTGTCAAACTGTCTATTACCTAAACTCACTTGCTGCTCAGAGTGGTCATTAAAGAATGGAGCCCCGTTTCAAGCTTGCTATGGGGCCCCATGGATATTTGTTACGCTCCTGCACACAGTCATATTATGGCTCTGTATAGCTCCACGTTCTGCTGAACCATAGAATAACGTCTGCAGAAGTCTATGGGGCCGTGCTCTACTTTTAAATCCATCCAACTTGAGCCATGACTATGGGAGAGGTCTGTATTATTTATTGCCTATTTAATTCTGTGTGTTTAAGCTGGGGTGGTTCCCTGGTAGAGTTCACCCTCTAGGAGCCTGTACGGCTCCATAATGCAGGGGATGAATACTTCCGCAATACAGGCTATACCGACATATACAGAGTGCGTAAAACTATGTAGTATGGAGTATTTGTTGTGTACAGGCTCCTACAGGCCGAACTCTAGCAGGGAACCACCCCAGCATCAATCTATAGCATTATATAGGTAATATGCAAGCCTCCCCATTGTCATGTCCCCCAAGAGGGTTATGAGCAATAAACTTCACATGTATAAATGTAATTTCAGATTGCCAACAGTCCCGATTTTGAACCGTCACGTGAACCGGACCACAAGAGGGGCTGGGTTTATGCAAATTTGCATTTCCGGTTGTTTTCTGGACGGTTTGGGAGGAATAAAGTCCTGGCTTAATTGACCCGATTTTATAGGTTTAAACAGGTTTTAAAGGATTTTTCCCATGAATAACATTTATCCCCTATGCACAGAATAGGGGATTAGTGTCTGATCGCTGGGTCTCCCTTCCCCCGCTGGGAGCCCCACCAATTGTTAGATCATGGGACCCATTTCCCTCGTATGAATGGAGCGATAGTCGGGCATGCACCCTGCCGCTCCGTTTAACTCTATGGGACTGAGGGAGATAGCTGAGTATAGCGCGGCCATTGCTCCATTCAAATGGGGGTCACACTGAACAGGGGTTCAGGTGCAGTCACACTCGGCAGATTTTGCTGCAGAAAATCAGTTATATTGGTCTAAAAGGAACTTGCAGAAATCCATCCACCTGCTGCAGAAACAACCACATTCAGAGGAATAGAACTGATTTTCAGTTGTAGAAAATTTCTGCAACAAAATCTGCTGCATGTGACTGCATTCTCTGGGGGCAATTTTTTAAGATGGGCGTTTCATACACTAGTCTTAATAGAATGGAATTTTGGCTAAACTGCGACCCATTTATTAAGAAGTGAAAGGCTCGTAATAAATGTGTTGCATCTTTCAGCCTGTCCGTGTGCCACAAAGTTGGTGAAATTACCACGGCCATGTGCCATCCATTCCTTCCACATTGGTAATAAAATTAAAAAGAAAACATATTCACCTAACCGTTCCTCTTCTCCCTTCCGTTTCCCTTCAATATTCCAGTGCGGCTCATACTCCGAGCAGCACTTCAGCGTCATCAATACTGCGTCGCATACAACGTCCTACACTGCCCGGCGTCAGTACATTAAATAAGCCTCTTCATGCTCGGGAAAAAGAGGAGCGGATAGGTGGGCATACATTTTTTTATTTCATGTTTTTTCAATTTAATTTCCAATGGGGGCAGGGGAGTAGTCTGATAGGTGGGTATCTTGCTACGCCCCATAGAGTGAAACAGCTCCTAGTTGGTGTAGTTTTTCATTATAATTTACGCCAGTATTGTGGCATAAATTACAATAAATTTGTTGGACCAATGTGGTACCGCCCCTTTTCTAAAGCCACGCCCCTTCCACAAAAGTGGCAAGGGCAATGTACAAATACCAAAATGCAAATTGTGACTTTTGGCCCCTTTTGCAATTTTTCTATGCTGGAAAACTGTCATAGACAGGTAGATAAATTACCCCCTTTGTGTTGTTCGTGGGAAACCCCTTTAAGTGTGGGTAAGTATGTTGTACAGAGAATTGTTGTGGTGGATGGATATCTCTCAGACTGCTGAAATTTCGGTAAATTATCATGCACATTTTAATGATGGTTTCATTTTTCAGATGGAAAACATTATTTTAGATTATCTGATGAAAAACCTAAAAATAAAAAAATATATGTTGTCTGTGGTTTAATCTGTGGCCTAAACAATCATGTTAATATATGAGGTTAGTAAGCTATTAATGTGCGCAGCAAGTATTAAAGGAGTTTTCCCATTTATCCCTTATTCACAGGATAGGTAATAAATGCATGATCGCAGGTGGCCCGACCACTGCGACCCCCACCGATCTCTAGACCCCCGTTCCACCTTACTGCACGATCGCAATGCAGAGGATTTTGAATGGAATGGCGGTCGCGCATGTGAATTTAATATCTATGGGGTCGAGAGAAACATCCGAGCGCTATACCGATAGGCCCCATAGACATTGAATGGAGCGGCAGCGCACCTGCGCAATCGCCGCTCCATTCAAAATCCTCCCCACTGCCATCATTCTAGGGATTGGTGGGGTACCAGTGGTGGGGTCTTCAGCGATCACACATTTAATGTGCTTAGTGGGAAAACCCTTTTACTCAAAAGCCGTGTTGAGATGGTTGTACTATGGTCACATTTTGACCTTCATATTATGGCTGCAAGATGCGGGACCCCTGCAAGCAACACTTGGATCTTTCCGTAACTTCTATAGACTTCAATTGAGAGAGCGACAAACAAGCGCGACCACCTCTCTATTGAAACACCTGCAGCTGGTGGGCACCGCACTTTCATTGGCAAAAACTGTATATAGTAAAGCTATGCTACGTAGGCATCCATGTGATCAGTAATATACCGGATTAGCAGATTTCCTTGAGTATTGGATTTCCTTACACTAATTCAAAATGGTTTCCATGGTTCAGGAAATGAAAGTTTTCTGGAAGTACAATCTTCCTGCACGCTAAATAGGCTATAACACAGATTCTGCAATTTAAGGTGTTATGTGGGGACCAAAAATTATTAGCAGTGTAGTCGCTGACGTATGTGAGTGTACTCCCATATATACATTCCTGTCCCCCGTCACGCTGATTCTGAGATTTTCATCAATTTTTATAGCGCTGCCGGAGGACCAGAAGTCTAGTTCCACAGTCTTCCTTCGTGACGTTACGACTCTTCATTATGTGACCGGCCCCTCTGTACTCTATGTACACGCAGTTGCAGTAGTACATCGATTACACAGAGTACAGCGACCGCGGTATCTAAGGTGTTAGATAAAGGAGGGTGGCCCTCTCTACCAGCCTATCACCCCCTCCCCAATGTGATTGCGGTATGCCCATGGTTGTCATGGCAGCCTGGGGGCCTATTGAAAGCCACCAGGTCCGCCATCTTTGTGCTCCTATTAAGCATTGCCAGAAGCAGGGCTTAATAGAAGCCTGTCAAAGTCACGATATACTGCAATACATTAGTATTGCGGTATATAGTGCAAACGATCCAAAGATTGCTGATTCAGGGCTTAGAAAGAAAAAAACTTTGTTTTTTTTATTGACAAAAAACACAAAAAGTAAAACCAGAAATAAACTTTTCCCGTTTTTTTCTATAACGTAATGTTAAAAACAAAATAACAATTAACATAACTGGTATCGCTACATCCATAAAAGCCCAAACTATTACAATATAACAATAAATAAAAACTAAAAAGAATTTCAAACACCAGAATTGCTGTGTTTTTAGTCACCTTAGCTCCCCCAAAACATGGAATAAAAAAATTATCAAAAAGTTGCCTGCACAACAAAATGCTACTAATAAAAACGACAGCTTGCCTCGCAAAAAATAAGTCATCACACCGCTCAGTCTACAGAAAAATATAAAAAGTTATGGCTCTCAGAATATAGCGACACAAGGCAAATTTTTTTAACAAATACTTTTTTCTTTGCAAAAGTGGTAAAACACAAAAAAACAATATAGATTTGGCATCGCCGTAATCGAATCCACCTGTAGAATAAAGTTAACATGTTGTTTTTACCACACGATGAACGGCGTGAAATTGAAATTTGAATTGCTGTTTTTTGCCCATTTCACCATACAAATAATTTTTTTTTCAGTTTCCTAGCACAGTATATGATCATTTAAATGGTGCCACGAAAAACTACAAGTCGTACCGCAAAAAAACAAACCCTCATACGGCTATGTCAACAGTAAAATGCAAAAGTTATGGCTTCAGGAAGGTAGAGAGAAAAAAAAAAAAAATTGGCCTGGACATTAAAGGGTTAACTTAAACTTTCTTTAAACAACAGCTAATTTTCTGATGATATATTTCCTTTAAGAAGACTGCTATTACCTGGTCGGCTCCTATGTGGGGGTGATGTGAGATAGATGGATAGATAGATAGATAGATAGATAGATAGATAGATAGATAGATAGATAGATAGATAGATAGATAGATAGATAGATAGATAGATAGATAGATGATAGATGGATGGATGGATGGATGGATGGATGGATGGATGGATGGATAGATAGATAGATAGATAGATAGATAGATAGATAGATAGATAGATAGATAGATAGATAGATAGATAGATAGATAGATAGATATGGGATGGATAGAGAGAGAGAGAGAGAGAGAGAGAGAGAGAGAGAGAGATAGATAGATAGATAGATAGATAGATAGATAGATAGATAGATAGATAGATAGATGATAGATGATAGATAGATAGATAGATAGATAGATAGATAGATAGATAGATAGATAGATAGATAGATAGATAGATAGATAGATGATAGATGGATGGATGGATAGATAGATAGATAGATAGATAGATAGATAGATAGATAGATAGATAGATAGATAGATAGATAGATAGATAGATAGATAGATAGATATGGGATGGATAGATAGAGAGAGAGAGAGAGAGATAGATAGATAGATAGATAGATAGATAGATAGATAGATAGATAGATAGATAGATAGATAGATAGATAGATAGATAGATAGATAGATAGATAGATAGATAGAGCGAGAGATAGATAGATAGATGATAGATTGATAGATAGATAGATAGATAGATAGATAGATAGATAGATAGATAGATAGATAGATAGATAGATGATAGATAGATAGATAGATAGATAGATAGATAGATAGATAGATAGATAGATAGATAGATAGATAGATAGATAGATAGATAGATAGATAGATAGATATTAGACAACTGCTCATTATTTACTTCCCTATTATATAATAGGCAAATAGAAAGTTCACTTTCTGGTATGGCTGTCTGTGTGTAGAGAATAGAAGACATTTTCATATTTACAGAAACAGCGCACAGATTTCAGTGAATTGGAGGAAAGTATTATATATATTTTCATACACCTGCCAAAAACCATTCTACGTACTGTAGAGCACTGTAATAAAGAGCAATCACCCCCTAGTGATTGGGCAGATGCTCAGGGAACTTTATGGATAGTTAATTGCAGCTGCACAGAACTATTTATCCCCTCCCTGGTTTGATCTCAATAAGAAAGCTGAAGAATTTTGGACCTTACAATACCCTAGACCTAAATGTTGGCATTGACCATATCACTATACTAGATTACCAGGCATTGCCCTCTCCATGACCTAGACCCCAAGGATTTTGGCATTTACCACTACAAAACCCTAGACCACCAGGGATGTTGGAACTGACCACTTTAACCCCTTGCCGACATTTGACGTAGGGTTAGGTCATAGCCGGCAAGTATGGAGCTGGCTCAAATGCTGTATATTAGAGCCGACACTCGGTGACCGAGTGACCAATAGTGACCGAGGCATCTAAACCGTTAGAAAGAGGGGATCGACCCACTGAAGTTCCATTGCCCTCCCATGACGCGATCATCGGGTGCCAATCAGGGGTGTAACTAAAGGCTCATGGGCCCAGGTGCAAAAGTTCAGTTTGGGCCCCCCTACGCAACTACCCTCTAACTTTCAGCTGCATTGCTGGGTCTCTAAAGTAACCCATTGATGCAGCACTAGCAGCCAGGGAGGTTGTCACAGTCTTAAAAGATCAGGGGCACAACTCTTATATTTTGCTTCCACCTCAAAAAAAAAAAAAATACATCGGAGACCGAGTAAAACAACTTTTATAACATGGCAGGCTTACAGCGCAGTTCTATGTATGATAGTATACCTAAATAATGAAGTCTCCAAATAATGGTCATATACCAACTCTACACAGTGAAAAATAAATACACTACAGTTGTATCCCGTGACTCACAGGAGACGTCTTCTCTGATTTCCCTTTTCTTCTCTATACAGGCTAGACCGCCATGACTTCTTCCAGTCACAACTTGTCTCTTCACACAAACTGCAAATTATGCTGCTAGCCCCAATAGCCCTCTTAGTGCCCCCTACACCTTAATAGTGGCCCCATTTGTGCCCCAAACTGTACTAGTGCCCCCTTTTGTGCCCTACAAAGTAATAGTGCCCCCACCACAAAGTAATAGTGTCCCACCACAAAATCATAATGCCTTTTTTGTGCCCCACAGTAATAGTACCCTCCTTGTGCCTTATACAGTAATAATACCCACTTTTTTGCCCCCACAAAGGGATTGCTGCCACCTATGTCATCTTACACAGGATAAATTCCACCTGGGCAGTTGATAATTTTATTAATTGCAACCTATTTAAAATGGTTTTCCCAAAATCATAAATTATCACCTATCCACAGTATATTTGATAATTTTCTAATTGCTGGAGGCGATCTTGAGACCAGGGATCCCAAACCCTCAGATCCTCCTCACTGCACCCATGCAGTAAAGAGGAGCTTGAATGGAGCAGCTGTTGACCATACGCCTGCTGCTCCATTCACTGTCTATGACAATGACGGAAACAGCCAAGTGCTGTACTTGGCTGTTTCTGTCATTCCCATAGACTTTGAATGGAGCAGTAGAGTGCATGCATGACCGCTGCTCCATTCAATGTCCTGCTTACAGTGAGGAGGAATGGGGGATTCGGGACCCCTGTACTCATGATTGGTGGGGGTCCCAGCGATAACAACATGATCACTTATCCTAAGGATAGGTGATAATTAATGTTTCTGAAAAAAAACCTTTAGAAAATGGCCCTGTTACTAGATAATATCTAATAAACCTGTAGGAGCAGCCTCTTTATTATCTATAGTTTCCAATGGACACTAACATAGCAGGGCTTTGTGTTTTATATTACAGCTCAGCTCCAGACCTCCAGTAATGTGCGCTCATGACCAGGGGCGTAGCTAAAGGCTCATGGGCCCCGATGCAAAAGTTCTTATTGGGCCCCCCCCCCCCGCAAACTCCTCATGGCCGACGGTCCGCAGCTTTCAGCTGCATCGCTGGGTCTCCTAAGTGACCCAACAATGCAGCACTAGCAGCCGGGGGCGTCACTAAAGCTGGGTTCACACACTATTTACAGACGTAATTCGGGCGTTTTAGCATTGAATTACGTCCGAAAATGCGGCTCAAAAGCGTCGGCAAATATCTGCCCATTCATTTGAATGGGTCTTGCGATGTTCTGTGCCGACTGTCATTTTTTTTACGCGCCGCTGTCAAAAGGCGGCGCGTAAAAAAGACGCCCGCGTCAAAGAAATGCCTGACACTTCTTCAGACGTAAATGGAGCCGTTTTCCATGGACTCCATGGAAAAACAGCTCCAATTACGTCCGTAATGGACGCAGCGAAAGACGCCTGCACATGCCTTTACGGCTGAAATTCCGGAGCTGTTTTCTCCTGAAAACAGCACCGTAATTTCAGCCGTAACGGACGCTGTCGTGTGAATATACCCTCAGGGATTAAAATGTCAGGGGAAATAGCCCCAATACATATGTGTCCGCCCCAAAAAAATGTGCGTATAGGAGACAGCATAGCATATCTATAGCACTACGACCCTATAAACTATGGATAGGATTAGATACATTGGCTCAGCAGACAGTATCACACATGATAGGATTAAATACAGTGGCTCAGCAGACAGTATCACACATGATAGGATTAGATACATTGGCTCAGCAGACAGTATCACACATGATAGGATTAGATACAGTGGTTCAACAGACAGTATCACACATTATAGAATTAGATACATTGGCCCAGCAGACAGTATCACACATGATAGGATTAGATACAGTGGCTCAGCAGACAGTATCACACATGATAGGATTAGATACAGTGGCTGAGCAGACAGTATCACACATAATAGGATTAGAGATAGGGCCCAGCAGACAGTATCACACATGATAGGATTAGATACAGTGGCCCAGCAGACAGTATCACACATGATAGGATTAGATACAGCGGCTCAGCAGACAGTATCACACATGATAGGATTAGAGATAGGGCCCAGCAGACAGTATCACACATGATTGGATTAGATATAGGGCCCAGCAGACAGTATCACACATGATAGGATTAGATACAGTAGCTCAGCAGAAAGTATCACACATGATTGGATTAGATATAGGGCCCAGCAAACAGTATCACACATGATAGGATTAGATACAGTGGCTCAGCAGACAGTATCACACATGATAGGATTAGATACAGTGGCTCAGTAGACAGTATCACACGTGATAGGATTAGATACAGGACTCAGCTCTCTGACATTGCGGCTACAGTGCTGGACCCAGGAAAGGTAAGAATAATAATTTTGCTTCTTTATGTGTTACTGATTATTTTTGTGTGTTTGTGTTTTTTTACAAGTTCGGTTGTTGGACTACTTCGGATTCGAGGACTACTTCAATGACGGCGTTTTTTTTATTCTCAATAAAATGGTTAATGAGTGTTGTGTTTTTTTATTTCAATAAAATATTTTTTCTATGTGCTTGTATCTTTTTAAACTTTATTATCACCGCCTTAGTAATGGCCACCGGCTGATTGACAACCTCCATTACTAAGGCGGGGCTTAATGTTAGCCGGTGCAGAGGCCAACACTAACCCCCATTATTACCCCGGTACCCACTGCCACCAGGGGTGCTGGGAAGAGCTGGGTACGAACCAGTACCCGACCATCTGTAGTGACGGGCAGGCACCAGGGCGGCCGCACCCTGGTAATGCTGCCTGCTGCTGCTGTGTTGTATCTGGCTGGTTATGAAAATTGGGGGGGGTACGCGACATCGTTCTTTCCAATTATTATTATTATTTTTTTTTTTTAAATGACGTTGGGTCCCCCCATTTTTCATAACCAGCCAGATACAATAAAGCAGCAGCAGCCTAGCATTACCAGGATGGGAAGGGCCACTGTATCTGGCCTTTCCCCTCCTGATAATACCAGCCTGCGGCCACCCCAGTGGCCGACCATCACTACAGATGGTCAAGTACTGGATGGTACCCGGCTCTTCCCAGCACCCCTGGTGGCGGTGGGTACCGGGGTAATAAAGGGGGTTAGTGTTGGCCTCTGCACCGGCTAACACTAAGCCCCGCCTTAGCAATGGATACTGTCAATCAGCCGGCGGCCATTACTAAGGCGGTAGTAATATAGTTTAAAAAAAACCACAAAGACATAGAAAACATATTTTATTGAAATAAAAAAAAACCCACACAACCCTCATTAACCATTTTATGGATAATAAAAAAAAAGCCGTCATCGAAGTAGTCCTGGAATCCGCCGTAGTCCAACGACCGAACCTGTAAGAAAACACAAGAAAAACGATTAGTAACACATGTGTTAGGCTTAGATACACGGCCCATGTGTGATACTGTCTGTGGGACCCTGTATCTAAGCCTACCACAACGTAAGCTTAGATACAGGGTCCAGCAGACAGTAATCTTATACAGTATAAGATTACTGTGTGCTGGGGCCCTGTATCTAAACCTACAGTGTGGTAGGCTTATATACAGGGCCCATCAGACAGGATCACACATGGGACATGTATCTAAGCCTACCATGTGATTGGCTTAGATACAGGGCCCAGCAGACAGGATCACGCATGGGCCATGTATCTAAGCCTACCATGTGATTGGCTTAGATACAGGGCCCAGCAGACAGCATCACAGAATCTGTGATCCTGTCTCATGGGCTCCCTAAGCCTGCTACATCGTAGGCTTAGGGGTTGTGCAGTCCCTAAACATTGATGGCCTATCCACAGGATAGGCCATCAATAGCTGATGTGTCTCCCGGGACCCGCAAATCAGCTGTTTTGAAGGGGCCGCAGCACTCGTACGAGAGCTGCTTCCCCTTCATTTCACTACTCGCTCACACTGTGAATCGCCGACACCGATTCACAGTGTGACCGGAATGAAGTGACCGGAATGAAGGGGAGCAGCTCTCGTACGAGTGCTGCGGCCCCTTCAAAACAGCTGATTGGCGGGTTCCGGGAGTCGGACCCCGCCAGTCAGGGCTAATCTTAGCTTCCTCTTCAGCCGCGGCGGTAGTTCTGTCGTCTCGATGCTGTGCGCGGCGCATAGCGCTGTGACGTAATGCGCTGCGCACAGCGCTTGACGTCAGGACCTCCGCTGCGATCCGGAACCAGGAAGGTAAGTAAAGTCTGTTACTATAGTAACAGGGGCCCGCGGCCCGAGTTACTATAGTAACTTTTTATTGATGTGGTGCGGGGGGCTGTGGGCCCCCCTGGCTTCGGGGCCCGGTCGCAATTGCGACCGCTGCGACCCTTATAGCTACGCCAGTGCTCATGACCCACAGTAACCTCTAGCCCCCTTATCAGTGTCTTCTCCATAACTGGAGGCTGGAGCTGTCCTGTAATACATTATGACCCTCAGTAACTTCTGTCATCAGTGTCCTGTCTGCTCCGCTCTCACTGCTGAATTCTCCCGTTCTGTCCTCTATTTGCAGGATAGAAAGAACAGATAGAAACAGCAAAGATCAAACACAGTATAGGGGGGGAAAAAAACGAAAGAAAGACCATGTAACTGCATGAGTGATGCCTGTCCTGCACTCACATAAATGTTGGGGGAAATGAGCTGTGATGAGACAACATGAGCTTCTTCCTTACATAGCGTGCGGCAGCGTGTGTATCTAGACTCCTCCTCCCCTGTCTCCTCCAATCCAGCTGCTGCATGCTATGTAAGGAAGAAGCTCATGTTGTCTCATCACAGCTGCTGCTGTGTAAAGATCAAGTTTATCTAAGAAGTAATGATAATAAAAGTAGTAAAGCATAAAAAAAATATATAAATTTGATATCGCCATTATCATTTTGACCCAGAGAATAAAGTAAACATGGCGTATGAACGCCGTAAAAACAAAATCCAAAAAACAATGGAGGAATCAGTTTGTTTTTTCATTCGACCTCACATTTAATTTTTTACAGTTTCCCCAGTACATTATATGGTACAATAAATGGTGCCGTAAAAAAATACAACTCGTCCTGCAAAAAACAAGCCCTCATACCACTATATCAACAGAAAAATAGAAAACAAAAATGAAAAACTGAAAAATGGTTGCGGCGGCACCAGGGTACTGGCCGCTTCAGTGCCCTGGACTAGCAGAGATGTTGGCATTCACCACTTCAGTACACTAAACTACCAGAGATGTTGGCATTAAGCCCCTTTACTGCCGTAAACAACCAGGGTTGTTACCATTGCCCCATCACCCCATAGACCACCAGGAATGCAGAGGGGCCCAAGCTGAACTTCTGCACTAGGGCCCATAAGCCGTTTCCTACAACTTTTCTACAGATATAAAACTTTGAGCCAAGTCTGAAAGAGAAAACATCGACCTCCCTACCATCAACCTCCCTACCATCGACCTCCCTACCATCAACCTCTCTACCATCGACGTCCCTACCATCGACCTCTCTACCATCGACCTCTCTACCATCGACCTCCCTACAATCATCCTCTCTACCATCGACCTCTCTATCATCGACCTCTCTACCATCAACCTCTCTACCATCGACGTCCCTACCATCGACCTCTCTACCATCGACCTCTCTATCATCGACCTCTCTACCATCAACCTCCCTACCATCGACCTCTCTACCATTTTCTGCACCATACCAAAATGTTATTTACATATTTATAAATGATCCCCTAAATGGTTAATTTTATGAAACAGTTTGGCCCCCGCATGACTGAACACTAATGTATTAAAGTGGTCAGTTTATTTAGTAATACCTACAAACGGAGCATAGAAAGATCTTGTAACCATCTAGTACAAGGGACTTTTCTTTCATTCTAGAAATGCACAGAGTTAAGTTACAGGACGTTATTCATGAAGCGGCAATAACACAGTGAGCTGGAATGCAATAGTCATGGTTCAAAGACAAATGACTGCGTTATGGGAGCTTATGAATGAATCCCTTCAGATCTTTGCCACAGATGAGATAAAGTCCGAACTTCTGGCAAGTTTGGAAATAGAGGACAGTTGCACAATTATAGCGATAATTCATACTCATTGTTTAACTTGGAAAAAACTTCAGCTATAAGAGCTTCAAATGCACTTTAACTGTGCATGATAAATAGTAAACTACTTGTCTTTGGTTCTTGGTAACCAAGATTTGAGTACATGTAGATAAATGTACAGGAGCGGTCACAGGAAGTTGTATTTGTTACACAAGAGATTACCTCTCCACGCACAACAGACTTGTTTAGGCCCCCTCCCACTCAAGCAGCAGGAAGCATGAAAAAAGTAGCATTATAAATAAGGCAGATATTATTTCTGGGAAAAAACTAAATTTTTTATGAGAATGAGATTGAATAGAAAGTTGGGTTAGAAGGAAAAAGTTTTTCACATATTACCGACCTCATGCACATTAAATGTATATACTACACCAAACAGAGGATAGAGCTGGACCAAATTAACGTTCCGAATTAATCTTTATTAGTTAATCAAGAAATGTATAAAAAAAATGTTGTTAAGGAAAACAGTACAAAATACAAAAACAATGGGTGCAAAGGACAATATCACAAAGCTGAGCAAATACTAAGCTGGCATATAGACTAGAAAGTAGTCGCCAGGAGGATAAAGACAACTAGAAAGTAAAAGGGTAAACTATCAGATGCTGAGCTGGCATGTGGACTCAAATTTGATCAGCAAGGTTGTAAAGATACATATAAAGTGCATAGTGCAAAAAACAAACAAACAAGTCAATACAAGTATCCACAACAGATAAAATAACCAAATATAAATCCAATTAAAGAAATTAAAAAGCAAGGAAAACAAGCAGCAAGTGCAAATGATAGAGTTCGGTGGTCACCCATTAACTCAATGCGCGTCATGCCAATGGCTTAGTCTCGTGTTTTGTAACTGATGATGATCAGTATTTAAACACCTAGGGATCAATCAGGGGCTACATCTAATTAAAATTAAAGTGTAAATAAACTTTCTGAAAACTTCTTACATGTCATAATAACGTCAGAAGTTTTGATCGGTGGTGGTCCGAGACTGAGACCCCCACCGATTACTAAAACGAAGTGGCAGAAGCGCTCGAGTGAGCGCTCAGATACTTAGTTTCTGATCGGCTTTTCTCTGAAAGTCTATGAGCCCATATTCCGCTACATTGGCTTTCCGAGAAAAGCCAAACAGAAACAAAGCGGCTGAGCGCTCACCCGAGCACTTATGCTGCTTTGTTTTAGCAATCGGTGGGGGGTCTCTGTGCTCGAACCACCACCGATAAAAATTTCTCACATGTCACTATGGCATGTCAGAATTTTTCTGAAATTTTAGTTACCCTTTAAGAAAAACAGCTGTAAAGCCGACCATATACGTGTGACATTAGGACAGAGGAGCGGGTTACGTCATGTGGGAAAGCCAGCACATGAGCATAGACTTGCGGCCGAGTCATGTGACAGACCATGCTCAACGTCCAAGTATGCTTGTAAGCATGACATCTCAGGGCATGTCTTAGGGCAGCATAAAGTAGCGATAGACGGTAGTGATCACAATATTTAGATCTTATACTTGCAGCACGCGGCCAGCGCTGCAAGTTTGAGTCTAAGTATATTTATATATTCAATGCTCCCCCCACCTCCTCTCATCCTCCAGCCGCTTATTGATACTTTCTCCATATGAACAGTAATAGGGCAAAAAGTGTAAATTAGTGGCTGGAGGGCGGGGAGAGGTGGGAGGAGCATAGAAAAATATACTCAGACTCAAGCTTGCGGCGCTGTCTGTGCGCCATAAGTATAAGATCTAAATATTTATAAATTACTTACCGTTACCTAATAAGTGACAGACCACTGAAATATATGACAGATCCTCTTTAACAAATATATTAATAATAAATATGTGTATAATGTAATATAATAAATACTAATTATTCATAAAAGATTGTATGAGCCTGAATTTGTGAAATATACATGCATGTGCAAAAGTCAATAGGAACCAAATTGATACTAATATATCCAACAATATGTATGAAAAAACACAAATATGTATACACATAAAAAAAACTATTCATGTTGACAGTGAAGTACCGGTGCAGTATAAGGCCGGATTTACACGAGCGTGTGCGTTTTGCGCGCACAAAAAACGCTGCGTTTTGCGAGCGCAAAAGGCATTTGACAGCTCCGTGTGTCATCCGTGTATGATGCGCGGCTGCGTGATTTTCACGCAGCCGCCATCATAGAGATGAGGTAGTCGACGCCCGTCACTGTCCAAGGTGCTGAAAGAGCTAACTGATCGGCAGTAACTCTTTCAGCACCCTCATCAGTGAATGCCGATCACAATATACACCAACCTGTGAATAAAAAAAGACGTTCAAACTTACCATGAACTGCCTGCTTCCTCCAGTCCGGTCTCCCGGCCGTTGCCTTGGTGACGCGTCCCTCTCTTGTCATCCGGCCCCACCTCCCAGGATGACGCGGCAGGCCATGAGACCGCTGCAGCCTGTGATTGGCTGCAGCCTGTGCTTGGCCTGTGATTGGCTGCAGCTGTCACTTGGCCTGAATTGTCATCCCGGGAGGTCGGACTGGAGGAAGGAGCCGGGACTTATCGGTAAGTCCGAACTTCTGTTTTTTTTTACACGTATATGTATATTGTGATCGAAAGTCACTGTCCATGGTGCTGAAACAGTTTAAGTCTTTGAGCACCGTGGGCAGTGACTGTCTCCTGACGTCGCGTACCCGAACATTTTTTGCCGGGTTCGGTCAAAACGAGTTCGGCCGAACCCGGTGAAGTTCGGTGCGCTCATCTCTAATTTGACACTCCGTTTGGATGTTTGTAACCAGAAAAGCACGTGGTGCTTTTCTGTTTACATTCATCCTTTTGACAGCTCTTGCGTGATTTTCGCGCATGCAACGCAGGACCGTCCGTGTGGCATGCGTTGTTTTCACGCACCCATTGAAGTCAATGGGTGCGTGTTGCGTGAAAAACGCAAGAATATAGAACATGTCGTGAGTTTTACGCAACGCACTCACGCAGCGCAAAATTCACGCATCGTCTAAACAGCCCCATAGACTATTATAGGTGCGTACGACACGCGTGAAAAGCACGCGCGTCGCACGCGCGTATAATACGCTCGTGTAAATGAGGCCTAAATAACAGTATGTATAAAAAACGAAAATCCCTATTTTCTAGTAATAATAATGGGCTCTACATAGAAATAGCTAAAAATCACTGTTTTTAAAAAAATGTACCAATCAAAAAGTGAAAAAATGGAAAAGCAAATGCGAAAACAAAAGAAAAAAAGTACTCAAATTGATGTGCAAGGTGAAAAACCGGTGCCGAGGTAAAACAGTTTTTTTTATATAGTGCCAGTAGAGAGGGAATTATATCCGTGTGTGTCTGAGTGTGTGGACCCGAAAGTGACTCCTAACTTAGCTGATGGCATATTGGGGCTATAAAGGACAGAGTCAACCTTTATAGACCCAAAGGTTACTACTGGCTGTAGCATCCTCCGCTCCCCGCCATGTATATACACTACCGTTCAAAAGTTTAGGGTCACTTAGAAATGTCATTATTTTTGAAAGAAAAGCACAGTTTTTTTCAATGAAGATAACATTAAATTAATCAGAAATACACTCTATACATTGTTAATGTGCTAAATGACTATTCTAGCTGCAAACGTCTGGTTTTTAATGCAATATCTACATAGGTGTATAGAGGTCCATTTCCAGCAACCATCACTCCAGTGTTCTAATGGTACATTGTGTTTGCTAACTGTGTTAGAAGGCTAATGGATGATTAGAAAACACTTGAAAACCCTTGTGCAATTATGTTAGCACCGCTGTAAGCAGTTTTGCTGTTTAGAGGAGCTATAAAACTGACCTTCCTTTGAGCTAGTTGAGAATCTGGAGCATTACATTTGTGGGTTCGATTAAACTCTCCAAATGGCTAGAAAAAGAGAGCTTTCATGTGAAACTCGACAGTCTATTCTTGTTCTTAGAAATGAAGGCTATTCCATGCGAGAAATTGCCAAGAAACTGAAGATTTCCTACAACGGTGTGTACTACTCCCTTCAGAGGACAGCACAAACAGACTCTAACCAGAGTAGAAAGAGAAGTGGGAGGCCCCGCTGCACAACTGAGCAACAAGACAAGTACATTAGAGTCTCTAGTTTGAGAGAAATAGACGCCTCACAGGTCCTCAACTGGCAGCTTCATTAAATAGTACCCGCAAAACGCCAGTGTCAACGTCTACAGTGAAGAGGCGACTCCGGGATGCTGGCCTTCAGGGCAGAGTGCCAAAGAAAAAGCCATATCTGAGACTGGCTAATAAAAGGAAAAGATTAATATGGGCAAAAGCACACAGGCATTGGACAGAGGAAGATTGGAAAAAAGTGTTATGGACAGACGAATTGAAGTTTGAGGTGTTTGGATCACACAGAAGAACATTTGTGAGACGCAGCACAACTGAAAAGATGCTGGAAGAGTGCCTGACGCCATCTGTCAAGCATGGTGAAGGTAATGTGATGGTCTGGGGTTGCTTTGGTGCTGGTAAAGTGGGAGATTTGTACAAGGTAAAAGGGATTTTGAATAAGGAAGGCTATCACTCCATTTTGCAACGCCATGCCATACCCTGTGGACAGCGCTTGATTGGAGCCAATTTCATCCTACAACAGGACAATGACCCAAAGCACACCTCCAAATTATACAAGAACTATTTAGGGAAGACGCAGGCAGCTGGTATTCTATCTGTAATGGAGTGGCCAGCGCAGTCACCAGATCTCAACCCCATAAAGCTGTTGTGGGAGCAGCTTGGCCGTATGGTACTCAAGAAGTGCCCATCAAGCCAATCCAACTTGTGGGAGGGGCTTCTGGAAGCATGGGGTGAAATTTCTCCCGATTACCTCAGCAAATTAACAGCTAGAATGCCAAAGGTCTGCAATACTGTAATTGCTGCAAATGGACCATTCTTTGACAAAAGCAAAGTTTGAAGGAGAAAATTATTATTTCAAATAAAAATCATTATTTCTAACCTTGTCAATGTCTTGACTATATATTCTAGTCATTTTGCAACTCATTTGATAAATATAAGTGTGAGTTTTCATGGAAAACACAAAATTGTCTGGGTGACCCCAAACTTTTGAACGGTAGTATACCTCGGGCCGGCGTCCTCCTGTTCCATGCCACTCCTCTCCTTCTGCCTTAGCGTTTGGTGACCGATCTATTCTCTGACACTCTATACTGGGTCCCAGCTGTCTAGTTGAATGTGTACCGACCTTGCCTGTTTTTGACCATCCGTGCCTGCTCCCTGCCCTAACATGTTGCTACGTTCACCGTGACGAACCACTACCGCCTGTCCTGACCTATTGCTACGTTTATCGCTACGAACCTCTGCCGCCTGCCCAGACCTTTAGCGCTCCTGGAAACTCTACTTCTACTAACATCAGCCGTCCCCAAGGGACACTACTCCGGGGTTAGTGAACTGGGCTTCCGCCACAGCGAAGTCAACATCCCTGTACAGGGGTTAAAGGAAGAAGATTGGGGGTTCCCGTAGACTCCGCTCCCCGGAGTAGCCTCGTCAAATACCTTGGTGACAAGGAGGGTTCACACCGATCCCTGCTGGCCCTGCTACTGCCCAATACTCAGGCTTCGTTGTTACCCTGGCTCAGTACAGTATTTAAATAGTGCAAACCTATTGTATAACTGATGGTGTAATAGGGTTATAAAGGAACCAGTCAACCCATATGAAGCCCAAAAGTAACTACTGGATCAGAACCATATAAAGATATATCTCACAATACAGTATAGAATAAGACCAAGAAAAAAATTTATCGCCATATCTATGATCCATATTCTTGCCCCTATATCCACGTAAAATAATCTCCATTCTATTCCCGAACCATATTGATGTAAATCCATCCTACTAATCTCTACAAAAAACAAACACGTTAAACTCAATGTACCGTCTTAAAAATGCAATTCAACCAAAGGAATAGGCTCCAAATATCACTCTTACAAAATAGCACATAGCTTATATTTTTATTTAGGCCCATAGGCGTCAGAGTATTAAACCTATATATCCACACTAGGCCAAAAGTATTTTCCAATGATTGTATTTCCACATGATCCAATCAAAATTCGGTCAATCCCCCGGAACCTTATTAAGGATCTGTCACATCCATGTATCCCCTTGAAATGTCTCGGGATTGGTTTTAGTCCTGAGATGTCAATCTCCTCCTGGGCCGCACCAATATCCACCATGTACTCTTCGACGGAATTCCCTGAATGTTTACCCAATGTAGGTTTGGTTACAGGAGAATATAGCACATAAGATAACTCCTTCAATGGAGTTGTCCCATCAAAGAGTTAAGATACAGAACGTTATTCATGAAGCGGCATCATTGAAGGAGGGGTCCCCTTCTTTGAGCTAGAGCGGAGAACCACTAACAAATAGTGCTTCTCGCTATGTGGACAGCTGTTCATACTACAGCAGCAGGCAAAATGCCTGGCTGTCAGTGGCAGCTTTTTGCCAGGGATCTCAGGAGCTTGACCAGCAGCTGATTGCTGTGACGGTTCTCATAGGAAAAGAGACGTCCATGATGAGATAACCCCTTTAACCACCTTGCACCCAAGTCCTGGGGCCGAAATAGTGCCCAAAGAGAGGTCCAAAAAGCGAAACATGTGATCCACTTGGCTTTTCCCCCGAATATTTGTAAGGACCAGAAGCATTTTACATTAGCACATTAGCTTTATCATAACATAAACACTTCCTAACGGTAATACGAGTTATGGTCTTCTTGTATTTTATTGCAACATGTCCAGGACTTATAGTACTTTTTGTACTGTTTTTAACACATGGTCGGGGGAGAAGGAATGATTTGGCACACCGCTGCCTTTTGCTCAGCTTATTATAGGGGATCTATAGAAATGCCTCCTTGACCCACATATACTCCACCACCCTTGTAGTTGACAAGTGACCTGCCACCCACCAAGGTCAGCCTGCCCCCCAGTTCTGTTTCTCTATAATGATACGCTAGGACAGTTTGCACAAATACTTAGCAATTTAGAAGGATTTAAGCTGTTAAAAAAAATCTCTGCTTCTTGGAATCAATTTAGGTAAGAAATATGTTCTCAGATATTTCTGTTTCTTTTCTTAAAAAGCTTTTAACTGTTCAAAGTGTGAAAAAAACCCCTAATAGGGCATTGCATGAAAACCTTATTGAATGCATTCATCTTCTCGTAAAATGGAACCACCCCCCTCGGTGATTTAAAAAGCATTTCTAAAAATCTACAAATGATTGCCGGGATTCTAAGTCCTAAAATGAAACAATTTTTCTTACAGATATGGAAAATAGTAGATACCACTTAGCTTAACATGGTTCCGGATGGTTCTACTAAAAATGTCATAAGGCTACAGCTAGATGATGACTTATGATGAAGACACTCATGTGGCAGACACCTCCACAGGTTTTCATAGGGCCCTGGAAAACCCAAGTGACCCTGTAACAGATTAACTGAATATGCGTAAACATGGAGTCAGTCATATGACCCCCATCCCCATGTTTCTTGTGACTCCCTATGATTCTCTTATTATATGACCAAATCTTTCTAATTATATGATCGAATTCCTGGCAAGTGCTGCCATAACTCATGCCTTTGAGAGTTCCCTCTCAAGCAGTACCAGATAAGTTCCTCATATATGGTATCATCCCTAGATCCCCAATAACAGTACCAGTCAGCATGTTCCATTTTTAAATAACAAATCCCTTAAATGCACACTAACTTTTTAATCAACTTATGTAATCTAATGGTATACCTGATATAGATCAACTTTGTAAAGTAATTATTGTTAAAATTTAGTTGGTTTATCCATAAAACATCTGCCACTAGGTGTCTCCCTTCCTGTAATCGGCTGTCCACCTCCTGTTGTCAAGTACAGTCCGTCCCTGTTTACATAGCAGAATTGATGGCCTGCAGATGGTGGGGTGGGTGTCACTTCTCTGCCTGGCCATAAAAGTCTATGGAGAGGGGAGGATGGAGCAGGTGGAGGGGGTAAGGAGAGAGTGAGTGCCACGGACAACCTGCCCATTCAAGTCTAAACAGACGAGAGGGGGAGCAGGGGGAGAGAGCAAAGAGAGAGGGAGTCACACAGTCAAGCTGTCAATACAACTCTATGGAGAGGGGAGGTGGATAAAGAGGAGGGGGCAAAGAGAGAGTCAATCACAGACAAGATGCCCATACAAGTCGATAGAGGGGAGGGGGAGCAGGAGAAGGGATTAAAGATAGAGTGAGTCACACAGACAAGCTGCCCATACAAGTCTGTGGAGACGGGAAGGGGTAGCAGGAGGAGGGAGCAGAGAGAGAGAGAGTGAGTCAGCAAAAGTACACTTGCCTGCCTTGTGCGGAAGACCTTATTTTATAAGACTACCATAGAATGCGAATAAGAAGGTACATTTTTTATAGTCTTAACTTAAAGTTAGCACAATATACAAACAAAGAAACTACTCAGCTCTGCAACATCTGTGCATATTCATAATTGTTATAATCAAATTGTTTAACCATGAATGATATAAACATTGTATATTCCATCTTCAGTACAAACATGCACAAAAATACATAGATGATCTAACAATACCACACCACATAATGTAATGTTCCCGTCGAGACATCTGCCAGCGGCTCGTTGTTTTGTCTTGCTGAATATTCATTCATTCCTAGTCATTAAATTCGTCATCTTCCAATCATAACATAAATGTTTCATTGTTAATTATTTGTTCTCCGCTCTTCGAAGTAATGTGATGAAATGAAATAATTAGATGAAGTGCCCATTTCATAATGGATGTTTGAAGGAAGAGATCTGGTATTGAGCTAATGATGGAATTAAGAGGTGACGGTAGAATGTTACTGCGGCTCCAGATTATTTGTTCAGCCTGATTTCATATTAAATAGACAACTACGTGGATGAATATTTCATGTCCGAATGTGTATTTTGTGCAAATACTCGGAGCCAGATATTTTCCATATCTATGACTAAGCAGGATGGGTAATGCTTGTTGTAAGTAATAATTTACAGCCTATCCCTGTTTGCTCAGAAGTATCTCTCTTGGTAAATAGATAATATATAACAATCTTTCCTGTTCCTGCATTATCCATGGCGCTGTACATATGAGAAGGGGTTTAAATGGGCACTGTCAGAATCCCGTCCGTTATCCGTGGAAAGATAGGAAGTGTTCTATCTTTCCACAGATCGGAGATTCACCCACTGAAGTGAATGGGTCCATGGAAACTATGGGTGCCACTCGGATGCCATGAAAAACGGCCCAATTTGCACTCGGTCGTGGGCAAAAGAACTTACTGTGGAATGTCCTATTTGCTTTACATCAATCAACTTGAAGATTATCTAAGTGTTTTGCATTTTTTTAAGGGTTAATCTTGGATAATACTGCCCCCTTGGTATTCTCTCATGAATCACATTTTTGTCGGGTCTTTTTCTTTTTGTGTAGTCATGAACCCTGTGCTTAGCTGAGGCTAGAATGTCCTGCAGATTTTACTATATGTAATTCATAGATCCCGTAGGACCATCACAATTCAAATTACCTCCGCACCTGCCAGTCTTTCCTATAGTAATTTGAAACTTCGATCTATTCTTGTCTATTTGTGTCTGTATTAAAGTCGTTGGTCCTGACAGATTAGATCTCGATGGGCTTGAAATGTGACAACCAGTTTTGTGAGCCAGAAATGTGCCCAGAGCAGTTGTCAGTTCCCTTCCCCCACTCCGCTTAGCAGCTAATACAAAGCGTATTAATCAGCAGGGGGCGACAATGAGTCCAGTAAAACGTTTCTCCCATTCAGTAATAGGAAATTAGGAATGTTTACTGCGGCTTTGAAGAACTCTTTAACCATTTCAGTTCCATGTAACATAACTCTCCCTAAACACTTAAACAATGTTCTTCATCTATATCCAGGATAATATATCCATGAATATCAGAACACGTATACCACATTCTATCTATTTGTCCATTAACCCTAGAACGTCTCCAGAGCAAGAAGTAATCTCAATCTATTCCTTATTCAGTCCCTGCATACATAAAAACCTCGGAACAAGAAACCTTTATAAATTGAGTGCTCTATGAGCGATCGCCTTTGCTTTACAGAGATAAAATCTTTACCTATATGTATGTAAATCGTGCTGCATGTCCCTAAACCTGCGAGAAATATCACCGCACTTTATATTAACAGACTTACCCTTATTATCCTTAGCGGCAATATCAATTTTTTTTCTTACCAATTTACAATCCTCAGTTTTCATAGGGCGTGTATACTATTGCAACCAATCGATTATTGCTTAAATGCATCTAAAATAGAAAATAAATCACTTTTCGAATAATCTTGATAAGAAATATTTTACCGTTTCCTGTATGCCGCTCCTATGCAGAACTATGTGTTTCCATGACTACACAGTACAAACCAACCCTGTGTGTAGTCCAGTGGTGTACATAGAAAAGAGGGGGCCCCATACATCAAAATGGACCCGACATTATTTTGCCACCCAGGACAGAAGGGACTTTCATCCCCCTTCCACGACCCCTGGGTCAATTGTCTATTCCTTTCTTGCCGACAACGCAGTTTTTCTGGCGTCCTGCACAGGTTCTTGACACCCAGTTGTAAATGGGATAGGATTAACCAGGTTTGGGCCCTTCTGTCCAAGGGCCACATAGCAGCTGCATTTTGATCTATGGGGACCCCCACTTTTCTATGTACACCACTGGACTACACAAAGCGTTGGTTTGTACTGTGTATCCATGGAAACAATGAGGTCTGCATATGGTATGAATGCCCTTTCTGAATGACTCCACTCCCTCTGCTCCTTCTTCTACTATCTGTAGTCTTTCTGTGTTGAGGCCTAATATCTTCTATGGGGCTCGTGGTTAGTAGCTGATGATGTCATTTACCAATGTCTTCCTGCCCACTGCCCACTAGTGGGATGAAGAAGAGAATGCCAGTTCATGGAGATCCAGTGTCCTACTAGATGGGTATATACACACTCCTCATCATTGAAATTGCAACAACAAGAAGGAAAAGTTTTGGAATTTTGGAAATCACACGATCGATAGACATGTTAGGGCCGGTTCACATCACCGTTCGCTTTCCGTTCCGGGGTTCCGTCTGAGGTTTCCGTCGGGTGAACCCCGCAACAGGAAAGTAAAACTGAAACCACAGTTTCCATTTCCGTCATTATTGGTATAAATGGTGACAGAAACATTGCTAATGGTTTCCATTCGTCACCATTCCGGCAGATTTCCATTTATCAGACGGAATCAATAGCGCAGTCGACTCCGCTATTGATTCCGTTGATAAAACGGAAACCTGCTGAAATGGTGACGAATGGAAACTTCCTGGCTATCCAATCTGGCAGCTCTCGCCCTGCCCGGCTGTCCAATCTAGCGGCTCACGCCCCACTCGTAAAATCCACCCACTTTGGGCTGACTCCTTTCTCCCTCTCCTGCTTGTCCCACACACATCCATCTTTCTGTCTCTCTCCTCCATCACTCACTGTCACTATTAAAAAAAAACGTTATTTTTTTTTAAAGACTAGGCTCCTCCAATTTATTTATTTTTTAAAGTGGCCGCACGCCACAACCGACCTCTGACGCTAATCTGCCCTCACAATCCAAATATAATGTACAAAATATACAGTCCTCTATAGGAAATATGCTTTTCTCCTAATACAAATACAGTTGCATTAGATAACATAACATTAGGTGCTTAATATATATACATAAGTGGGTTCGTGGCACACCATACGTTTTCTTACCGCAGTAAATACCTCGAATCAATTCTCTACTCACAGTGATGTCTTATTCGCTTTACATTGTGCATGCAGTACGTAGACCCTTCACACCAGTCTCTCAGTCCAATACATTCATTGTCTATTAGGAGATTGCTCCATGCTGAAGGCACAAGGACATCTGAGCTGAAACCAAGATCACCGGCTGCAACTGACAATAATGAATTCTTCTCCGCCACATCATAAAATCTCCATAAATTAGCGATAGTCGAGATTAAACTGACTCCATGGATCATGCCGGGATTACAATTAACAGATCCATGTTCTCATAATCGGAAACACAAGCAATTCATCTCTTAAAGGAACAATCCCAGAAGATCCAAATCAAGGCCCCAATGTGAAACTTTTAAATATCTTATCCCTGGAGTGAGTTACAAGCCATCTACGTGAAGAACTGCTGTACCTTTGTCCCTGCGATAACACTTCCTGCTGTTCTGCTCCGGCAGCTCAGTGTTATCATAGGTCTTCTGAGAATCATGGCAACAAAACATAATTATTATTTTAATAAATTGGTAAGAAAATAAAAAATATTTCAATGGTTGATAAAAAAAATCCTGTGTCCCTATGATAACAGTAAACTGCTAGAGAAAAGAAGTAGGAAGTGTTATCATGGGGACACAGGGTCAAATCCTTTTTACATAGGCAGCCTGTATCTGATAACTCACTACAGGCACAAGGTAGTGGGGCATTGGCACGAACTTCATGATAGGGCCAGAAGGGAGAAATAAACCTCAGGACCTTCTGTCCAGGGTGGAAAAACTAGGCACCATAATGATGGACTTTCTTGATCTTTGTTATGGTGGCCCTGTAAGGATGTGGGGGAGGATTCCCAACATTTAAAGGGGACTTTCCTGTCTAATTTGTATATATGCCAGTATTAGTTATTTATTGGTGCATTGTATCTTTAACATTCGCTGTTATGTGCTATCGCTGCTGTTTTTTTCCCCCCGAGGTGGCGTTCCACAGGAGTAGTGGCCAGTTCAGCCTGTGTACTTAATTATGTGACCAGTAATGGCGCTTGTGTAGATTATGTATCTTTCCCCCCTCCCCCAGGAGTAGATATCACTTTAAGAAATGTTATGTTGTACTTTTGTGATTGCGCTATACCATTATGACTGTTTCTTAGTACAGGTGATATGATGGTTGGCTCGCTGGCTTGGTCTACTTGGGATGTACGGCCCAGAAGCCATCTTTGCTAAATGTCATTATGCAGCGTAATAGTGCCACAATGTTGCAGCATGGCTATGCTGCGACCTGTCGCTTAGGCTAAGTTCACACGGGGCAGATATTCTGCGTAAAAGCACGCGGCATATCCGCCCTGTGCATCGCAGAGATTTTTTTTCGCCCGGAATGTCCACTGCGGAAAACTGCAGCACTTAGTAGGCCTGCTAGCCTGTGATTGACTGCAGCGGTCACATGGGATGAAACATCATCTCGGGAGACCACACTGGAGGGAGGAACAGAGACTTCTGGGTAAGTATGAGTTTTTGTTTTTTTCTGAGTTTCGTTATCTGCGGCGGCATCGCTGTGAAACCGCCGCAAAAAAACTCAACAACTGTTATTTGTTGCGGGTTTTACCACTTCATTAAATTCGATGGGGCAAAGCCCGAAACAAATAAGCAGCATTTACGTAAATACAACTGACATGCCACGGAACAAAATTCTGCACCGCAGGTTAATTTCGGAGCGTTTTTTCCGCTCAGTATTTACGCAGCGTGTGGATGAGATGTGTCTCATCCACTTTGCTGCAACTGTATTTGCTGCAGATTTTCCTGCAACAAATTCCGTTGCGGAAAAATCACAGTATTTCCGCAACGTGTGAACTGACCCTTATTCAGGGGCGTAGCTAGGGGGGGCAGGCGGGGGGCAGGCGGGGCAAGGACACAGGTACAATTAGAAGCAATGAATGACCGGGCACGTTCCGTGCCCGGCCATTCAGCGCCTCTCCACGAATGAAGCGACTGGTACCTTTTGTACCAGTGACGCTTCCATCGATGAAAGGCGCTGACTGACTGGCAGGGAAAGTCATCCTGCCCAGCCAATCAGCGCCTTTCATAGACGCCGCGTTCAACCCCTAGGAGACCTGCGCAGAAGAGAGCAGGTCTCCATGGCTGCCGGACGGCGTGGGAGTGGGAATAAGGTGAGTTTGAATTATATATATTTTTTTAAATTGTAATAGAAGTGTGGCTGTATCTGCGGGGGGGACTTTGTCTACAGGGCTGGGCTATATACAGGGGGACTATATCTACAGGGCTGGGCTATATACAGGGGGACTATATCTACAGGGCTGGGCTATATACAGGGGGACTATATCTGCTGGGCTATATACAGGGGGACTATATCTACAGGGGGACTATATCTACAGGGGGGATATATACAGGGGGACTATATATACAGGGGGGCTATATACAGGGGGACTATATCTACAGGGGGACTATATCTACAGGGGGACTATATCTATAGGGGGGCTATATACAGGGGGACTATATCTACAGGGGGGCTATATACAGGGGGACTATCTACAGGGGTGGGCTATATACAGGGGGACTATATCTGCTGGGCTATATACAGGGGGACTATATATACAGGGGGTCTATATACAGGGAGACTATATCTACATGGGGGCTATATACAGGGGGACTATATCTACAGGGCTGGTCTATATACAGGGGGACTATATCTGCTGGGCTATATACAGGGGGACTATATCTACAGGGGGACTATATCTACAGGGGGGCTATATACTGGAGTGGGCTGTCTATAGAGCACCATATACAGGGGTGGGCTATATAGTATATAGCCCCCTGTAGATATAGCCCACCCCTGTATAGGGTGCTCCATAGATAGCCCACCCCAGTATATAGCCCCCCCTGTAGATATAGTCGCCCTGTATATAGCCCAGCCCTGTAGATATAGCCCCCTGTAGATATAGCCCCCTGTAGATATAGCCCCCTGTAGATATATTCCCCCTGTATATAGCCCACCCCTGTATATAGCCCCCCTATGTATAGCCCACCCCTGTAGATATAGCCCCACTGTGTATAGCCCACCCCTGTATATAGCCCCCTTGTACATATAGTCCACCCCTGTATATAGTGCTCCACAGATAGCCCACCCCTGTATATAGCCCCCTTGTTCATATAGTCCACCCCTGTATATAGTGCTCCACAGATAGCCCACCCTTGTATATAGTATATACAGGGGTGGGCTATCTGTGGAGCACTATATACAGGGGTGGACTATCTAGTGGAGCACTATATACAGGGGTGGACTATATGTACAAGGGGGGGCTATATACAGGGGGGGCTATCTGTGAAACACTATATACAGGGGTGGACTATATGTGGAGCACTATATACAGGGGTGGGCTATATCTACAGGGGGGCTACATACATGGTTGGGCTATCTGTAGAGCTCTATATACAGGGGTAGGCTATATCTACAGGGGGCTATATACAGGGGTGGGCTATCTGTAGAGCACTATAGGGGGAGTTATTTGTGGGACACTATATACAGTGGTGGTCTATATGGGGGCACTATC
The DNA here is from genome assembly GCF_050947455.1 of Rhinoderma darwinii. NCBI lineage: Eukaryota > Metazoa > Chordata > Amphibia > Anura > Rhinodermatidae > Rhinoderma > Rhinoderma darwinii. The sequence continues at coordinate 26,634,869 of NC_134688.1, forward strand.
TACAGGGGCTCTATGGCAGGCACTATCTACAGGGGGCTCAATGGCAGGCACTATCTACAGGGGGCTCTATGGCAGGCACTATCTACAGGGGGCACAGTGTGTGTGTGGGACACGGTGTATGGTGCTATTATAATTAGAGGTGCAGTGTATGGTGCTATTATATTTAGGGGCGTAGTGTGTGGTATAATGATAACTTTATATTTATTTATAGGTGCAGAAATGTTGGTAAAGTGAGAAGCTGAAGACATCTAAGCGGCAAACTGCAGAAATGGACCGGGAGAAGTCATCATAGAGGTCTGGACCGGATGGAGAAAAAGAACTAGAATCTGAGACGTCACCGGTGAGTCACTTAATGTAAATGTTCATTCTGCCTCTAATCAGTAATATATTCACTGTATGATCTGCAGCGAGATGATGGGTGATGTGATTATGATAGGATTTATTTTTTGTGAAACGGCATCTCCCAGCATATCCTTACCATTGTTTGGGCCATGCTGGGAGCTGTAGTTTTACGCCGTACACACCTATACAGCAGGGGTTGCACTAAATTGAGCTGTATTTGTGCTGGTGTTGTATATATGTAGTGAGCTTGGTTCTTGTGTTGTGTATAGAAGCATATTGCTTGTGAAATGTACAAATAATTTTATGCTCGCGTTACATAAAAAGAAACGACACGTCGATTGGTACAGAAAACAAACACGGCGAGGGGGAAGGAGATGTCGGGAAAGAGGTTGGGGGGGGGGGCGCCAAACTGAATCTTTGCCCCGGGTGCTGGAGATCCTAGCTACGCCTCTGCCTTATTGTACAGTGCGAGTTCAGTGCTCAGGTAGTAGAGGAGAAACCTCATTGTGACAGATATAGAGAACTGCTGGAGAGTGAGCTACTGGAGAGAGAATTGCTGGAGAGAGAGCTGCCGGAGAGAGAGCTGCTGGAGAGAGAGCTGCTGGAGAGAGAGCTGCTGGAGAGAGAGCTGCCGGAGAGAGAGCTGCTGGAGAGTGAGCTACTGGAGAGAGAACTGCTGAAGAGAGAGCTGCCGGAGAGAGAGTTGCTGGAGAGAGAGCTGCTGAAGAGAGAGCTGCTAGAGAGAGAGCTGCCGGAGAGAGAGAGCTGCTGGAGAGAGAGCTGCTAGAGAGAGAGCTGCTGGAGAGAGAGCTGCTGTATGATAAACTGTGGAAGCAATTGTACTTAGTTGGGCCTGAGTTTGTCATCCTGGAGTTAGTTGCCGGTGACAGACAGAAGCCTACCTGTGGTGTGCCAGATTTATTTTAGCAGTGGTAGGTACAGGCAGAAGCCTTCCAGTGTGTACAGAGTGCAGCAAATATATTACAGCCAGTGGCACCCTACTAGGCCTGACATTGTGGGACCAACCCCAGCATTTTACCACAATTATTTACTGGAGTTTTACTGTGAGTTTTGTACGTAGAAGAGAAAGGGTCCCAAAAAGCATAGATCAAAATGGGAACCTGTTATGGTATGGGGTTTTCCCACCCAAGACAGAAGGACCTGGTATTTGTTACCACCTCCACACCCTTTCATGACCCTTGGGCCAGTTCGCTACCTTCTTCTTTTATAACAATGCAGGTCTTCCATGCTATTTCAGTTCAATTTCACGTCCTGATTGGGATTTTCTCAGTTCCAATCAAGACAAAATATATCTGTTAAATTTCTTAGCAAATATGGAACTTTCCAATAATATCTGTAAAAAAACGATTTCATATAATTAGTTCAATTTAATTAATGTAGACCACTGCCCAAAAGTTTCCAACAGCTGCAGGCTCTTCTAATAAACTCAAGGCTGAGGGTCCCAGGAGCCCCCGTCGCTCTCGGCCAGTAGCTCATTTTCAACTTTTCCTTTTGTACAGTAGAAGCATTTTTTCTGTGTGAAGGCATCTCACCTGCTACAGGACAGGGACAATTACAAGGACCATATATTATTAATGAGCACAGATTAGTTCCTCACGTCCAGGTCATCTGATTGTATGCTGTGACCATGGAAGCTCGTTCCCCATGTGCCAGGAATTCTATAATGAGACTTACTCGACAAAAACTTACTAGAAGACCAGATATAAAATGTGCATCCACCCAGTATTGACCATTGATTAAACTATATGGTCAATCTATCACATGATGGAACATAGAAAAGGGATTGATTTCCACCTACACAAAAACTCCAAAAGGTCCATACAAAAAACCATATTGTGCATACTTGTACAGATACGTAATATGGTGCCCATAGACTATGGGCCCATATTGTGCCTTTGTCTGCCTGTGATTTTACATACAGGTAGACAGAAGTTTCTCTTTACGGATTTATACAACAATCATGACATGCTCCAACCAATGCAATAATATGAAGGTAGTCTCCCCTAGAAACATGGCTTGGAGGGGGTGCCTCTCAAACGTGCCCGCTGCTCCATTGTACAGACCGGCAGGGACTACCTGTGCCACCACCTAGGATCTGTTTTACAACACAGATCCATAATACGGCTGTGTGCATGAGGCCTTAGGGGTATTCTGTAGGCTTTGTTTGGAAATAGGGAATGTTGGGAATTTTATTAATCATAATTCCCATGTGAAAAATGTTTTTTAATTGGAGCTGCAACCTATGAGGGTCTCCTGAAATTAAAGGCTATGTACAAGTTTGAAACCGTCTTTTTTAAAATAAAAAAAAATGTGTATTAGTGAGTTTGGTGCAACTTTCTAAATACTTTTTATTAAAAATTATTTTTAACCTTTTGAAAAACAGCTGCTTTGTATCCTGTATATGGGCATCTGTATCTAGCACTGAGACCTGAATGTGTCAGGTCAGCGGGACTGGCAGGTTCAGTGTCAGTGGGTCCTGAGTGTCAGATTGTTAGGGATCTGCCAGGTACTACGTCTAGGTATACTCCTGGGATTAATCAATCCACACCTGAGGCCAGACCTGTTCGACTGACACCATCTCCCACCAACCAGGGTGGCAGGCTCAGGAGTGGGAGAGCCTATCGCGGCCTGGTCAGTCAGAGTTAGCTCCGCACCCTGTCCTTTATTACCTGCTGTGTTCTCCTCCTCAGTGCTTGTAATTCTTTTGGATTCCTGGCCCCACTGCTGCTTGCTCCAGCCTGCTTCTGCCGTGCTTCTGCCTTGCTGCTGTTCTGCTTAACCTGCTTTGCTTTGCCTCCGGCTTGCTTCCTCCTCCGTGCTCACTTGGGTATACTCCACCTTATCCTGGTCCTGACTACTCATTCACCGCTCCGTTTCCGTGGGCTACTGCCCCTTCCCTTGCGTGTTCCCTGTTTGTTTTCCCGTGCTCTTAGACAGCATAGGGACCGCCGCCCAGTTGTACCCCATCGCCTAGGGCGGGTCGTTGCAAGTAGGCAGGGACAGGGCGGTGGGTAGATTAGGGCTCACTTTCCCTTCACCTCCTTCCTGCCATTACATAATTACAAGCCCCTTACCTAGTCTACCATTTCCCCTACGCTGACGCTATCATGGACCCCCTTGAGACCCTGACCCAGCAGATGCAGGGCCTCTCCCTACAGTTCCAGGCCCTGGCCCAGAGGGTCAACCAGGGTGACTCTGCCGTAGTAGTTCCCCTCACCTCACCTCTAGAACCCGACCTCAAGTTACCTGACCGGTTCTCAGAGGACCGTAAGACGTTTCTCTCCTTCCGGGAGAGTTGCAGACTGTATTTCCGCCTTAAACCCCACTCCTCAGGTTCCGAGAACCAGCGGGTGGGTATCATCATATCCCGACTCCAGGAAGGGCCCCAAGAGTGGGCCTTCTCCTTGGCTCCTGACGCCCCTGAACTTTCCTCTGTTGATCGCTTTTTCTCTGCCCTCGGACTCATTTACGACGAGACTGACAGGACTGCTTTAGCCGAGAGTCAGCTGGTGACCTTACGTCAGGGTAGGAGACCGGTTGAGGAGTACTGTTCTGATTTTAGAAAGTGGTGCGTAGCTTCTCGGTGGAACGATCCGGCCCTAAGGTGCCAGTTTAGGTTAGGATTATCTGACGCCCTGAAGGATCTGCTGGTTAGCTACCCCTCTTCTGACTCCCTTGACCAGGTTATGGCCCTAGCAGTACGACTTGACCGACGTCTCAGGGAACGTCAGCTTGAACGCTTCAATGTGCTCCCCTCTGACTTTTCTGCAATCCCCCCCGAGGTCCCGTCTCCTCGCCCCTCCACGGAGGACTCGGAGGTACCTATGCAACTCGGGGCCTCCATGTCCCCTCGACAACGTAGGGAGTTTCACAGAATGAAGGGTCTCTGCTTCTACTGTGGGGACGACAAGCATCTACTGAACACCTGTCCCAGGCGCAAGAATAAGCAGCCGGAAAACTTCCGCGCCTAAGTGATCATCGGGGAGGTGACTTGGGCGCACAGGTATTTCCCGTTAATGTGAAACGCAATAAAATTTTGCTTCCCTTTCAGGTCTCGTTTGCTGGCCGGTCTGCCACTGGCAGTGCCTTCGTGGATTCTGGCTCATCTGCTAATATCATGTCTGTGGAATTTGCTATGTCTCTAAAAATGCCTTTTATTGATTTACCTTATCCTATCCCTGTAGTAGGTATCGACTCAACTCCCCTTGCTAATGGTTATTTTACTCAGCATACTCCTGTTTTTGAACTCCTGGTTGGCTCCATGCATTTGGAGCAGTGCTCTGTACTGGTGATGCAGGGATTATCGTCTGATCTGGTATTAGGTCTTCCCTGGTTGCAGTTGCATAATCCCACGTTTGATTGGAATACTGGGGATCTCACCAAATGGGGTAATGAATGTCTTATGTCATGTCGTTCTGTTAACTCTATTTCTCCCTGGGAGGAGGTAAACACGCTTCCTGAGTTTGTTCAGGACTTCGCCGATGTGTTTTCTAAGGAGGCCTCCGAGGTGTTGCCCCCCCCATAGAGATTACGATTGCGCCATCGATTTGGTGCCTGGTGCCAAGCTTCCTAAGGGTAGGATATTTAATCTTTCATGTCCTGAACGTGAAGCTATGAGGGTGTATATCCAAGAATGCCTGGCCAAGGGTTTCATTCACCCCTCGACTTCTCCTGTAGGTGCTGGCTTCTTCTTTGTGGGGAAGAAAGATGGTGGTCTTAGGCCGTGCATTGATTATCGTAACCTGAATAAGGTCACCGTAAGGAACCAGTACCCACTTCCTTTGATTCCGGATCTTTTTAATCAGGTTCAGGGAGCCCAATTGTTTTCTAAGTTCGATCTACGGGGGCATATAACCTTATCCGCATCAAAGAGGGGGATGAGTGGAAAACTGCGTTCAACACACCCGAGGGTCATTTCGAATACCTGGTCATGCCCTTTGGGTTGTGTAATGCCCCTGCCGTCTTCCAGAATTTTATTAATGAAATCCTGAGAGATTACCTGGGTAATTTTCTTGTTGTGTACCTTGATGACATACTGGTGTTTTCCAAGGACTGGTCCTCCCACGTGGAGCATGTCAGGAAGGTGCTCCAGGTCCTTCGGGAGAATAATCTGTTTGCTAAGACTGAAAAAATGTGTCTTTGGGGTACAGGAGATACCATTTTTAGGGCAAATCCTCACTCCTCATGAATTCCGCATGGACCCTGCCAAGGTTCAGGCTGTGGCGGAATGGGTCCAACCTGCCTCCCTTAAGGCGTTACAGTGTTTTTTAGGGTTCGCCAACTATTACAGGAGATTTATTGCCAACTTCTCGGTCGTCGCTAAGCCTCTTACGGACCTTACTCGCAAGGGTGCTGATGTCCTCCATTGGCCCCCTGAGGCCGTCCAGGCCTTTGAGACCCTCAAGAAGTGCTTTATCTCGGCCCCCGTGCTGATTCAGCCCAACCAAGAGGAGCCATTTATTGTGGAGGTTGACGCATCCGAGGTGGGAGTGGGGGCCGTCTTGTCCCAGGGTACCAGCTCCCTCACCCATCTCCGCCCCTGTGCTTACTTCTCTAGGAAGTTTTCGCCCACGGAGAGTAACTATGATATTGGCAACCGCGAACTTCTAGCCATTAAATGGGCTTTTGAAGAGTGGCGGCACTTCCTGGAGGGGGCCAGACACCAGGTAACGGTCCTTACGGATCACAAGAATCTGGTTTTCCTAGAATCGGCCCGGAGGCTTAATCCTAGACAAGCTCGGTGGGCACTATTCTTTACCAGATTTAATTTCTTGGTTACCTATAGGGCTGGGTCCAAGAATATTAAGGCTGATGCCCTGTCACGTAGTTTCATGGCCAATCCTCCTTCCGAGAAAAATCCTGCTTGTATTTTACCCCCTGGTATAATCATTTCTGCCACGGATTCTGATTTAGCTTCTGATATCGCGGCTGATCAGGGTGCAGCTCCCGGGAACGTCCCTGGGGACAAACTGTTTGTTCCCCTGCAATACCGGCTAAGGGTACTCAGGGAAAACCATGACTCCGCTCTATCTGGTCATCCTGGCATCTTGGGCACCAAACACCTCATTACCAGAAACTATTGGTGGCCTGGGTTGCCTAAAGACGTTAGGGCTTACGTCGCCGCTTGTGAGGTTTGCGCTAGGTCCAAGACCCCTAGGTCCCGACCTGCGGGCCTACTACGTTCCTTGCCCATTCCCCAGAGACCTTGGACCCATATCTCCATGGATTTTATCACCGATTTGCCTCCATCTCAGGGCAAGTCGGTGGTGTGGGTGGTAGTAGACCGCTTCAGCAAGATGTGCCACTTTGTGCCCCTTAAGAAGCTACCTAACGCCAAGACGTTAGCTTCTTTGTTTGTGAAACACATCCTGCGTCTCCATGGGGCCCCAGTCAATATCGTTTCTGACAGAGGGGTACAATTTGTTTCCTTATTTTGGAGAGCCTTTTGTAAAAAGTTGGAGATTGATCTGTCCTTCTCCTCCGCCTTCCATCCCGAAACTAATGGCCAAACGGAGAGGACTAACCAGTCCCTGGAACAATATTTAAGGTGTTTCATCTCTGACTGTCAATTCGATTGGGTCTCATTCCTTCCCCTTGCTGAATTTTCCCTGAATAACCGGGTCAGTAACTCGTCAGGGGTCTCCCCGTTTTTCTGTAATTTCGGGTTTAACCCAAGGTTCTCCTCCGTTTCCCCTGGTTGTTCCAATAATCCTGAGGTAGAGGATGTTCATCGGGAACTGTGCACTGTCTGGGCCCAGGTTCAGAAGAACCTAGAGGCGTCCCAGAGCGCACAAAAGATTCAGGCGGATAGTAGACGTTCTGCTAACCCCCGGTTTGTCGTCGGGGATTTGGTCTGGTTGTCGTCCAGGAACTTGCGCCTTAAGGTCCCGTCCAGGAAGTTTGCTCCCCGATTTATTGGGCCTTATAAGATCATTGAAGTCCTCAACCCTGTATCCTTCCGTCTGGAGCTGCCCCCATCCTTTCGCATACATGACGTCTTCCATGCCTCCCTCCTTAAACGCTGCTCCCCGTCCTGGTCCCCCTCGAGGAAACCTCCTGTTCCCGTTCTCACCCCTGAGGGGGTGGAATTCGAGGTGGCCAAGATTATGGACAGTAGGATGGTCCAGGGCTCCCTCCAGTACCTGGTCCATTGGAGAGGGTACGGGCCGGAGGAGAGGACTTGGGTACCTGCCCGTGATGTTAACGCTGGGGTATTGATCAGGAGGTTCCACCTTCTCTTCCCTACTAAACCGGGTCCTCTTAGTAAGGGTCCGGTGGCCCCTCATAAAAGGGGGAGTACTGTTAGGGATCTGCCAGGTACTACGTCTAGGTATACTCCTGGGATTAATCAATCCACACCTGAGGCCAGACCTGTTCGACTGACACCATCTCCCACCAACCAGGGTGGCAGGCTCAGGAGTGGGAGAGCCTATCGCGGCCTGGTCAGTCAGAGTTAGCTCCGCCCCCTGTCCTTTATTACCTGCTGTGTTCTCCTCCTCAGTGCTTGTAATTCTTTTGGATTCCTGGCCCCACTGCTGCTTGCTCCAGCCTGCTTCTGCCGTGCTTCTGCCTTGCTGCTGTTCTGCTTAACCTGCTTTGCTTTGCCTCCGGCTTGCTTCCTCCTCCGTGCTCACTTGGGTATACTCCACCTTATCCTGGTCCTGACTACTCATTCACCGCTCCGTTTCCTCGCGGCGTTCCGTGGGCTACTGCCCCTTCCCTTGCGTGTTCCCTGTTTGTTTTCCCGTGCACTTAGACAGCGTAGGGACCGCCGCCCAGTTGTACCCCATCGCCTAGGGCGGGTCGTTGCAAGTAGGCAGGGACAGGGCGGTGGGTAGATTAGGGCTCACTTTCCCTTCACCTCCTTCCTGCCATTACACAGATCCACCTGTTATCGATCACATCTAAGTTATTAACTCAGATGTGATCGATAACAGGTGGATCTTGTGTGTAAGGGACACGCAGGACCCGCTGGCACTGAACCCGTAAGTGCCTCTGACCTGACAGGTACAGGATTCAGCACACAATACAGCTGGTCTGTATACAGAATACAAAGCAGCTGTATCTTAAAAAGTAAAAATAATTGTTAATAAAAAGTATTTAGAAAGTTGCACCAAACTCACTAATACACATTCTTCATTAAAAAAAAAACAAATTAAAAAAAAACTGATTTCAAAGGTGCACTGAGCCTTTAAAGAGAACCTGTCACTAGGTCATATAAGTTGGACTGGTTAACTGACCTGAATAGCGCTGTCTCCCTGATTCCAGCGCTGTTCCGTTTTTTTCTTGGATCCCCCTTTCCAAAGATATGGCCCCTTGTTGTGTTGGTTCCCCTATATGCTAATTTAGGCCTTATGCACACGGCCGTGCCCGTAATCACAAGCCGCGATTGCGGGCACGGCCGACAACAGCCGGGAGCACGGCCCGTAAAAAGCAAAAGATAGGACATGTCCTATCTTTTGTGGTACACTTCTACGGCATGGACACCTATCTGTAGCGATACGGAAAGGTGTCCGCGGCTAATAGAACTGAATGTGTCCGAATTTACGAATAATTTTTACTGTCGTGTGCATGGGGCCTTACTGTAAGACCAGTGAATGTAGCTCTGTTGGCCACCAGATGGCGCTTGTCAGCACTGGCCAGCACATCATCGTGACGAAGCTTCATGACTTCCATACATGCCCTCGCCTCTTCCCTCCCCTGAGGCGTCAGGGTGGACGGGGCGATTTCCATGACGTGACGCTGCAGCACGCTAGATGTGTTTGGTGTGAAGAGATGCGCTCAAGTGTCTGATTCCTGGGGGGTACAGGTGTTTATTGTGAATGAGACAAGCCCATTATACATTCCGTCGAGTGCGCTGTCTTTCTGCAAGGTCATATGTAACTAGCTAGATTTGCACTTTTATATCAATTCATACCTCTGAGTCGTTCAACTTTTCTCCCTTGTTGTTACCAATCATTAGTCATTTACAACTGTGATTATCTTCTATGAGATTTTATATCTTTGCAGTCTGATTATCATTTTCTGTCTAGTGTTGTGATTCATTCTGATGTTTTTAATGTTTTTTATCCTATGAACTTTTCAAAAAAATTAAGTATTAATTGCTAAAAAAAACAAAACTCCTGGTGTTGTATGGGTGCTTTCTAGCTTTTATAAGCCACCCAAGGTTAATTTCTTGTTAATACATAGCTCCCAGGTTATTAAGTCATTTATAACTACAAGCTACATAGACACTGGAGTGGAGTAGCAACATCTACTTTTAAATGAGTTCGGAAAGAGGTTCCAATCGAACCGATGTTATTTATTTTTGGCATTTCCGGTCTTTTGAAAGACTGTGGTTGTAGCAAACTAATTAGAAAGATTTTGTTTCTGGCAAGATTGGTTCTCATTTATAAATGGATCTCAAAAGATTTATCACGGGAAGTAGAATGGCACCATAAGTTGAATAGAGTGATGCTTTTAGAAAGTTCATATTACTTGACACTAAGTAAAGAGGAAGGGGAAAACTTTTTTTTATAAGATCTGGAACAGATGGATAATGGAAATATCCCCCGAACAGAAAAAGAATTTAGGGCTGGTGTTATCAGTTGTTTGAGGAGTAATGTTTTTGTTGGTTTTTTTTCATTGTTTTTCTTTTCTCCATCTCTCTCCCCTCCCCACGCGATATTTTCCAGCATTTTAGGGGATGACTGTTGATTTTCCAGCATTGACTTTTGGGATAGTGTCTGTACTGCATAATATTTTGTTTGATAATGTTAACTCAGAACATTTTCTTAGTTTTTTTTTGTTATGTAGTATGGAATATTTTGTCGTATAAATCAACAGCAATAAAAAATTATATAATTTTTTTTAAAAAGGCACTTATATATTGGTCAATATAAGTGCTTGCAGTATGAAAGGGGCCTAAAACGTTTTTGTCATATGTATTAAAAATAAAGGTGCTTGAAAAAAAAAATCCTTTTAATTTTTGCGTTACAGGGATTTTAGAATTTATGTCATATCCATAGGATAGGCCATCAATATTACATCGGTGTGGGTCAAACTCTCTGCACCCCCGCCAATCAGCTGTTTGTACGAGCCATCAATTTTAAAATCCCAGATAACCCCTTTAATGGAATGACTATCATTTTTCATGTCTACATTTACCTGTGGACAATGTTAGGGTGGTGAATTATCTGCCCGTTCTCGAACCCTCTCCCAAAAGCAGAGAACCCATCCTTACCTACGTATTTGAAGGTTCTAGGTTGCTCTACCTATCTTCTGTAGACTTTAAAGGCCTCTGGTATATGTTGAATGATTTTAATTCTGTAGATTGTGATCAGGGGGCTGCTCCTCTTTTGGAATCTTCAAGATAATGCAGGACTACAGTTACCGAATAGTTGAATTCTGGATAAGCGCAAGATATATTTTGTTTACATAACTTCCATGATACAGGCTGCAATGCTTTTCAAGGTCTCACTTGATTTTGTTATCTAAGCCCAAGTTTTTTGTGTGAAGAAGTCTTTGAAACACGACATTACTTATTCCAATGCATCTTCTAACTTTTTCCTATTTTGAAAGAATGCAAAAAAATTATATTATGTAACAGAAAAAACATTTTGGTGGTTTGTCTTGTATTTCATTTTCGATAGCATATTTCTCTTTTTGGTTACTTTCCGAGCAGTGGCTTTGTCTGGGAATCTTCCAGTTTCAGAATTCAACCAAAGTAAAGTAATGCTGACATGAAAATATATATCCATAACTATTGTGAGACATGTAAAATGAGAGAATTTCCACTTGCTAACTTGTAACAATTTTAGGAATTGTTGCTATTTGATTTTTGAGGTATTTGACATAGCAATAAAATCAGGTTTTTATTATAATGTTTGTTGGTGTTTTTTTAATTTTTTTATGTGATTATTCATATAAAAAAAATATATTGAAATATTACAGTTTCACACTGACCCCTAGAGCAGTCACAATAGGTTGACGATTCCTGTTTTCTGTAACTCACTTGTCAGCTTTACTGTGTAGACTAGGACAAGTTCAGCAGAGTGAGGAGAATTGAATAACTGTTTTATTGTACTGCTGGAAGTCTAGACAATTCAGGATAGTAACACTATACACTGCACATCCGGAGAAGTGGATCCTTAAACTGCAGTTGGTTTGGCACTGGCTAAACCGCGGTGTGGAGTCTAAGGAATCTTCCCTATTCTTCACCCTAAAACCCGTAAGGAGGTATGCCTTTCCCGATCAGATTCCCAGGTCGGGGAACGTTGCTGGAAAGACTGGAACCAGGTAGAGTCAAAGTTGCGAATGGAAAAAGGAGTCGAAACCGGTAGGGTGGTCAAGAAGTGACAAACCAGAGGAGAACACAAAAACACAGACATAATCCGAAGACAAGCCAGGGTTCAAAAGCAGGAGGTAGGACTACAGTTAACAGGTAACAAATCTATGCAGGGATGTCTGCCTTGATTTCACTGTAAATAGCTTGACAGGGTAAATTTCATCAGAGTACACCCTGATGTGGCCGGTGGCCGGTGGCTGGAAGAACATCACTGGATCGGGGAGCGGTTAGTAGCAGTGGAGGTTACTATGTAATCTGACTCAATTGGCGGAGGAAAAGCTAAATGAAAATAGGTACACAGCGACTCATTGTGCAGGTCACCTCTAGATAAAGGTAAGAAGAAGTTGATAGCAGTAATGCTCACCTAGGAACATTGTACTAATACAGGCACAACCCTGCTGCAAGCGTGGAATTTTTGGTAGTCAGCTCCAGCTCAATCCCCGCTAGTGGACAGAGACTGTCACCGCTAAGCATAAACGGGGTTCTCTGGGACATTAATAATTATGGCATATCTTTAGGATAGACCATCAACTTTTGATCAGAAGAGGTCCGATCTATAGAACCCCCGCCAATCAGCACAGTGAAAGGGCCACGGTGTTCATTCTGGGATGAGATGTGAACTATGTCATAGACCATCAAAGTTAATATACCAGAGAACCCTTCTAATCCCAAGAGATGGGGCATTGCACCACTGGATCACTGGTTACTATTGGGCACTATAGTAGTATGTCGGTCAAAGAATAAACACAATGCCGCTGGGACACCTGGGGGGGGGGGCTATTTTGAATGGTAAGTAGCGCCACATGCTGGAAGGGTTGTGAATTTATTTATTTTTTTAAATCCTGTCTCTTTAAATGGCTACAAACTCAAAAGATAACCAATTTACTGCAAAAACAAATAATGTAAAGTTATGACCCATGTTTTATAATGGAGGTTCATTTAATATGTATGGTGAAGGACTGAGCCAAATTGCACAAATAAATGAGAAGAGCAAACCGTGTTGCTACAGGCAGAGGACTGTATCTGTGTAATACATTTTGGACACTGCTTACTTGTGAATATGAATTCTTAAATAATTAATTTGAATATAAATCTGTTTCTCCGAGCACAATCCCCACCAGAGCCCGTGTGCTGTCAGGAGTGTGTACTCCGCATCCCCTGTCACTGCAATCTGAAAGCTACAAAAGCAATTCTGTCCGACAGAATTTACCGACAATAAAATAGTCTGTATCAGGCAGCCATCAGCTCGTGGTTATCTGTAATTAAAATTTCTATCCATCAAGAAGACCGTGTTTTGCTCAGCAGAACTCGCCACGAGGGTGGGAGACGACGTTTCTGTATAATACAATTTCGAGTTTGTGTCTGGTAGTTTTTCTAGACTGAGCCCTTGTAAAGTTGCTGATTATATATTCCCTTGTATCACTCTAGAGGCCAGATGTTCTCATTATTATCATACTCTTGGAATTCTAGGCTCGTATCGCTACTAAAATTAGTAACTATCTCAGAATAGAGGATGAGGGCCGATGATGAACGGATAAATGCACTGCGGTCTAAGGAAAATGTGATAATTAACCACCGGATGCAAGCAACCTCCTAGCATTGAGTCGTATTATGCGGCATGTTGGACTAAAGAGCATTTACCCCTTTTGCCCCTTGCTGTCGTAGCAATTTTTTAATTTCTGATTTTTCCTCTCAACCTTCCAAAAGCCATAGTATTTTTTTCGTTTTCCATCGATATTGCCATATGAGGGCTTGTTTTTTTGCGGGACGAGTTGTAGTTTCTCACGGCAACATTTATTGTACCATATAATGTATTGAGAAACTGGGTAAAATTCTTTGTGGAGTGGAATGGGAAAAAACTGTGATTTTGCCATTGCTTTTTGGGTTTCGTTTATACAGCGTTCATCGTGTGGTAAAAATGACATGTTAACTTTATTACGCGGGTCACTGGATTACGACAATACCAAATGTATATTTTTTTATGTTTTACTACTATTACAAGGAAAAAAAACGAATTGTTAAAAAAAATAATAATTTTGTGTCGTCCTATAACTTTTTCTGCCGATTGAGCAGAGGGATGGCTTATTTTTTTGCAGGGCAAGCTGTAGTTTTTATTGGCATCTATTTTGGGGGTGTATACAACGTTTTGATTGCATTTTTTTGTGGGAGATAAGGTGGCCAAAAAACCCCAATGCTGCCATTTTTTTTTTATTTATGTTTTTTTACACCATGCACGGTTTGGTAATGTTATATTGAAGTAATTCCGACTTTTACAGACGCTGAGATACCAAATATGCTTATTATTTTTTTAACATTAGTTTTGGCGAAAAATGGTAAAATGGGGGTTTTGAAGATTCTATACTTTTTTTATATGGGGAATTGGAAAAATCTGGTGTAACAAATAAAAATTAACTTTTATTAAATATATTTAAGATATCTCAAAGCATAAAACAAAATATAGGTAGAGATTAGGTAATATTTTTACAGGCTCGATGTCCCCAGTTTTTAAACCAACCTAATATTAAAACTTTAAATTATGTTTTGCTTTTTCACATTCTTAGTTAGCTGGTTGTAGCCTGTTGAATTTTGATGTAATACAGAGTAGATCTTGACTGATTTACTAGTCTAGATGTTTATTTTCTCTCTTTAAAATTAGCATTAAAATATCATATGTTGATGCATTTGCGTGACATTCAATTCAGCGCTATATATTATGTAGATCGCCGAAAGGAAAACATTAAATTGACAACCCACGTGGTGATTGTGATCCACGGGATCGATGTTACATATGATGCAAACTGACTGATGACGCTTTAATTAAAGCGGCTACAGTTGACAGCTCTATCAAACAAGTCAGTGCAGCTGTTGGTGGTTAGTGCTGAGTATAGCTAATCTGCCGCTGTCTGCGTAGACAGTCGTAGGTGACAGATTAGCGGCTAAACAAAACTACTGAAAAGTAGGCCCCTAAAGAAGCCGAGATGCACTCGGCGAAACGCGTGTCGGGACGTTGTAGGTAGTTCAGGGATTTTTGCTACTATTCAGTTAGTTTGGCTGCTTCTGACCCAGTCTCCTACACAGTTGTTTCTGTTACAGTTAGACCTTACCCACACGACAGGGCTTCCCGGCCGTGCGACGGCCGTTCATAAAACGGCCGTCACACGGCCGCAGTAGGAACAATATACCCCTAATGGGGCTATTCACAAGACCGATTTTTTGACGGCCCGGGAAACCCGGCCATTAAAATATGGGACATGTCCTATTTTCGGCCTTTCTCCCGGCCATCCGGCTCCCATAGAAGTCTATGGGGCCGGGTAATACACGGCCATCACTGGAATGTGTCCCGAGTGACGGCCGTGTCTTCAGTCGCTCGCTCTCTCCCCTTCTCCTCCTCACAGTGCGAAGTATATGGACACAGTGACATCAAGCACTTCCGAAGCGGAATCTCTGGCCACAGCGTTGCCGAAGCTGTGGCCGGGGATTGGGGATTCCGCTCCTACAGGGAGCAAACAAATACCCTCCTCCTCCTCACAGGCACTTCTGAAGTGGAATCCCCGACCCTGTGGCTGGCGTCTCCGCTCCAGGAGAAGTCCCTGACTTCACTGTCCATATATGCGTGGCGCTAACTACAGACAGGTGGTGGGGTGCCATCTATGGGAGGGTGCTGTGTAGAACTTCGTGCAGGGGTTGTGTGGCATTACCTACAGCAGGCTGTGTGGTATTACCTATGGGGGGATGTGTGGCATTACCTACAGGGGTTGTGTGGCATTACCTACAGCAGGCTGTGTGGCATTACCTACAGGGGACTGTGTGACACTACCTACAGGGGGCTGTGTGGCACTACCTACAGGGGGCTGTGTGGCACTACCTACAGGGGGCTGTGTGGCATTAGAGTCGGCTGTGTGGCATTACCTACAGGGGGCTGTGTGGCACTCCCTACAGGGGGCTGTGTGGCACTACCTACAGGGGGGCTGTGGCATTATCTACAGAGGGCAGTGTGTGGCATTATCTACAGAGGGCAGTGTGTGGCAAAAAAAATGGCAACACGGCCCGGAACGGATGCAAAATGGATGCAAAACGGCCTGGAAAAACGGTCCAAAACGGCCGTTTTTATCGGCCGACACTCGGACCCTGTCGTGTGAATAAGGCCTTAATGACTGTTAAGTGTTTCAACCTACATATGAAAATGATGATTATTATCCGCTGTTTTGTGTAACTGGTTAATCATACACCTGACTATAATCCTACAAAATCCATGACTGTACCTAGAAGAATTGATGGGGTGGTCACACCAAATATTGAACTGATTTAGATTTCTCTTCTGTTCATTCACTTTGTATTTTGTTAATTGATTAACCCCTTCCCGACATTTGTCGTAAGTATACGTCATGGAAAGCCAGTGCTTCCCGCAAAATGTTGTATACTTACGACAAATGTTTGGCACCGGCTCAGAAGCTGAGCCGGTGCCATCATCACCGGATCTCAGCTGTATCTGACACCTGACATCCGGCTGTAATGGCGGGGACCGAAATTAGCTTCGATCCCCGCCATTAACCCTTTAAGTGCAGCGCTCAAACGCAATCGCTGCACTTAAGGTGTTTGCAGCTCATCAGAACCCCAGCAATGAAATTGCCGGGGTTGCGGTGGCTGCAATGGCAACCGTAGGCCTAATACTGGCCTCCCTGTCTGCCTAGCACCGAAGCCGGTCAAGATCCGGCCGGCTCAGGAGCTGATCCGGCGTCATCAGCGGTGGAAGTCAGCTGTATGTTACAGCTGACATCCACCCGTAACGGCAGGAACCGGAGCTAGCTCCGATCCCTGCCATTAACCCCTTCGATGCAGCAATCGAAAGCGATTACTGCATCGTAGCGATTACTAGCAAATCGCCAGCCCTGACAGGCAATCAGGACTGGCGACTGCTGCTATGGCAACAGGAGACACAATGGTCTCCTGCTCTGCCATTACGGAGGCCGATTTAGGCCCCGCCGGGATGCGAAGCCTAATCGGCTTGCTGTCAGTGAATGACTGACAGATCTAATACATTGCACTACGTAGTATTAGAAAAAAAAATATCTGACCGTTGGAACTTCAAGTCCCCTAGTGGGACTTGAGAAAAAGTGTAAAAAAAGTATAAAAAAGTGTAAAAAAAAGTGCAAAAAATAAAGGTTTGAAAACAATAAAAGTAATAAAATAAAACACAATCTCCCTTTTACTCTTATCAAGCCCTTTATTATTGAAAAATAATAATAAACCATACGTATTTGGTATCGCCGCGACCGTAACGACCTGAGGTATCAAAATATTATATTATTTATTGCACGCGGTGAACAGCGTAAAAAAAAACGTAAAAAACTTTACCAGAGTTTCTGTTTTTTGGTCACTTTGCCCTACAAATATTAGAATAAAAAGTGATCAAAAAGTCGCACGTATCCAAAAATGGTACCTATAAAAACTATAGCTCGTCCCGCAAAAAAGAAGCCCTCATACACCTCCGTCGACAAAAAAATTAAAAAGTTATGATTCTCACAACTTGGCGACAGAAAAAAGACATTCTTTTTACAAAAGTAATTTTATTGTGCAAAAAGTTGTAAAACATAAAAAAGTGCTATAAATTAGGTATAGCCGGAATCGTACTGACCCGCAGAATAAAGTTAACGTAATTTATAACGCATGGTGAACGCTGTATAAAAAAACCTAAAGAAGCTGTGCCAGAATTGCGTTTTTTTGTTTACCTGGCCTCCCAAAAAATAGGATAAAAGGTGATCATAAAGTCGCATGTACCTCAAAATGGTACCAATAATAACTACAGCTCATCCCGCAACAAACCAGCCCTCATACCGCTACGTCTATGAAAAATAAAATTAGTTACGGCTCCAATAAGTCAGGAAATAAAAAAATATGCAGTTGTGCAGGCCCGAGGAGAACATTTCTTCTGTTTCAAGAGGCGATTTATCAAGGACCTAAAATTAGGGAACCAGGAAGACGAGAGCCCAAACTGATCTGCTGGAAGCGACGGTGCCCGTATTATACCAGGACAATACTTTCCCAGCAAAATTCCCCAAACTGCAAAGTTGCGGATTGTGGACGAAAAGGGGGATAAGAAAGGACGCCATTTATCAGTGTGACACCGGCCTGTGCAGAAAGGATTGCTTCACATCGTAACACACATCTATGGATCATTTTATTGTTTTTTTTACCCCATTATTATACTACCTGACTATGCCCCTTATATACTCCGCCCGGCTTACATGTACCCCCACATTATAAATGGAAACATCAGCAATACTCAAATAAATCTACTACCAAGCAAACTCCGCTCTCCAAAAGGCAAATGGCGCTCCCTCTGCTCTGAACCCTACAGCGTGCCCTAACAGTAGTTTCCTTCCACATATATGGCATCGTCATACCCGGGAGAACCCTTTTAACAATTTTTGGGGTGTGTGTCTCCAGCGTCATAGGCTGGGCATGACATATTTGCCACTGAATGGCATATCTAGGGAAAAATATAAATTTTTAATTTGCACTATCCGCAGTGCAATCATTTATGGAAAAGACCTGTGAGGTGAAAATGCTCACTACACCCCTTAATAAATGCCTTGAGGGGTGCAGTTTCCATAATGGGGTCACTTCTCAGGGGTTTCTTTTTATTATTTCACATCTGAGCCTCTGCAGTTGTGAACCAATACTTTGTAAATCGCCAAATTAGGCCTCAATTTTACATGGTACGCTTTCACTCCTGAGCCTGGTCGAATGTCCAGGCAAAAGATTAGGGCCCCATGTAGGGTGTTTATAAAACCGGGAAACCCAGCATAATAATTAGAGAGCTGTCTTGTTATGGTGGCACAAGCTGGGCACCACATATTGGCATATCTACGGAAAAAATCCCATTTTCTCTGCAACATCGAGTGCACACCAATTTCTGCCAATCACCTGCAGGGTTAAAATTCTTACTACACCCCTAGGTAAATGCATTGAGGGTGTAGTTTCCAAAATTGGGTCACTTCTCGGGGGTTTCCACTGTTTTGAGCCCAGAGGCGCCCAGAAACCAATCCAGCAACATCTGCACTCCAAATGGCGGTCCTTCCCTTCTGAGCCCTGCCGTTTGCCAAAACAAGCAGTTTATGACCACATATGTGGTATTGCCGTACTCGGGAAAAATTGCTTTACAAATGTTGTGTTCTTTTTTTCCTTTATTTGTTCAGAAAATAAAAAAAATTGTGCAAAAGCTACGTCTTAATGAAGAAAAAGGATTGTTTTTATTTTCACTGCCCAATTCTAATAAATTCTATGAAACATCTGTGGGGTCAAAACGCTCACTACACCCCTAGATGTATTCCACAAGAGGTGTAGTTTCCTAAATGGAGTCACTTTTTGGGCGTTTTCATTGTTTTGTCCCCTCAGGAGCTTTGCAAATGTGACATGGCCTCCGCAAACCATTCCTGCTAAATGTGATCTCCAAAAGCCAAATAGTGCTCTTTCCCTTCTAAGCCCCGCCGTGTATTCAAACAGCTGGTTATTACCACATGTGGGGTATTGTTTTACTCGGGAGAAATTGCTTTGCAAATTTTACAGTGCTTTTTCTCCTTCAGTCCTTGTGGAAATGAGAAAAAATTAGCTAAACCTACATTTTCTTAGAAAAAATGTAGATATTAATTTTCACGGCCTACTTCCAATAATTTATGTAAAAAACCTGTGTGGTCAAAATGCTCACTATACCCCTAGATAATTTCCTTGAGGTGTGTAGTTTCCCAGATGGGGTCACTTTTGGGGGATTTTCACTGTTTTGGCACCGCAAGAGCCCTTCAAACCTGACATGGTGCCTAAAATATATTCTAACAAAAATCAGGCCCCAAAATCCACTAGGTACTCCTTTGATTCTGAGGCCGGTGTGTCAGTCCATTAGCACACTAGGGCCACATGTGGGATATTTCCTAAAACTGCAGAATCTGGGCAACAAATTTTGGGTTGCATTTCTCTGGTAAAACCTTCTGTGTTTTAAAAAAATTGTATTTAAAATTTATTTCTGCAAAAAAATATGAAATTTCTAAATTTCACCTCTACTTTGCTTTAATTCCTGTGAAATGTGTAAAGGGTTAAGACATTTTCTAAATGCTGTTTTGAATACTTTGAGGGGTGAAGTTTTTAAAATGGGGTGACTTTTTGGGGGTTTCTAATATATAAGGCCCTCAAAGCCACTTCACAACTGAACTGGACCCTGTAAAAATAGCCTTTTGAAATTTTCTTGAAAATCTGAGAAATTGCTGCTAAAGTTCTAAGCCTTGTGATGTCATAGAAAAATAAAAGGATGTTCAAAAAATGATGCCAATCTAAAGTAGACATATGGGGGATGTTAATTAGCAACAATTTTGTGTGGTATAACTGCCTGTCTTACAAGCAGATACATTTAAATTGAGAAAAATGCTAATTTTTGCAATTTTTCGCTAAATTTTGGTATTTTTCACAATTAAATACTGAACATATCGAGCAAATTTTGCCAGTAACTTAAAGTGCAATGTGTCACGAGAAAACAATCTCAGAATCGCTTGGATAGGTAAAAGCATTCTGGAGTTATTACCACATAAAGTGACACATGTGAGATTTGAAAAATGAGGCTCTGTCAGGAAGGTCAAAAGTGGCTAAAGAGGGTCAGGGGTTAAAAAAAAACAATTAACACTTCTATTTTTGAAAGGATTCTTACTTTGCAGCATTTTTCTACAACTGCCTAAAACGTTGGCACAGTATTGTATAAAGATGTAGATATATTAAAGGGTAACTAAACGTTCAACATACTTCTGACATGTCACAGTGACATGTCAGAAGTTTTGATTGATGGGGGTCCGAACATTGAGACCCCCACCAATCTCTAGAATGAAGCGTCAGAAGTGCTCGTGTGGGCGCTCAGCCGCTTCGTTTCCGTTCGACTTTTTCTGGAAAGCCGATGTATCGGAGTACAGGCTCATAGACTTTCTATTGAGCCCGTACTCTGCTACATTGATTTCCAGAAAAAGCTAAATAGAAATGAAGCGGCTCAGCACTCACCTGAGCACTTCTGACGCTTAGTTTTAGCGATTGGTGAGGGTCTCAGTGCTTGGATCCCCACCAATCGAAACTTCTGACATGTCACTATGACATGTCAGAAGTTTGTTGAACGTTTAGTTACCCTTTAAAAAATTAATCAGCACACAATTTTAGGCTTTAAAAAAAATAAACAGGTGACATTCATATCAAGGCTCTTGCACAGACAGCACTGATAACAGATGAAAATAGCTGGGTCGGAATCTGCAAGGTTGGAGCAGATATCACTTGACGTTGATGACTTCTGAAGTGCCTGTCATTTCTAGACAGAACAGATCAGACAGAAGAACCTGACTGTGTACTTTCCGAAGAAGAGGACATTTTAGACCATGTCTGCAGATGTGAGCACTGTTAGGCTGTATTCACACGAACACATTACGTCCGTA
This sequence comes from Rhinoderma darwinii, assembly GCF_050947455.1. Lineage (NCBI taxonomy): Eukaryota > Metazoa > Chordata > Amphibia > Anura > Rhinodermatidae > Rhinoderma > Rhinoderma darwinii. The sequence goes on from NC_134688.1 coordinate 26,656,016, forward strand.
AAGGACGGAAGTAATTCGGCCGCAATTCCCGGACCGAACACACTGCAGGGAGCCGGGCTCCTAACATCATAGTTATGTACGACGCTAGGAGTCCCTGCCTCGCTGCAGGACAACTGTCCCGCACTGTAATCATGATTACAGTACGGGACAGTAGTTCCACGGAGAGGCAGGGACTCCTAGCATCGTACATAACTATGACGCTAGAAGCCCGGCTCCCTGCAGTGTGTTCGGTCCGGGACTTGCGGCCGAATTACGTTCGTCCTTTACGGACGTAATGTGCTCGTGTGAACCCAGCCTTAGGGTATGTACACACGGCCTATTTTCGGCCGTTTTTCAGAAGCAGAACACCTCCAAACATCTGCCCATTGATTTAAATGGGAAAAACTGTGTTCTGTTCAAATGGGCCGTTTTTTACAAATATATAAAAATACGGCCGCGAAAAAGAAGTGCAGGTCACTTCTTGGGACGTTTTTGGAGCAGTTTTTCATTGACTCTATAGAAAACAGATCCTTATTCTTGCTGTGTCCATATGGAGGACTGTAAAGAAACAGAAATGCCCTTTATAAAGCTTTAAAAGTGAATGTCATTTTTTGAGCATCACCTGCAAAAGCCTAGAGTTTGGATAAAGCAGCCACCACTAGGGGGAGCTTACGCCATTCGTTGTGCCACTCGGTTTTTTTTTTTGTTTTTTTTTTAAATCAATCCAATTTTATTGATACGAACACAGAAATGAAATAACACATTAACATTCACATTACAATTTTCCAACATCGTATACAATAGTGACAGCATATCAGGAAATCCCCAACTTCCCCCCTTTCCCCCCTCCCCGCACAGCCCCCCACTATATCTCCGCCCTTTGTTTCTAGTACCATCCCTGGTCAGAACACATTTCTCTTATCAAGTTTCCCCACCACCCCTTCTTTGCTCCAGACTCTATCACCTCCAGTTCCTCAGACGACTCTCGCCCTTAGTCTGCTCAGTTCAGGTGACAGCACCTCAGGACAGGCCAACCATCTGCTCCATTGTTTCTCAAATTTTTTTTCCGTGCCCCTTTTAGAAAATATCTTATGCTCCATCAGGATATTCACTCGGGCTGTTTTTAACGTCATCCGAGCGGCACCCGATAGTCTTCACAGACCCATTCACTTTAGCAGTGATTCTCCAATCCGTGGAAAGATAGGACATGTACTATCTTTCCACGGATCACTGACTGGACTCGGCCAGCGCACGATGTTGTGTTCATGAGTCATTATTATTGAGTTCAATGTTCAACCCCTTAATGACCACCTAACGCCTTTTCATGGCAGTGATTAATGGTACTTATGCCATAGCGCCGCCTTTTCAAGAAGCACTGTTCTAAGCCCAGCACTAGTGTCCCAAGCCGACTAGAGCAGGTGCACAATCCTTCCAGTGTGTGGCGCCACTAACCCTTCCATACAGCCCCCCCCCCACCAATTGTCCCAGTGGCATTAGGGCATTCTTTGACTAATATACTACTATAGTGCCCAGAAGTAACTAGTGATCCCAAGGTGCAATGTCCCATATCTTGTGATTAAGGGGGTTCTATGGGATATTAATATTGACGGCCTAGTTCAGACGGGCACTGTGTCCCCCTTATTATTTACAGAGACACAGCAGCTTGTCCGTATGAGCGGCTGTGCCTGGTACTGCAGCTCATCCTAGAATAAAAGCCGTGGCTATATCAGTGTGCTGATGGGCAGTGGTTCTGGAAGTCGGAAAGCCTCCAATCAAACATTGGGCCCTGTTAGTTATTGCTGTACTACTAGGATAAGGAAAAGCAGTTGCATCACTTCTTACATAAGTGCCAACAGATATGGCCGGTTTCCAGGTGCTTTCACGTACTACCTCAGAAATATATTGGACATGGTTTATCTGCAGCTGATGTCCCGCTGTGAACTCGTATGTAGGGAAAAAGACAAAAACTACAAAGAAAAACTCATCTTTCTAGTTTCACAACAAACAGAAAAAAAACACCAGGACACCCAATGCAAATCACTTTTCATGTGCAGATCAAAGTCTAATAGACAAGATGCCGAAAGAATCTTCAAGTCCCATAAAGAAAGATCTGGAGATAGATCAACGTGATATAGGTTGTAGTTTAGGTTATAGGTTTCTTTAGATTAGCACATCAGTATTGCAATTGTCTCTATTCTGACAAATCCCCAGTCAAGATTCAGGCCTTATGTCCAAGAAAATATTAACGCCCTGTACAACCTCCCAGTTGTATGAAACCGAAATATGGCGCCCTTCTATTAGGCCCTTCTGTACCTCCATAGGCCTCTGATTTCTTACGGAGGCATACAAAGGCATCTTCTGTTGGATTCTGTATGAATTTGATGATAAAATGATCCAAGAGAGGAGCCGAAGGAAAAATGAAAGGTGGAGAGTGCTAGGTGGCGGAGGCCCTTTGGCAATTGCCCCTTTTGCCCACTATATAATCTGGCCCTGATGGTTCTTAAGAGTGGCGTTGCGTAGGAAAAAACATATTGTGGCCCTTTCCTTCTCGTGATTGCTGGTGGTCACATTGGTCAGACCCTCATGGATCAGACATTGCTGCCATATTTTACGCCACCTACACACTAATGGCGTTACATGTTGTCATTTAGGTTGACATTATTCAGAATATATAGGATCAACAAAAACAGTGAAACATAAAGTTATCCATTGAATATCATTATGCATATAGCTGGATTTGTCCTCATGACTCGGCACCATCCACTTATAGTACTGCCATTGTAAGACGTCTTGTGGGATCTCAGACATAGGGGACGGATGTAATTGTAAGTTCTGCATCTTCTACTGATACCTGACTACACACCTAGCAGCACTGTAAAATGTATGAAGCATTGTTTTAGGTATTCAGGACCGAGCAATTTTTTCTTTTTCTGTTTTCACTGCATTTCGAGAGCCAATACTTTTTTAGGTTTCCATTGACGTAGCCGTGTGAGTGCTTGTTTTTTGTGGGACAAGTTGTCGTTTTTATTTGCATCATTTTGGAATACATACAGTATAATTTATTGATGAACTTTTACACATTTTTGGGTAGGAATGTGTAAAAATAACCTGGCATATTTTTCCTTTTTTTTTTTACAAATATTATGTTTATGCTACGGGTCATTATGATTGCAGGAATGCTCTATAGGTATCTTTTTTATATACGGTAGTTTATTATATTTAAACAATAACATATTTTTTTAATGAATAAATAGTTGTGTTTATTTATTTTACATTTATTTCTTTACTAAACTTAATTCAATTAATTTTTTATTTATCTTTTATTCGTCTTACTAGGGACTTGAGGGTGTAATCAGTTCATCGCTCGTATAATGCTTTGGAATACTTTGTATTCAATCGCATTATTGCTTGTCAGTGTATCACAGACAGGCAATCTATTAGAAAATGGCATGGTCTAATAGGTTTACCCCTATGGCACATTTGGGGGCCTTTCTTAGGTTGCCATAGTAACCTATAGTAACTCATTGGCACCCAGCTCTATCAGTCTATCAAGCGCTTTTGCCGTGGCTCCTGTGCCCATTCAATCAACATGACATAACTGTACGTCATCTAGCTGTAGGGCAATCCATAATGTACATTTACGTCATGGAGTGTTAAGGGGTTAAAGTACTAATCAGAAAATATAAAGCGAATACAACATAAAGTCAGGCAGTCCTTACATAACCTGCCATCTGGTAGCTATGTTACAACATTCATAGAGCTGATCCTGTTCCTGAGCATATATCCGGCCATAAACATAAGATAACAAGATATCTTCACTTTACATAATTAACCTCTCTGGTTCCACCAATTCACGGACGTCTTACTAAAGGAGAAAAGCTCTGCAATACGACACCTGATGAAGCAGACAAAACTGATTTTTTTTCCCACATGAATCCAGCAGAAAAAAACCTCTGTATGATTCTGTATGAAATGGGAGGAATATGGTACCTCCATATGCCTCCGATTTCATACAGGGGCATACAGCATGGCTCCATAGAAGTCTATGTGTGCTGTATTATGTCTGCTTACAACCTCAGATGCGCTCAAATGCATGAGCCATACATCTCACTTTTTCTTTTAAAATATTTGCTCAAATTGTGCATCTTTGGCCTCATTCAGACGGCCGTGTTTGGTCCGTGATATACGGATCGTATATCTGCAGTATTTCCCGGACTGAACACAGTTCAGGGAGGCAGACTCCTAGCATCATAATTATCTGTCCTGTACTGAAAACATGATTGCAGTACGGGACAGTTTTCTCCTGGGGATGCAGCGGCTCCTAGCATCATAGATAACTATGATGCTAGGAGCCCGGCTCCCTGAACGGTGGTCGATCCGGGAAATACTGCCGACATACGATCCGTATATCATGGACCGAACATGGCCGTCTGAGGCCTAACAGTTTGAAAAGTGTGGTAAAGGTGATGATATTAGCGGTAGTGGCAATAATAGTTGTGGTGGTGGTAAAGGCAATGGTGGTGGTGGTGGTAGTAGGGACCTGTTTATAAAGTTGGAAAAACAGAAAGTGGGAATAATGAATGGTACAAAGTGTGTAGTAGTAGTAGTAGTAGCAGTAGTAGTAGTAGTAGTAGTAGTAGTGGTGGTGATAAAAGTAGTGTGGTGGTAGTGGTCGTGATGGTGGCAGTAGTGGTAGTGACAGTAGTGCTAGTTGTATTGATATTGTGGTGTTGGTAGTAGTAGTAGTGGTAGTGGTGTTGGTTGTGCTTGTAGTGGTGATGAAACTGGTAGTGGGGGCAGTACGGGTAGTGGTGCTGGTGGTGGTAATCGTGGTGGCACAGGTAGGGCTACAGGTAGTGGTGCCAGTAGTGGTGCTAGTGCTGTTGGTATTTTATGTAGTAGTGGTGGTACAAGTAGTGGTGGGGGTAATCACGGTGGCACAGTAAATGGTGGTGGAATTAATGCTGGTGGCGGTGTTGGTTGTAGTGGAGATGGAACAGGTAGTGGTGGTGGTGCTAGTGGTGGTGCAGGTTGTAGTGATGGTACAGTTAGCGGTGGTGCTAGTGGTGGTTGTGTTGGTTGTAGTGAAGGTGGTACAGGCAGTGGTGGTGTTGGTTGCAGTGGAGGTGATACAGGTAGTGGTGGTGCTACTGGTGGTGGTGTTGATTGTAGTGGAGGTGGTGCACGTAGTGGTGTTGCTAGTGGTGGGGAGGGCAGGGCTGCATCGTCCGGCCTGCTGCCTCTCTGAGAGGGCGGCAGTGCAACTGAAACCAGCAGCCACCACCCTCTCCTGCACTAATTGTACCTGCGTCTATAGGACGCAGATACAATTACATGCATAAGCGCTAAACGGCCGTGCCCGACCATTCAGCACCTTACAATGACGCTGATTGGCAAGGCAGAATGACTTGACCCGCCAATCAGCGCCTTTCAATGGGACAAGTCATTCTGCCCTGGCAATCAGCACCTTTCAACGACGCAAGAGGCAGAAGAGAGCAGGCCTGCCTGATCAAGGTGAGTATTTAAAGTTTGTTTTTTTTACTTAAAAGTGTGAGTGGCATTATCTACGGGGGAGCTATATGTGGGGCACAATCTATAGGGGGGTCTATATGTGGGACACTATCTACAGGGGGAGCTATATGTAGGGCACTATATACAGGGGGCGCTATATGTAGAGCGCTATCTACAGGGCGGCTATATGTAGAGCGCTATCTACAGGGGGCTATATCTGCCGCACTATCAACAGAGGGCTATATGTGGGGCACTATCTACAGGGGGCTGTATGTGGGGCAATGTCTACAGGGGGCTATATGTGGGTCACTATCTACAGGGGGCCCTATGGGGGCACTATCTACAGGGGGCTCTATGGGGGCACTATCTACAGGGAGCACTGTGTGTGTGTGTGTGTGTGTGTGTGTGTGTGTGTGTGTGTGTGTGTGTGTGTGTGACACAGTGTATGGTGCTATTATAATCAGAGACACAGTGTATTGTGCTATTATAATTAGAGATGCAGTGTATGGCGCTATTATATTTAGGGACGTAGTGTGGGGCACCATGAGAATTTTATCTTCGTTTATAGGTGCAGTAATGTTTGAAGTGAGAAGCTGAAAACATGTGAGCGGCAAATTGCAGAAATGGGCTGTGGCTGGTAGATGTCAAGAGAAGAAAAGAAAAAAAGAACAACTAGAATCTGAAAAGACGTTACTGGTGAGCCACTTAATGTAAATGTTTATTCTGCCTCTAATCAGGACTGTAGTCACTATATGATCTGCAGCGAGATGATTTTTGTGAAACAGCAACTCCCAGCATATCCTTACCATTGTTCGGGTCATGCTGGGAGCTGTAGTTTTATGCTGGACAAACCTATACGGCAGGGGTTGCACTAAACTGAGCTGCATTTGGGCTGGTGTTGTATTTATGTACTGAGCTTTATTCTGGAGCTGTATATATGTACTGAGCTTTGTTCTGGTGCTGTATTTATGTATGGAGCTTTGTTCTGGTACTGTATTTATGTACTGAGTTTGGTTCTGGGGCTGTATATATATACTAAGTTTTGTTCTGGTGTTGGATATATGTATGAGCTTTTTTCTGGTGCTGTATTTATGTAATGAGCTTTGTTCTGGTGCTTTATGTATGAGTTTGGGTCTGGTGTTGTGTATATATGTACTGAGCTTTGTTCTGGTGCTGTATTTATGTACTGAGCTTTGTTCTGGGAATGTATATATCTACTAAGCTTTGTTCTGGAGCTGTATATATGTACTGAGCTTGGTTCTGGTGCTGTATTTATGTACTGAGCTTGGTTCTGGTGCTGTATTTATGGACTGAGTTTTATTCTGGTGCTGTATATATGTACTGAGCTTGGTTCTGGTGTTGGATATATGTATGAGCTTTGTTCTGGTGTTGTGTATATATGTACTGAGTTTTGTTCTGGTGCTGTATATATATGTACTGAGCTTGGTTCTGATGTTGGATATATGTATGAGCTTTGTTCTGGTGTTGTGTATTTATGTACTGAGTTTGGTTCTGGTGCTGTATATATGTACTGAACTTGGTTCTGGTGTTGGATATATGTATGAGCTTTGTTCTGGTGCTGTATTTATGTAATGAGCTTTGTTCTGGTGCTGTATTTATGTAATGAGCTTTGTTCTGGTGCAGTATGTATGTATGTATGTATGAGTTTGGGTCTGGTGTTGTGTATATATGTACTGAGTTTTTTTAATAAAACACATTTATAGTACCATAACCCCCACATATTCAGTATCCCCATAACCATCACAACATGTAATATAAATGTAAACACTTAGAGGGTTTTTTTAGCTTATCACCCCAAAATGAAATGAATAGAAATAAAATACTATCATATATGTACCCCAAAATGGTATGTGTAGAAACTACAATTTTCTTCCAAATAAGCAAGACCCTATATTGCTGTATTGGTGCAAAAAAAATAAAAAAAGTTATTAGTTCTGGAATGAAGATGAAAAATCAAAAGGTTTCTTGTGGTCCTAAAGGCCAAAAATAGCTTGGTCCTTATGAAGTTAATTTATACGGTTAAAATGTAATTGTGGCTTTTCTTCTCTAATAGAGAAGAATAGGAATGATCGGGTAGAAGAATACAGAAGTCCGGTCAAAACCTCCAGGGAGTTTTTCCTTTCGACATGACATGAATACACTATAAACACTATTTATGACCGTGACCTCAGAACGACCACTCATAACATATACAATAGATCAATGTTTGTCAGAAATACCCCTCTGGGATCAGGAGGGTCTCACATGAATAATTACGGTGGCCATGATGGCTAAAAAAAAATGAATACTGAACAGCCTCTAAATGATTGCGTGGAAGATTCATCTTTTTTTCTCATTAAAAATATATTGATTGTATTTTTTTTCTATTTTGTTAATATGATTATGGGGGCAGACATATTTTCAGAGCTGCTGCCACAGCTATTGCAGAGATTTGCTCATTGACTTTTATAGGAGAGTGTAGTGAGCATGCTCAGCGACATGTGCAGAAGTCACTGTGCAGGGAGAGGGAAGGGGAGAAGGAGCGGAGTGGTCACTATTACTTCTTGTCAATGGGGTGATCCTGTGTTATCAGCTTCCAGGATTTTCAGCAATTCATCTAATCTGAATTGGAGTTCCTTGCTCTAGACTTGTTCATAAGCTAAAGCCAAAAGCTAAGTCCAACCAGAGCAAACACCTCACTATAGGTGATCTAAAGTGGGAGCAAATAATCTAAGAAGGTTTTTCTAAAAGTAATTTTATACTAGAATACAAAAAAAGTTTCCATCTTGTTAAGATTGTATGAACTGTTTGCTAGTTACGGATGTAGCAGACATGTTTTTGTCATTGTACTGTTTTTGCCTTTTTTGTTAGTACTGCGTAGACAGGGAGGACACTATTCATATCTTCTTTTTTTTAAAATAATAACCACTTACCTTTTTTCAATAAAAAGAAACGGCGGGATGTTGCCACGGTGGCATCACTACATAGTGGCGGGTAATATGTACTAGTGTGTGTGTATAATTAAGACATAATAACACCAAGAAACCTTTTTCATGCTCTAATCTTAAAGAAGCACTCCAACATTTTTTCCCCCTCATTTAGTCGGAATATGGTAGTGTAATTCCATGACTGCCACACTACACTGAACTTTTAGAACTCCCAAGATCCCCCTCTGATGAGCACACATAAGGAGGCGGCCATTGCAGATCCACAGTGCACTGTAGAGGAGCTGCTGTCCAATAACCCACTTCGATGGTGAGGAGATGTCAAGCTAGGGGTGGGAAGAACACTGTCAAGAACCTGAGGTAACAATGTAGGCAGCTGAAAGAAGGTCATGCCAGACCACTCTGAGTACAGAGACACATTAAATACAAAGAGGGTCACAGTTGGATCATGTGACCCAATGGACGGGGGGGAAAATGGATTTTGATCAGCGACAGAAGAATAACAATGAGGTTATACATATAATGCCATCATGGGTATATAATTAAAAAAAATATATATATATACCGACCGCTTCTTTAAATGTACACCTTTGAGGGGCATTATATATATATATATTTTTAATAAACAGGTCAGTCCGCGTGTTTGGTGTAACTTTATAACTAGTTATTATTAAAAATTAATTTTACTTTTTTAGATACAGCTGCTTTGTATTCTGTATACAGAGGAGCTGTGTGGTTCGCTAAGACCTGAATCTGTCAGTCCTGCGGACCTGAAGGCATCAGTGACAGCGGGTCCTGCCTGTCTCTAACACGCAGGATCCACCTGTCATCTGTCAATCTAAGTAATGAATTTAGATGTGATGGATTACAGGTGGACCTGACGGGAACATAATTTAGCGCTACATACAGCTGCTCTGTATAGAGAACACAGAGCAGGTGTATCTAAAAAAGTACAACAGATTTTTAATAAAAACTATTTAGAAAGTTGCACTAATGACACTGACTGACCTGTTTACTAAAAAAAACAAACATGCCCATCAAAGGTTTTTGCAGCCTTTAAGGGTGAGACGAGTTGTCATTTTTAAATGCACCGTTTAATGTACCATATAATGTACTGGGAAATGTAAAAAAAATATTTTGTGGGGGAAAATAGAAAAAAACCTGTAATTCCTTTAATGTTTTTTGGGTTTTCTTTTACGTCGTTCACCAAGCAGTAAAAATGACATGTTAACATTGCTCTGCAGGTCAATACAATTCCGGCAATACCAATATGTATCATTTTTTATTTGTTTGTTTTACAAAATTTTTAAAGAAAAATAGAAATTCCTTCATTGTTTTTTGAATTTTTATTTTTATGTTGTTTACTAAGCGGTAAAAACAGCATGTTAACTTTATTCTGCGGGTCAGTACGGTTCCGGCAATACTAAAAAAATTTTTTTTTTATGGTTTAATACTTTTACAAAGAAAAAATTGCTCACTGTGAATCATCGACATGGATGTAGCGGCAAGTCACAGTATTGCAGCCTTCTCCCATTCACTTCAACAGGAGAAAACCTGGGAATCGCCGCTAAATGCATGTCGACGATTCAGTGAGCTAGAAGAAGTGAAGGGGAAGCAGCGCTCGTACTCCCTTCAAAACAGCTGATCGGTGGGGGAGTCGGACCCCGACCCATCAGCTAATGAAGGCCTATCCTGAGGATAGGCCTTTAATTTGTAGCGACAAGATAACCCCTTTAATAATAATTACACCACAATCAATGGGCAGATGTTTGGAGGCGTTCTGCTTCCAATTTTTCGGCTGTTTTCGGGCATATACGACCGAAAATAGGCCGTGTGAACATACCCTAATAGCACGCAACCGATGTAACAAGTCAGTTCCTAACATTTCTTCCCTCCTAGATATTACACCATCTAATGTGAGTGATATTATATAAAGTGGAAGCGTTTAGGAACCACGGCAACTCAGCCACGGGGCAGCCTGCTCTCCTTCGTGGACCGCAAGACAAAACCAACGTATATACAGTGCAACACATCATCCTATGACATCAAGTCCTTAAAGTGACAGGTAACTATTTTCAAAAAGTATACATAGACACTTATCTTATGTTTATGGAAAGCTTTAGGGGTAGGAAACAGGATCTGCTTTCTGAATGTTGTTACATAGCTGCCAGCTGTCAGGTTATGTAAGAACTGTATGGCTTATGCTGCATTTGCTTTATGTTGTATTATTCTTAAGAACTGTAAATCTGATCGGTGGAAGAGAAGACCGCAGGAGCTGGTCACAGCAGGAACAGTAGACGGCTTCAAAAAAAGACTAAGATCATTTATTAGGACAAAAAAAATATCAGCGCCTATGTCAATGTATAGAGTTCTTGTTTGAATGTTGATCCAGTCAGATCGCCACTTGGGATCACGGGTGCCATTTTTCCCTATTAGGGCAGATTTTCTAGTACCTTATGGGCATTTTTTTTTTTTAACCTTCCTCTGGATGAATAGAACTATTAGGGCCGGATTATAGAGAGGGCATAGGGGCATTTGCCCAGGCGCTTCACCCTCCCATTTTTCTTCATCTCGTGTCAGACATTCTTGGCTGAAAGACATGGAGTTTTTCCACCAAATTTTCACCAACCTTGATCCGCCCCTAGAAAATCCAACACATTCACTTGATTGAGGCTGTATTGCAATATCAGACACAGCACCTGGGTAGTGCTTTATCTGAGAAATGCTGCAGAGGCGGCTGCACCTCTGTTATTGGCATTGTTAGCGGTGCAACCCATTACAACCCATCAGCGTCTATGGCGGGAAAACCCCTTTAAAGTCATGGTTGCCCTATGGACCCCAATTCGAAGTTATCAATGTACTGCTCTGAAAAAGGAGACGTAGCTGCAGAGATGACATTTGCTTGTACCCAGTATTAAAAAATCACTGAATCACAGCAACAACTACAGTAACTGTCTTCACACTGACAGCGAATTAACCGATCCTGTGACACCGCTGTGATTTATGTCTGACAATAAAATCATTGTAAGCGGAAAATCTTGTCTCTAAATTATTCCTGAGACGTGTTTATGTGATGTATTAAGGTAGAAGAACAGATAATCATGGAGAATCTCAAAGGGGGCAAAAAGGTTGTTAATGGAAACATTGCAGAGATCCCACCACTAAGGCGGTTGCTCATTTTCAGGTTATTTTGAGAGTAACGGAACAAAGTTTCTTGGGCTGGATGAAAAAAAAAACATTACAAATCCTATAAAGCATTACAGGTCACATATTAAAATGAATGGGCATCTACTCTGGACACCTGTAGTCCTCCAGAAAAGAGCATCCAGTCTGGACACCTGTGGTCCTCAGAAATGGGCATCCACTCTGGACACCTGTTGTCCTCAGAAATGGGCATTCACTCTGGACACCTGTGGTCCTCAGAAATGGGCATCCACTCTGGACACCTGTTGTCCTCAGAAATGGGCATTCACTCTGGACACCTGTGGTCCTCAGAAATGGGCATCCACTCTGGACACTTGTGATCCTCCAGAAATGGGCATCCACTCTGGACCCCTGTGGTCCTCAGAAATGGGCATCCACTCTGCACACCTGTGGTCCTCAGAAATGGGCATCCACTCTGGACACCTGTTGTCCTCATAAATGGGCATTCACTCTGGACACCTGTGGTCCTCAGAAATGGGCATCCACTCTGGACACCTGTTGTCCTCAGAAATGGGCATTCACTCTGGACACCTGTGGTCCTCAGAAATGGGCATCCACTCTGGGCACTTGTGATCCTCCAGAAATGGGCATCCACTCTGGACCCCTGTGGTCCTCAGAAATGGGCATCCACTCTGCACACCTGTGGTCCTCAGAAATGGGCATCCACTCTGGACGCCTGTGATCCTCCAGAAATGGGCATCGTCTCTGGACACCTGTGGTCCTCCATAAATGAGACTTTACCTCTTAAAAGGGTATGTACACTATTGTAACCTTTATTTTTATTGTTCCAATGCATTTAAAATTAAAAATTAAGCAACTTCGTTCACACTTGCTCGGCTGTTTCTATAGCTCCCATAGAAGTAATTGGAAAGAGCCACGCAGATTCGCAGCCACCACTCTATTTATATTTCACCTTGATGGGGCGGGATGGGGATCAAGGGACCACCGTTCTCCACAAAGGTGCAGGTCCGAAAAGTGGATATAACTGTATGTCTGACATGGGAATACACCTTTAATTAGAAACCTTATGTGTAGTCTGATACTGCAGTCATGTGTTTCTCTACTCCCTCTGCACTAAAGGCAAACATACCATAGAGGTAGCCCATGCAGCTGCTATGGGGCCCTGGGAGAGAGGGGGCCTAACTTTGTTTTTTATCACCTTTGCTATAAGTTTCAAGAAAATGTGTAAGACTCCCTTCTCCACGGGAAGTGCATTGTTAGCAAACAAGAAGGTAGGAAATTGGCCAAAGGGTCATGGAAAGGTGGTGGAGGGGGAAAAGCAGTCATGTGCTACACCACTCCATCAACCCCCTCTAACCTACAGAAAGTAGAAGAGGTAGCAGAGGGAGTGGAATAAGCGATGACTGCAGGATCTGACTACAAAAAGGGATTGTTTGTAGTCTGTAACCATGGATACACAAAAGTCTGCATAGGAGCTATATACGCAAGATGGTAGATTTTTTTTTATTAAACTATTTGCAAAGTGGCTTCATTTTTTATTTTAGAGGCATTGGAGTAATGTGTTTACAGTCTTTAACTAATATAGGAGGCTTCTAACTAATAGTTCAAGCAAGAGTCAACAGAAGGTTAGTATGTGAACCGTCTAAACTGTAGTCAAATAAATAAAGGAGCATGGAAGTCTGACAGTCAGGTACATAGACACAGAGTGCATGAACAATACTGTATTGTCATATTAATTTACATTTAAAAGGCATCCATTGTTAAAAAAAGGAAATTGTGGTTTCATCTGGGTTTTTTTTATCTCTTCAAACTTGACAAGACCAGGTGTCATGAGAAACATGCTCCATAGATTGACTGTTGTTTTTATTTCGTTGTTTGGTGTTACCTTTTTATTTATTTTATCTCTTACACGGCTGTTTGTAATCGTGTAGATCCAGTAATGACACTGATAGATGTATATTCCAAATGTATTACTGTGGTACCACCGTTTTTTAAATACATTTTGTATTTTTTTTTTCATTTATATTTTTATGTTTTATTATACTGTATCATCTATATTATAATTCTTTTACACTTTGTATGTAAAGTAGCTCTATCTGTTTTAATTATAGGGCTTTCTTTTACCGCTTTGGAGGAATAAAAATAGGTGGACCTAGCTAAACTTTCAGCATTTAACTAGGTCCTGTTTAAAAAAAAAAAAAAAACTTTTTTTTTTATTGCTCCAATGCATCTAAAATTAAAAAACAAGCGGACTAATGTGTCACCATGTTTACATGGTGTCAAACAAACCCAGTGTAGTCTGTTCCTGCAGTCATGTATTATTCCACCCAGTGGCGGATTAAGTAGACCATGGGCCCTGGGCTGTTATCCAAACTTGGGCCCCCCTTCCTCACCGCCGCCCTGCCGCGCCGTAACTATTTTTAACACTACCTTTTTGGGCAAGCATTAACAGTGTTACGATTTCCCTTGTCACAGCGCGGTGTCCATACATACTGACAGTATCACACTGTGCAGGGACACAACCTCCCGACAAGGGGAATTGTCTATCAGTCCTGGACTGCAGAAAGACTTTTTGTGAAATACAAGGATTTCCTATAATAAACATGTCAGGAGAGGTGACAGATTCTCTATAAATCTAGTGACTCACAGGTGACGACGTCTCGGATTCTAGTAGTTTTTTTCCTCTTTTCTTCTCCATCCGGTCCAGCGCTCATGACGACTTCTCCCGGCCATGACTAATTTCTGCAGAATTTGTCACTCAGACGTCTCCTCACTTTTCCAACATTTCCACACCTATAAACGAAAATAAAGTTATTATGGTGCCACATACTGTACCCCTAAATATAATAGCACCAAACACTGCGCGCCTGAATATAATACCACACACTGTAAAACGCCACATACACACAGCCCCCTGTACATAGTGCCACACACAGCCCCTGTAGATATTACACACCCCCATAGATATCGCCATACACAGCCCCCTCTATATATCACACATCCCCCTCGTAGAGAGCGTTACACACAGCCCCCTATAGATAGTGCCATACAGCCCCCCTGTAGAGAGCGCAACACAGCCCTCCCCCTCTTGTAAATAGCACCAAAAAGCCCCCCCTATAAAGAGCGCCACACACATACCACTGTGGATAGCACTACACAGCCCCCCCTTGTATATAGTGCCACACAGCGCTCCCCCTTGTATATAGTGCCACACAGCGCTCCCCCTTGTATATAATGCCTCACAGCGCTCCCCCTTGTATATAGTGCCTCACAGCGCTCCCCCTTGTATATAGTGCCACTCAGCGCTCCCCCTTGTATATAGTGCCTCACAGCGCTCCCCCTTGTATATAGTACCACACAGTGCTCCCCCTTGTATATAGTACCTCACAGCGCTCACTCTTGTATATAGTGCTACACAGCGCTCCCCCTTGTATATAGTGCCTCACAGCGCTCCCCCTTGTATATAATGGCACAAGGTTATGTACACATTTAAAAACTTTATATTATAATTATATATATATATATATATATATATATATATATATATATATATATATATATATATATATATATATAGTATGTGTGTGTATCAGTGTGATTGATTGATTTTATTAAAAAATATTTTTACTTTTTGAGATACGGCTGCTTTGTATTCTGTATCCGTCAGGTCAGCAGGACTGACGGGATCAGTGACACGCAGGATCCACCTCAAATCTATCACATCTAAGATTCTAATTTAGCGCAGGGCCCGTTTCACTGATCCCGTCAGTCCTGCTGACTTGACGGATACAGGATAAAAAGCAGCTGTATCTCAAAAAGCGAAAATATTTTTTAATAAAACGTAATTACAAAGTTGCACCAAACACACATTTTTATTAAAAAAAAATAAAACCGACGTGATTTTTGCGACGTTTTTTCCGTAGACAATGCAGGTTCGTTTTTATACACACCTTTTTTGCTATTTTAGAATTTTTATTCATAAAGTTTGAAAATAATAGTAAAAAAATAAGCTTTTTTACGTTTCAGCTATTTTTTTGAGTAATAACATAGTTTTACCCTAAAATAGACCTTTTATTTGTGATCGCCATTGTCTACTGTAAATTTTAATATATTACATGTCTATATTAGGGTAATTGGGTCAGCGTTAGCATTACAACACTGATTGGCGGGGGGAACGTTTTTTTTTGGGGTGGGTATTTTATGTGTATTTATTATTTCATTTTTTTTGCACTTTATTATTTTTTTATTACTATGGTCTGTCCCTCAAAGGTCAAAAAAGGCCTTTGGGGAACTTTATATATTTTTTTTCTTTCTTTTACACCATGTTTTTCCACTGTAACTGGGGCTGCACAGCAGCCCCAGTTACAGGGGAAATCAGCCCTCTCATAGTGACGATTGTCACTAATAGGGCTGTGCTGGGTCTAGTAAGACCCAGCAACAGTCTGCCACTAACGGCACCCGGCGATCATGTGACCGGTCACATGATCACCGGGAGGAATAGAGACAGAGCCGCTGCTGCTGTCTCTATTCCTTTACACAGCGTTCATTGAGCGCTGTGTAAAAAGACATCAGAGAAGACAGAAGCAGCGAAAGCTGCTTCTATCTTCTCCTCAGGGTCCCCGGCAGTCACTGACTGCCGGAGACCCGACATTCAGCTGCCCGATCGCGCGGGCAGCAAGTTAAAACCCGAGCCGTGGAAAGTCTATGGCTCGGGTTTTAAGGACCCGTCCCTGACCGCTGGTCATAAAAATACAGCCAGCGGTCGGGAACCAGTTGGGCAGGATAAGTCAACTAACCTAAGCGCCGGTGACCGACCGCCCGGCTCTTCTCTTGCAGCTTTGGAGTAACAGAACAGCCGTCCGTCGCTGTTCTGTTACTCAATGGCGGCGCCCGCACTGTCAGGGAGGCGTGTCCTACCCCTGGATTCCGGCCAATTCCCTGTTCCTCCCCATCTTCGGCAGTTAGCAGCGCTAGCGCGCTGAATAGGTTTACAGGACGATGTGCGGTTCGGGCTGCCATGGGCCCCCTGGGAGCCTCGGGCCCCGGGAGGCCGCCCGAATCGCCCATATGATAATCCGCCACTGATTCCACCTCCTCTGCTTCATCTTCTTGTTAACCTACAGACAGTAGAAGAGGAGACAGATGGGAAGGGAGTGACATGACTGCAGCATAGAGCCATGCACATAACCATAGAGACACTTAGGTGTGCATAAAAGCTGTATACACAAAACGGTAGGATATTTTTAATCACAACTATTTGTGAACTTGCTGAATTTTTGATTCTAGGTGCATTGGAGTGATGAATAAAAAAGAACATGTTGCAAAAGTATTCATACCTTTAGGCTAGGGTTACATGGCGACTTTGCTGTGTTATCGCAGTTTTGTGCTGGCTTCATCACAGTCATAAAAGCGATAGTGGCCGCGTTGCGCAGGTTACCACAACATGACAGTTGTAAGAAATCCAAACTTAAAGGTTTTCATGGAAACATATAGGGGGAATTTATTAGGATTGGTGTTTCATACTCCAGTTGGGAGTTGGGAGTATGATGCAACATATTTATTAAGAAGCATATGCCTCTTAATAAATATTTCGCATCTTTCGGCCGATTGTGCACCACGATTGCGGCTGTCTGTCATCCAATTCCCCTTTCCCATCGGACATAAATTAAAAAAAAATTGTATACTCACCTCACCGCTCCTCTTCTCCCCCGAGTCCCCTCAGGCTCCCTCAGCATGCTTCGGCTCAGACAAAGACCTGCGTCACATACAACGTCCTGACGCTGCCCGTGGTCAGTACCTTGTATAACCTGCAACATGCTGAGGGGACGCGGAAGGGAGAAGAGGAGTGGTGAGGTGCGTCTACTATTTTATTTAATTGGGGGTAGTCCGATCTTGGGGGGGGCAAGGTACAGGGACCGGCACAGGCATCTACCTTGCTATGCCCCACAAAGTAAAATCTATGCTGACGTCCATTTCCACTATAATTTAGGCCAGTATTCTGGCGTAATTTATAATAAATATGTCGGGTCTCTGTGGCTCCACCCACTTTTGGAATGTCACGCCCGCTTTTATAAAAGAGGTTAGGGTTTTTTAAGTGTTAAAAGTCACAATTTTGGGTTCTTTTGCAACATGAAACTGGCATAGAAATATTGATAATTTCCCCCATCATGTCCATGAAGAAATCACCTTTGTAGATTCAGTGCTTACTTTGGTCGGAGTGTTTGATGATGTGTGTTATGATCAAATATGTGTATGACTACTTTTCAACCCGCTGTCTTTAAGAAATGTGTCATCAAAACATCAAAACATGCGGGGGGGGGGGGGGGTAATGACAGCTAAAAATTAAACTAAAAGTAAATACCTAAGATATTCACTGTTAGCTTTAGATACATTTTTATTTATTGCCTTTTATATTTTTTACTTTCATCATAAAAACATTTAACTGGTTGACTACGCTTAATGTCTATGCTCATGATGTAAATATGCTCATCAGCAAGTATGCCCGTGCCATCTGTAAATGGGCCGGGCCGCTTAGGAGTGGCAATAGCTGACTGCATGGGCAGGTTTTAGAAAGTAGGAATATGATCAGGCAGGCAAGCCACATGTAGGTGGGAAAAGAGTTAAGAGGGGTAGGTGTGGTTAAATGGCCACATGCTGAAAGCGGCTCTGTCACCAGATTATAAGTGCCCCGTCTCCTACATAATCTGATTGGCGCTGTAATGTAGATAACAGCAGTGGTTTTTTATTTTGAAAAACTATCATTTTTGAGCAAGTTATGAGCAATTTTAGATTTATGCTAATTAGTTTCTTAACCCCTTCCCGCACCTTGGCGTAACTACACGTCGATGTGTGCAGTAACTTCACGCACCTCAACGTGCAGTTACGTCAGTGCTTTGACAGTTAACCGCCGCGCGGCGCTACACCGCAGCGGCGGTTAACTGTCTGCCCTGCATTCCCCGTTGCCGATCAGCGGGCCATCGCCGCTGATTTCGGCAGTTAACCCCTTAATTGTAGCGTTCGATTTTGATCGCCACATTTAAGTTGTTTAGCGCAGATCGGCAGCCCCCACGTGAAATCACGGGGGCTGGCGATGGTACCCATGGCAACCGGACGCCAGACAATGGCTTCCGGGCTGCCATGTACAGAAGCCTATGAGGACCACCCGGAGGGTGGTCGTCGTAGGCTTCCTGTCAGTGTAACTGTCACGTCACAATGACAGTTGGAATGCATTACACTACGTAGGTAGTGTAGTGTAATGTATTCCAGCAGCGATCAGAGCTGCAAGTCTAAGGCCTTATTCACACGACAGTGAAAAAAAATGTCCATTAAAAACTGATCAATGGTCAGTTTTTCATGGCCGTTTTGCATCAGTGTGTCTCTAAATTTTCATCCATTTCCAGTCCGTCTGTCCGTTTTTAATGGCCGTTTGACATCCATTTTACATCAGTTTTTCATGGCCGTTAAAAAACTCATGAATTTCATTGGTCAGGTTTTTTTTGTCCCAACCCCCTGAAAACACCCAAAAGAAGATCACATGTTCACCTAGACACTATTTTCTCTGGCTTCTACTGCATAAAGACTTTTGTTGAGTCCCTAGTTTTTCTGCATTGTTTTCTGGAGTATTTATAGCTATTTGTGGCTTGCAATATGTCCTCAGTACCTGTAGACAGTGTACTACGGAATTGGCTGATCTCTGGGCAATTTGGGGAGCCCGTGCCGGAGTCAGTCATTGTGCAGTACTGCTGCTCTGCTCCTATTCAAGTTAATTTGAGTTGCAGTACTGCAGCACATCCACTATTCAGTGTACACAGCCATTTGCTTCCAAAACCTGCCACTGCATAACATCCGGTGCTCGGAGGCAGCCAGAACAGCTGATCGGTGCGGGGTCCGCCTGTCGTACCCTCATCGATCATGTGCTGATGACCTATCAGTATGAAAAACCTATCCATGCATGGACAACCCCTTTATCTAAACTGTTGCTAAACTTTTAACATGTTATAGTGACATGTCAGAAGTTTGATTGTTGGGGGCACGAGCACTGAGACCCCCACCAATCGCTAAAACTAAGTGGCAGAATCACTTATAGGTGAGCACTGGGCCGCTTTGTTTATGATTAGCCTTCCCAGGAGTGGTGTACGGACTGATATATTTTATATTGAGCCCATACACCACTCTGAGGAAAGCCAATCCTAAATAAAGTGTCACAGCGCTCTCCCAAGTGTTTATGCAGCTTCTTTTTAGCTATCCGTGGGGGTCGAAGTGCTCGGATCCCCAATGATAAAAAAACTTCTGACATCTCACTGTGAGATATCACTTTTTTAAATAATTTCACCCTTTCAACTGGTTTTGTGTCCACGTGGGTTTTCATACCCCTGACCTATCCACAAGATAGGTTATCAGTAAATGATCTGTGGGGTGCAACAATCAGACACCCACACAGATCATCTGAACCAGCTGCCTCTGTGCCTCTGAAGCTGTAAGCAGGGACAGGTGGCAGATGCAGCTCTGCTGTTTTAGGACCAGATCTTCAGTACCGTGGTGCCACTGCTATACAGTGGACATTGCTGGAAGAAGACACACGACACCGTTGTAAAAGTGAAAAAAAAAACTTTTATTACAATAAAGTTAACAATTCAAATACGCCAACATGGCGACAACAAAAGCACCAACATGGTGCAAAAGTACCGTTAAAAGAAATACTTCGAGAAACAAAACAATTTAATTGTCTAATAACTGCTGGAAAGAGGTGTCAGGGGTAGTTCTAACAAAACTACCCTCTAAAACATCCTGATTACCCTGGATAGGGTAGTGCCCCGAGTAGCCTGGGACAGGTGGTGGGCCAGATGGTCCAGGTGGTACAGTTGACGAGTAGGACGACGGTCCAGGTTGGCTCGGTCCATACTGTCCTGTAGAAGGACCAGGTCGGCTGTATGGTACGGCTGATTGTGCAGCCGGAATCTGTACTGGAAATTGCCCATGAGCACCATAATCGCTACGTTGGGTGCGGTCCTGACTAAAAAGGAGTGGGGACGATTCCATTCCCCAATAATGGTTGCGTGTCCCAGTTGTTGCAGGTGGAAATTGTGCCTCATCCAGCTGTTGTTGATATGCACTGAGGCACCTCACTATGGGGGATGGATTGTTTGGAGGGACAAAAGCCTCCAAAACAGATATTACTGCCATGTGAGCACGGTACCTGTTTGCTTCTGGGATCCGGCGCAAGAGGGGTCCCATAGATCGTAGGAATGACTCTTCAACACCCTCCTGCGAGGATCTTTCAAGGTACTCCAGTACCCTCTGGTTTATTCTGGCCCTGGTTACGTTCTCCTCAGAGGCAGAAGCTGTTGAACGTTTCCGTCTTTGCACTGGACGGATGGCAGAGGTTGTAACTGAGGGAGTCGCTAGCTCCTCGGTGTTGATTGTGGTGAGGTCCTGGGCATCAGGAAGATCGATCTGGGTGTCATCCTGGTCGACCTCTTCCACATCCTCTTGCTGCTGTGGTGGATGGACCAACAAATTATCAGTTGATCTACATTGTGAAAGACATGGAAAATGTATGATTAATCAGTGTGAAAGTACATGCCATATTGGCCTTTGCGGCACTATAGTATGGACCAAAGGGGTCTTTGGTCCCACTATCATGCAATTTACCACTCAAACAATTAACTGCCTGTTGCATGATGTTAGCGACCAAAGTAGAATTTTTTAAATTTTATTTGATTTAATTTTAATATGGTATAAACTAAAAATAAAAAGACGCTCAAAATAAATTACTTACGGCCGCATGTCCATAACTCTGTTAAGAAACTGTAATTGCTTGTGATAGGAGTAGGGCCTTTTCTTCAAAGGAGCATCCCCACTCCTGGCGTGCTCCCTGAGATATTTCTTATATTGGTCACGGCAACATGCCCATCGTGACTTCACATCTTTAACTGTAAAATAAATATATAAATGATTAAGCTAGTTTAAACATAAAGGGCCCTGTAACAAGAGGAAATCCTCAAAAGTGCTACCTGTGACCTACAAAGTCACTTTGAAGTACGGTAATGGCAGCCAGTTCTAGCAACATATGACGAAAACAGGATTACAGTTATGGCAATTGTGTGAAAAGGGCAAAGGTTGGGGGGCTTCTGTTGGAGCTTTCAGTGGGGGGAACCACTCAACAGAAAGGCAAACACAAACATTAGCTTCCCTTTGCTTCACCATTGTTCTCAATGGTGACGTAAACGTTGCTAAAGGTTGTCGTTTGCCAACGTTGTGACAGGGTTCCCTTGTTTTGATAGAATCCATAGCACAGTCAACGGAAGGGACAGCGTTACTTACCAACCAGATCGCGCATCTTGCCTCCTTTTGCCCACTCGATAGGGAACATCTCCTGCCCAATTTCTTCCCAGACGGCATCCTTTCGGTGGCGGTTATGGTATTCTTCGCTAGCCGTGTCCCAGACAGCTGGCCGCTCCTGGACAAGCAAAATTAGGCGCTCTACATCCATGTTTCTTGGCATTCTGTGATGTTTGCTGTAATGTCAGGTGTTGAAAAAGAAAATTTCGTAATACATTTATTTTGACCATGCACCCGCTATCAGTATTGATCTGAACGTATCAAGCTGTGTAGCTTTTTATATTACAATGTATAATTTAAAGGGCAAGGCTAATGGATATGTGCTGATGCTCGCACTCAGTGTCCCTGAAGATGGTGCCACACAGTAACTACGCACAAAGTGCCACACTGTCCACATGTAGATATTGCCATGTACTGCACCCTGTAGATAACGCCACAGACCTCCTGTATATGATGCCACACCAGCATCCCTGTATATGATGCCCCACAGCCTCCCTGTATATGATGCCACACAGCCTCCCTGTATATGATGCCACACCAGCCTCCCTGTATATGATGCCACACCAGCCTCCCTGTATATGATGCCACACCAGCCTCCCTGTATATGATGCCACACCAGCCTCCCTGTAGATGCCACACCAGCCTCCCTGTATATGATGCCACACCAGCCTCCCTGTAGATGCCACACCAGCCTCCCTGTAGATGCCACACCAGCCTCCCTGTATATGATGCCACACCAGCCTCCCTGTATATGATGCCACACCAGCCTCCCTGTAGATGATGCCACACCAGCCTCCCTGTAGATGCCACACCAGCCACCCTGTAGATGCCACACTAGCCTCCCTGTATATGATGCCACACCAGCCTCCCTGTAGATGCCACACCAGCCTCCCTGTAGATGCCACACCAGCCTCCCTGTATATGATGCCACACCAGCCTCCCTGTATATGATGCCACACCAGCCTCCCTGTAGATGATGCCACACCAGCCTCCCTGTAGATGCCACACCAGCCACCCTGTAGATGCCACACTAGCCTCCCTGTACATGATGCCACACCAGCCTCCCTGTATATGA
Organism: Rhinoderma darwinii; assembly: GCF_050947455.1. NCBI lineage: Eukaryota > Metazoa > Chordata > Amphibia > Anura > Rhinodermatidae > Rhinoderma > Rhinoderma darwinii. The sequence continues at coordinate 26,679,032 of NC_134688.1, forward strand.
TGCCACACCAGCCTCCCTGTATATGATGCCACACCAGCCTCCCTGTATATGATGCCACACCAGCCTCCCTGTAGATGCCACACCAGCCTCCCTGTAGATGCCACACCAGCCTCCCTGTAGATGCCACACCAGCCTCCCTGTATATGATGCCACACCAGCCTCCCTGTATATGATGCCACACCAGCCTCCCTGTATATGATGCCACACCAGCCTCCCTGTATATGATGCCACACCAGCCTCCCTGTAGATGATGCCACACCAGCCTCCCTGTAGATGCCACACCAGCCTCCCTGTATATGATGCCACACCAGCCTCCCTGTAGATGATGCCACACCAGCCTCCCTGTAGATGCCACACCAGCCACCCTGTAGATGCCACACTAGCCTCCCTGTACATGATGCCACACCAGCCTCCCTGTATATGATGCCACACCAGCCTCCCTGTATATGATGCCACACCAGCCTCCCTGTATATGATGCCACACCAGCCTCCCTGTAGATGCCACACCAGCCTCCCTGTAGATGCCACACCAGCCTCCCTGTAGATGCCACACCAGCCTCCCTGTATATGATGCCACACCAGCCTCCCTGTATATGATGCCACACCAGCCTCCCTGTATATGATGCCACACCAGCCTCCCTGTAGATGATGCCACACCAGCCTCCCTGTAGATGATGCCACACCAGCCTCCCTGTAGATGCCACACCAGCCACCCTGTAGATGCCACACTAGCCTCCCTGTACATGATGCCACACCAGCCTCCCTGTACATGATGCCACACCAGCCTCCCTGTATATGATGCCACACCAGCCTCCCTGTATATGATGCCACACCAGCCTCCCTGTATATGATGCCACACCAGCCTCCCTGTAGATGCCACACCAGCCTCCCTGTAGATGCCACACCAGCCTCCCTGTAGATGCCACACCAGCCTCCCTGTATATGATGCCACACCAGCCTCCCTGTATATGATGCCACACCAGCCTCCCTGTAGATGATGCCACACCAGCCTCCCTGTAGATGATGCCACACCAGCCACCCTGTAGATGCCACACTAGCCTCCCTGTACATGATGCCACACCAGCCTCCCTGTACATGATGCCACACCAGCCTCCCTGTATATGATGCCACACCAGCCTCCCTGTATATGATGCCACACAGCCTCCCTGTATATGATGCCACACCAGCCTCCCTGTAGATGCCACACCAGCCTCCCTGTATATGATGCCACACCAGCCTCCCTGTATATGATGCCACACCAGCCTCCCTGTAGATGCCACACCAGCCTCCCTGTATATGATGCCACACCAGCCTCCCTGTAGATGCCAGACCAGCCACCCTGTACATGCCACACCAGTCTCCCTGTACATGCCACACCAGTCTGCCTAGAGATCGTGCCACATACTCACGAGAGCAGCGCCGTCTCTTGTCTTCAGGTGTGGTCACTGGTCTGCACGGGATCTGGCAAGGCAGCGCGACGGGGCGGTGACGTCATCGAGGCGCCTTCAAACCCGTGAAGACGAGTGACCACACCTAAAGAAGCGCCGCAAACGTGAGTATGCCAACGATAGCCAGCAAGGGAACTAGTAGTTCCCTTGCCAGTCCCCATGTAACAGATCCGTTTTTAACGGTTGTTACATGTATTGACAGCCGTTAAAAACGGATCCATTGACTTCTATGGGGGCCGTCAGGCCGTTAAAACGGCCAAAAATAGGACATGTCCTATTTTTTGACGGCCATTATTCACGGGCCGTTAAAAAAACGGCCGTGTGAATGCACCCATAGAATATCATTGTTCTGAAAACGGCCATGTGAAAGCCGTTAAAAGGACGGCCATCACATGGCCGTTTTTCACTGTCGTGTGAATAAGGCCTAAGTGTCCCCTAGTGGGACAAGTAAAAAAAGTAAAAAAAAGAATAAAAATGTTTTAAAAAAAAGTGTACAAATAAAAGTTATAAGTGATATAAACAAGAACTGCTTTTTTTCCTCTAGTAAGTCTTTAGTTATAGGAAAATAATGAACACGTAAAAAAAAAGTACACATATTTGGTATCACCGCGTTCGTAACGACCCCAACTATAAAACTATAATATTATTTTTCCCGCACGGTGAACACCGCAAAACAAATAAACAAAAAACAATACCAGAATCTATTTTTTGGTCGCCACCCCTCCCAAAATATACAATAAAAAGTGATCAAAAAGTCGCATGTACGCCAAAATAGTACCGATACAAACTACAACCCGTCCCGCAAAAAACAAGACCTTACACAGCTTATTGACTGAAAAATAAAAAAGTTATGGCTCTCAGAATATGGTGACACAAAAAATAATTTATTTTCGAAATAAGTTATTTTATTGCGCAACTATATACATATGGTATCGCCGTAATCGTACCGACCCGCAGAATAAAACATAATGGTCATTTATAGCCCAGGGTGAATGCCGTAAAAAAGAAATAAAAATAATTGTCAGAATTGATGGTTTTTGGTCACTTTGCTTGCCGAAAAATGGCATAAAAAGTGCTAAAAAAAAATCGCATGTACCCCAAAATGGTACCAATGAAAACTACAGATTGTCCCGCAACAAATAAGCCCTCACGCAGCTCCGGTGGTGAACAAATAAAAAAAGTTCCGGCTCCCAGATTATGGTGATGCAAAATGTGCAGTGTTTCAAAAGCGGATAAGATCGGGCGCCATTTATAAGTGCGACACTGGCCACATATCTGCGGATTATTCTGAGCCCTTCAGCGTGCCCAAACAGCAGTTTACGTCCACAGATATGGCATCGCCATACCCGAGAGAACCCGGTTAATATTTTATGAGGTATTTGTGGCACAAACTGGGCACAACATATAGTGCACTAAAATGGCACATCAGTGGAAAATTGTAATTTTTACTCTGCACCATCCGCTGCGCATTAAACCCTTCGCGCACCATGACTTAATAGTGTGGGGGGTGATATATGGAGCGTCTCACGCGCTGAGCCCGCACCATACGCTGCGGGTGTCAGCTGTGTATTACAGCTGATACCCGGGACTAACGGACAGAAACAGCGATCACGCTGTTACAGGAGCCTGTAAAAATCACAATATACAGACGAGGCTGGACGGCAGCGCGGAGGGCTTGAGGAAAGCCTCCATGACTGCCATAGGAGGAGAAGGGCCAATAGGAAAGGAGATGGGAGTAGAGGGAAAGGAGGAGACGGAGAGGGGAGGGGAAATGGGGGAGGTGCCTGTTCTTCCTGCTGTTTTCGGCATTGAGCCGGAAGCAGCGGGAGGAAGAGCAGGTACAGAACGGAGCTGCGCACTTACCTCTCTCTGCCTTAGCAAGATGTCTTCCCCGGCAGCGTTACTAGAGCAGCTGCAGGCTGCAGCTATGTTCCACGATCCGGGCTGGCTTGAGGAGACAGTTGCAGCGCTAGCCCGGATCCCTCAGGCAGGCCCATCGCGCTCTGTGTCTGCAGTCGGCACAGAGGCGCTCCCTTACCCCTCCCTCCTCACAGGCATTAGTAATATTGAAGCGGGGGGAGAGATAATCCCTGCGGCCCCATCTCCGATAAAGCAGAGGGTGTCGTCAGGAACTGTGGCTCAGGCCCGGTCACCCCGCCGCTCCCGGCGGTCCCGTCCACCAGAGCGTCGGAGCCCAGACATGGCCCCGCGGGCCCGGCGTCGCAGGGGGAGCCCTTCTAAGGACGCTGCAGGCCAGGTTGCTGGGACGAGCGCCTCCTCCCAGGGCCTGCGTCCTGGCAGGAATCCCCAGCCGCGGCGGGGTTCGGCGGCTAACAGGGAGTCGCAGGCCGGGCTCCCTATCACACCCCCGCCTTCAGCCGCAGTATGCCGGGTGCAGTCCACGGCTGCCCCGCATGGTGATGTGCCGGCCAGGGGGCTGGCTTCCTCGAGATCATCGGGGAGGACGACAAGATCAACGACGACGTCGAGGCAACAAATCCGGTCGGAGGTTTGGATCCCTACGGTTGGGCGGCAGGTGGCCGACCCCTCGGTCAGCATATCGGGGTCCCCATGTCGGAGATGTCGGTGTGAGCACCAGTCGGCAGCGAGAGAGGATCTAGAAGATGGAGAGCTTAATGAGACTCAGCGTGGTCAGGATTTTCCGGCTGGCGGGAATATAGCGCCTGGGCAGCCCGGTGAGTGTGTAACTCCTACGTTACCTTATCCAGCAATTTTCATGTCGGGTTTGGAGGGTGGGGCAGCGAGCGCGGAGGTTGCGGCTGTCGATAGTGGCGTTGTCGGGCGCGATGGCTTATCGGATTTGGTGGGTTGTTTGCGCGAGTTACTCGGGCGCTTAGATAGGGCAGCGGCCCCTGTAGTTCCGGCGGTGTCCCCGGCGGTGGTATGTGAAGGTCAGCGTGATGTATTGCCGCGGTCCGTGGGTAGTAATGTTGCGGGGGTGTCGAGAGAAGCAGTAGCAGTGTCGGTGCAAACTGAGGCGCAGAAGGATGGGGATAGAATTAGGTTGGATGATTGTGCTCGGGGCGAGGTTTATGTTTGTTTTGAGGGTCCGTTAGGGGCTCACCTGAAGCAGGAGGTGAGGGTCCGGATTTGGAAGGATGAATACATGGAAATATTTTCTCTTCTGCCGCTTGCAAAGTTCAACTTGGATAAAGGCAAGCGGGATGAGAGTAAAAAAGAAGAAGAACGCCGGCGGTATAGGCTTATTCCGCAGACGTTCGTTAACTGGTCGCAAGCTTTTGCTATTTTGGCGAGCGTGATTGGAGAAAAGGCGCCGGAAAATTGCTCGGCATTGTTCTGTTATTTCGATGCCATCGGGGAGGCCTATAGGGCGTACGGGAGGCAGGCATGGTTGCGGTATGATGAGCAATTTCGCCAGCGGAAAGCGGTAAGGCCGGCGATTCGGTGGGATCAAAAAGATATTACGCTGTGGTTACGGGTTACGGCCCCGATTAAGCAGTCCTTTCCCGGGAGCGTTGGCCAGGGAGGTCAGTCGGGTCAGTCCGGACAGGGTTCCGGTTCAAAACTTGGGTTCTGCTGGCAGTTCAATGATGGCCAGTGTAAGTTCGGGGCCTCATGCAAATTTAAACATGTCTGTTCGGAGTGTAACGGCTCCTCTCATGGGGCTGCAAAATGTATGCGGAAAGGGAAGCGGTCAGGTCCTCAGTCCTCCTCCGGTGGCCAAGGGGCGGTCGCCGGTGAGGGTGGAAAGAATGGCATCGTATCTAATTGAATATCCGGATAGGGTTGCAGCCAAGTTAATTTTTGAGGGGTTTTCGTTTGGTTTTGTTATTCCCCCTCCTCCGTATGAGGTTCCGGTTACACGGCGTAACCTTAAGTCGGCTTATTTGCACTCGGCGGTTGTTTTGGAAAAGCTGTTGAAAGAAGTTTCGCTGGGGCGCATGGCCGGTCCTTTTGTCGAGCCGCCTATTGTAAATTTAGTTGTATCTCCCTTGGGAATTGTGCCGAAGCGGGAGCCCCATAAATTCCGTTTGATTCACCATTTGTCCTTTCCCAGGGGATCGTCGGTAAATGATGGGATAGATCACGATTTATGCTCGGTGGTTTACACGTCATTTGATAAAGCGGTGGCGTTGGTGCGGGGGGCAGGACCTGGGGCGTTGTTGGCGAAGACAGACATCGAGGCGGCTTTTCGGTTGCTGCCAGTACATCCGAAGAGCCAACGACTGTTGGGTTGCTTCTGGAACGGTGGGTTTTATGTTGATAGGTGTCTTCCAATGGGGTGTTCTCTGTCATGCGCATACTTTGAGGCGTTTAGTAGGTTCGTGGAATGGGTGACGAAAGGTGTAGCGGGGGTGGACTCCTTGATACATTATCTGGATGACTTTTTGTGTGTCGGACCTAGCGGGTCCCCTGTTTGTGGTAACCTATTGTATTGCTTGCAGAAGGTTGCGTCGGATTTTGGAATTCCTTTGGCGCCGGAAAAAACTGAGGGCCCGGTCTCTACCATCTGTTTTTTAGGGATTGCAATTGATTCGGTCGCTATGGAGTGCAGGCTGCCTGAGGATAAATTACTACCCTTGCGGCATGAAGTGAGTCGGGCCTGCCAACTGAAGAAGATCACTTTGCGCGAACTCCAGTCGCTGCTGGGGAAGTTGAATTTTGCCTGTAGGATTATGCCAATGGGCAGAATTTTTAGTAGGCGTTTGGCGGCAGCGACGGCGGGTATCAGGGCATCCCATCATTTTGTGAGGCTCGGGCTGGAACACAGGGCAGATCTGCAGGTATGGGATAAGTTCCTCGGGAAATATAATGGTAAATCGTTGTGGATGTCCCCCGTGCAAGAAATGTGCGAGTTGGAGTTGTTTACTGACGCGGCGGGGTCCAGTGGTTTTGGCGCGTATGCGGGGGGTCAATGGTGCGCGGGGAACTGGCCGGACAGCTGGGTGGTCAGTGGGCTTACGCGGAATCTGGCCCTGCTCGAGCTGTTTCCCATCGTGGTTGCGGCGACCATTTGGGGGGACAGGCTCAGGGATAAAAAGGTTTGTTTCCACTGCGATAACATGGGGGTGGTGCTAGCGCTTAACAACTTATCAGCATCGTCTCCACCTGTGGTTCAGTTGTTGCGTCACCTAGTGTTGGTGTGCTTGTCGCTAAACGCGTGGGTAGTGGCGGTGCATGTGCCAGGGGTGTCCAACTGTATTGCTGATGCTCTTTCTCGCTCACAGTGGGATCGCTTTCGTCAATTGCCACCGGGAGCGGATGCGTCCGGATTGGCTTGCCCGGAGCATCTCTGGGAGCTGGTTTCGGTCCCGTGGACAGGTTAATTGAGCGGTCGCTGGCTAGGGCGACTTGGAACGCTTATTCGGCTTGTTGGCAGCAATGGGAGGATTGGGTAAGAGTATTGGGCAACGTCTGTACGGAACAAGACAGGTTGGTAGCATTGTTGTACTGGTTGGGTGATGCAGGGGAGGCGGGGTTTTCTCTGGCTAAGGTGAATCGTTTCGTTGCTGGTTTGGCGTTCGGTTTCAAATTATGGGGTTTTCAGGATGTATCCAAGCATTTTCTAGTGAGGCAGGCGTTGAAAGGTTTGCGTAGAGGCAGGGCTGAAGCAGATCAGAGGCGACCCGTGTCTTTTGATAACCGTGGTAAGTGGTTAGTGCTGTTTTCTCTCCCTGGGTCGACGATGTGTCCGGTCGCTTGCATGGTTGCGTTCAAGCCACGTGGCGAGATGCCTGAGGCGCCATTGCTCCGCCATGAGAATGGCGCGTTTCTGTCCAGGTATCAATTTGATGCAGTATTCAGAAAGTGTTTGGCTGTGGTTGGTGTTGGGGACGGGTGTTACTCGTCTCACTCGTTCAGGATTGGCGCGGCTACAGAAGCTGGGCGTTGGGGGTTGGATGACGAAGGTGTGCGTCGCATTGGCCGCTGGGAGTCCAATAGATTTAGGTCTTACGTTCGCCCTCATTTGTTATGAGTTGTACGCTGTTTCTGATGCCATTTCTTTGAGTTTGTTGTCCTTTCATTTTGGATCATCGCCCATGTTTAGTCTGGCTGTTAGGACATTCTTTTGTGCACTGGGGGGCACTGCGAGCGGACGTGCGCCTGGATGGCCGCCAGCTTCGAATTCCGCGGCGAGATGCGGTTTTGCATTGGTTGGGATTTCGAGGTATGCTATGGAGCCGGGTACTGGCCGAGTTTCAAACATATGCTCGTTTGGATAGAGTCCCGGAGGTTTTGGTGTTGCATGTTGGGGGGAACGATTTAGGGGTATGCCCCTTTTGTGAGCTAGTGCGGGATATAAAGCACGATTTGCTGTGTCTGTGGGCGTCTTATCCGTCCTTGGTGATTGTTTGGTCGGACATAGTTCCGAGGAAGTCTTGGCGCTTGGCAAGGTCGGTGGAGAGGGTTAATAAGGCCCGGATTAAGGTGAACCGGGCGGTGTCACGATTCGTTGCCAAGAATGGGGGCATTTGTGTTTGACACAAGGATCTGGAGTCTGGGGTTGGAAATTTTTGGTGGAGTGATGGGGTACATTTGACCTTAGCAGAAGGAATTGAGAGGGCGGTTGTAGTATGGAGGAACTCACAGGCTTAAGGTAGTCAAGGCCTGTTTCGCGGTGGCGGGGGGAGTCCTTGACGTTGGTCAGTACAAAATGGTGGGGGGGTCGCATCGGGGGTATGCGTCCCCCAAAAAGGTATATCATTTGAAGACTTCATAGGGTGTTATCCCTTTGATGTGGTCTTCTGGTGGTTGGAGCCATCTGCAGAGGTGAGTGGTGCCTCCGAGCTGGTTTACGGCTGGAGGTAAAGAGTTGGTGGTGGTTTGCAGATGGCTAACGTAAAGGAAATCCGGTTTAAAATGGCTTCAAGGACTTCCCCTGCTCTGTTAAAGTATTAAAATGTTGTTTATTATTTCTGATTCTGACCCATGTTGGGTCATGTGAATTAGAGGAGGAATTCTCCGGTCGAATTCCTAAAGGAGTTATCCGAATGTTTCGGATTAAATTGCATTTAATAATGTGAATAAATAAACGGCTGCTGTGGCCATTTCATATCCAACCTCGGTTGTCAAGTGTCGTTATTGGGGGCCAGGAAAAGGGGGGAATAAAAGTTAAAAGGTTTAATAACACATGACTCTACTTAGGCCAGTCATGCAATACATTAGTATTGCAGTTAGTGGCGGATTAAGAAGACCATGGGCCCTGGGCTGTTACCCAAACTTGGGCCCCCCTTCTCCACCGCCACCCTGCCGCGCCTTAACTATTGTTAACACTACCTTTTTGCACAAGCATTAACAAATGGGTGTTACAATTCCCCTTTCACAGGACTGTGTCCCTACATACTGACAGTATCACACTGTGCAGGGACACATCCTCCTGACAAGGGGAATGGTAACACCAATTTTTCTATCAGTCCTGGACTGCACAAAGACGTTATGTGGAATACAAGGATTTCGTGTAATAAACATGTCAGGAGAGGGGACAGATTCTCTACAAATCCAGTGACTCACAGGTGACGACGTCTCAGATGCTAGTAGTTTTTTTCCCTCTTTTCTTCTCCATCCGGTCCAGAGCTCATGACGACTTCTCCTGGCCATGACCCATTTCTGCACCCCTGAAATATAATATCACCATGCACTGCGCCCCTGAATATAATTCTGTCACACACTGTAAAGCACCACATACACAGTGCCCCCTGTAGATAGCACCAACCCCCCATGTAGACAGCGCCACACACACACCTCCTGTAGATAGCGCCACACACACCTGTAGATAGCACCACACACACAACCCCCTGTAGAGAGCGCCATACACACACCCTGTAGATAGCGCCACACGCTCCCCTGTAGATAGCGCCACACACTCCCCTGTAGATAGCGCCACACACACACACACACACACCTGTAGATAGCGCCACACACACAACCCCCTGTAGAGAGCACCACACACACAACCCCCTGTAAAGAGCGTCACACAGCCCACTATAGATAGCATCACACAGCCCCCTATAGATAGTGCCACACAGCGCTCCCTTCCTTATATATAGTGACACATAGCGCTCCCCCCCCTTGTATATAGTGCTACACAGCGTCGCTACAGTGCAGCCCTGAGATGACATTTTATCCCATATGACTGCTGCAGTCTGTGATTGGCCTGTGATTGGCTGCAGCGGTCACATGGGGTGAAACGTCATCCCAGGAGGCCGGCCCGGACGAAGAAACAGAATTCTGGGCAAGTATAAGATTTTTATTTTTTCTAAATTGCGCTTATACATAACATCTGCTATCTGTTGCGGGTTTTACCTCCCCATTGAATTAAATGGGGAAACAAATGAGCAGCGTTTACGCAAATACAATTGACATGCTGCGGAATAAAAAACCGCACCGCAGGTTAATTTCTGAGCTTTTTTTCCCCACTTATCATTTACTCAGCGTGTGGATGAGAATTGTTCACATCTAAGCTACTCTGCTGCTACTGTATTAGGGCTTGTCCACACTTAACGGAATTGCTGCGTATTTTCCACCCGGAAAATACGCAGAATATAGTAGTGGCAAAGTGAGTGAGATTTAACAAATCTCATCCAGACGCTGCGTAAAATTTCCAACCAGACATTTTGTCCTGCGGTGCGTATTTCTCGTACTGCAGCATGTCAATTCCTGCTTCGGAAAGTGAACTGAATTGCTGCGTTTTTTCAGAGGAGATGTTACCAACATTGAGAAAAACGAAGCAAAGTACGCACCATTTTCAGCAGCAGAATTTCTGCTAGTTTCTGCGGAATTGCTGCAGAAATATATATATATATATATATATATATATATATACACACACACACACACACACACACACACTATATATACACACACACACACACACACACACATGCACATACACACTATATGCATACATACACTTGTACACATGACAGACACACATGAGTATGCACATTATACACATATAAAGTACACATTGTAAACACACATGAGCACATATAAAGTACACATTGTAAACACACATGAATATGCACATTATACACATATAAAGTACACATTGTAAACACACGAGTATGCACATTATACACATATAAAGTACACATTGTAAGCACACATGCACTTACCTTTTATGTAGGGTATTTGTGAAGGGCATTCAGCAAGTTGATGTGGTGGGAGTCTTCACACAGCGTTTCTCCTGCTCACAGCCCGACACAGAGCCCGCCGACAGTCTTCCCTCCCCATGTCCCGACTGCTAGCAGAAGGAGGAGAAATGTGTAGACCAGGGAAGGGGGGCTGGAGGGGGAGTTTCAGCACAGACCACGGCTGCTAAGTAGGACAGAAGCTCACCTCGCCTCATGACAAGTGTGGTCCTGGCACCGGGGCTCCCACCGATGCTAGCGACGCCACCGGGTATGAGGGGGTTCGGGCGGCCATCGGCCCCCTGGGAGCCTTGGGCCCCGGGCGGCCACCTGAACTGCCCTAATGATGATCCGCCGCTGATTGCAGTGTATTCTACCAGTGATCTAACGATTGCTGGTACAAGTCTCCTAGGGGGACTAATAAAATATGTAAAAACAAAAGTAAATAGTTATTATTAGGGGAAAAAAATTAATAAACATTTAAAGTCCAAAAAGAAACCCTTTCACATTTTTTCTCTAAAGTAATGTAAAAATAAAAAAAAATACACAAAATTGGTATCGCTGCGTCCGTAAATGTCCAAACTATTACAATATACCATTATTGAACTCGCACGGTGAACGCCGTGAAAAAGAAAGAATTTTTAACGCCAAAATCGCTGTTTTTTGGCCACCTTGGCACTACCAAAAAATGTAATAAAAAGTACTCAAAAAGTTGTATGTACCAAAAAATGGTGGCAATAAAAACTACAGCTCGTCCCGCAAAAATTAAGCCCTCCCACCACTCTATTGACTGAAAAATAAAAAGTTATGGCTCTCGGAAAGCGGGGAGGAAAAACAAAAAAGAAAAAGCAAAACATGGATCAGTTTGGAAAGGGTTAATTACTATCTGATGAAAAAACAATTATGACCACATGTGGGGTATAGCCGTACTCGGGAAAAATTGCTTTACAAATTTTGGGGTGCTTTTTCCTCCTTTATCCTTTGTGAAATTGAAAAAATGCAACTTTTTACTGGAAATAATGTTGATATTAATTTTCACGGCCTAATTCTAATAAATTCTGCAAAAGACGTGTGGGGTCTAAATGCTCACTATACCCCGAGATAGATTCCTTAAGTGGTGTAGTTTCCCAAATGGGGTTACTTTTGGGGGCTTCCACTGTTTCGGTCTCTCAGTGGCTTTGCAAATTCGACATGACACCCAGAAACTATTCCAGCTAAATTTGAGCTCCAAAAGCCAAATAGCGCTCCTTCCCTTCTAAGCCCCGGTGTGGGTCCAAACAGCACTTTATTACCACATATGGGATATTTACATAATCAGGAGAAATTGTTTGACAAATGTTGGGGTGCTTTTTCTCCTTTATTCTTTGTAAAAATTAAAAATGTCTAAGTTTTTACAGAAAAAAAGTAGATTTTTACCTTTACAGACTAATTCCAATGAATTCAGCAAAACAACTGTGGGGTCAAAATGATAACTTTACCCCTAGAAAAATTCCTTGAGGAGTGTAGTTTCCAAAATGGGGTCACTTTTGGGGGGTTTCTACTGTTTTCATCCCTCCAGTGCATTTCAAACGCGACACGGCACTGAAAACTATTCCAGCAAAATCAGAAATCCAAAATCCAAATGATGCTTCTTCTCTTCTGAGCCCTGCTGTGGGTCCAAACAGCAGTTTATTACCACATATGGGGTATTGCTATAATCGGATTAAATTGCTTTACATATGTTGGGGTGTTTTTACTACTTTATTCCTTGTAAAAATTTAAAATTTCTAAGCTTTTTTCACAAAAAAAGTAGATTTTCATCTTCACATACTAATTCAAATAAATTTAGCAAAAAAACTGTGGGTTCAAGATGCTAACTATACCAATAGATAAATTCCTTAAGGGGTGTAGTTTCAAAAATGGGGTCACTTTTGGGGGGTCTTTACTGTTTTGGCACCACAAGACCTATTCACACCTGACATGGTGCGTAAAATATATTCTAAGAAAAGGAGGCCCCAAAATCCACTAGGTGTTCCTTTGCTTCTGAGGCCTGTGTTTCAGTCCATTACCGCACTAGGACCACATGTGAGATATTTCTAAAAACTGCAGAATGTGGGCAATAAATATTGAGTTGCATTTCTTGGGTAAAACCTTCGGTGGTACAGAATTTTTTTTATTACAAATGAATTTTTGCCCAAAAAAATGAAATTTGTAAATTTCACCTCTGCTTTAATTCCTGTGAAACGCCTTCTGAATGCTGTTTTGAATACTTTGAGGGGTGCAGTTTTCAAAATGGGGTGATTTATGGGGACTTTCCAATATATAAGGCCCTCAAAGCCACTTCAGAACTGAACTGGTCCCTGAAAAAATAGGCTTTTGAAATTTTCTTGAAAATATGAGAAATTGCTGCTAAAGTTCTAAGCCTTGTAACGTCCTAGAAAAATAAAAGAATGTTCAAAAACGATGCAAACATGTGGGGCGTGGCCGCGAGCGCATGGAGTAGGACGTGTTTAGATCCAGCTCCGTTGGTCCTAGGCTGTTACCGGCTCAAATCGGCTTTTACACAGCATACCAATGTCCTAAAGTGACACACTCGTACACCGGACCGTCGTTGCACTTACCTGTCATGGGCAGGATCAAGAAGAAGCCCGCGGCGGCTAAACTAATGGCGGAAAGACTCCAAAATGGCGCCAACTCGCCTGCACAGGAACCTCAGGGAGACTCTGCTGCTGATCGGAGGTCTTCAGGGGCTGCTAGAAGTACGGTCCTCGCAGCCTCGTCACCATGTCTTCCTCGGGCCTCAGATGCCTTGTTTCGGCACCCGGCTTCATCCCCTGCTGGGTTGTTCTTCTCCAGACCTCCATCTTCTCCCTCTGTGAGTAACAATAGCTCTCCTGCAGAGCCACGTGTTGAATATGGCACCTGTATTAATGCAAACTGCTGGGTCTGACAAACCAGTGACTGAAGCTGCACTTAAAGGGAATGTGTTGCTAGCAAAAAATTAATTTTTTTTTTTAGTTAAACAATTAGTGTGTAGGTGATTAAACATTGTTCTAATTTTTTTTATTTTTTTCACGAGTCAGGAAATATTATAAATTAGATTCTAATTTATAATATTTCCCAGCACTGGTCACTAGATGGAGCAATTCCCAAAATTGCAGCATTGCATGTGGTAAAGCAACCACATTGCTTTATGCTGCAAAATTGGGAAAAAATCCCTCGCTCTAGTGAGCTCTCAGAATCCCCCCCTCCTTTATCCTGGCTAGTGAAGGGAGAAACGAGGGGATTGAACGGTCAAACTTCACTGTGTGTCGCTGCTCCAAGTGCACAAGTCCGGAAGCCGCGACCGGAAGTAGTAATCTTACTGTCCGGCCGCAACTTCCGGTCTACAGGAAAATGGCGCCGGACGGCGCTCAGTTCAACTTGGACTGTGTGGGAGCGGCGCATGCGCCGTTCTCACACAGACGGCGTACACCATAGTGGATGGAACTGGCCCCGTTCGCATTCACTATGGGACTGTAGCTGCCGTATTCCATGTCTGTATGTGTCGTTAATCGACACATACAGAAATGGAAAAAAAAATGGCAGCCCCCATAGGGAAGAAAAAGTAAAAAAATAAAAAAAAGTAACACAGAAACACACAAATAAATACAAAAGTTTTTTATAAAACACTAACCTCAAACTGATATAAAAAAAAAAATTTTGGCGACACTATTCCTTTAAGTATTTGTTGCATGATCTTCATGCTTCTATTCAACAATCTATTCAAAGTGCTTTTCATGACCTGCAGAAAGATTTTAATGCTCTGGGGGGCAGAACCTCTCATATTGAAAATCGAATGGCTGAATTCTCTGCTGCGCAAAATGCCCTGGTGGATGCTAATACGGGGTTGGAAGACCAGGTGGAAGCGTTGTCCCACAAAATTGCAGATCTGGAAGACCGTTCACGCCGTAATAATGTTCGCTTTAGGGGTATTCCTGAAGATATCACAAATTCCCATTTGATGGAGTACTTAGCTGATTCGTTTGTGGCTCTCTTGCCGGATACACCCCAATTGGATCTGTTGATTGACATGGCGCATCGTATCCCTAAACCAAGATCCCTACCTACTTAGACTCCGAGGGATGTGATTGCTCATCTCCATTATTACCATTTCAAGGATAAACTACTCTTCGCAGCGCGATCTGCGACCTCCCTTCCTGACCGATTCCGGGATGTACATTTATTCGCGGATTTGTCTGCAGTAACCTTACTGCGCAGGAGAGAGTTTGTGTCTACTACACAGATTCTTCGGGACTGCCAGATTCCTTATAAATGGGCGTTCCCCGTCAAGCTTATTATTTCCTACAGGGATTCGAAGCATGTGGTGGACTCTCCGGTCAAAGCCACTGCGTTGGTTAAAAGTTGGAACTTGGATGCTGGCGGTATCCCTAAATCGGGTACTTTCTCGCAGTCTCGTGCTATATCTCCACCTAAAATTCCTCTCCGCCTGGAGGCAGAATGGCAGGAAGTTCATCGCCATCGTCGTTCTTCTGTTTCTTAACGATGCCATGTAAATTTTCACTCAGATTGGTGAAACGTAATTGATATGCTTCTCTGGTGTACGTGTTTATGTTTATGTTTCTTCTCCTATCTAGGTCGGTTATGCTGTCTCATTAACATGGCCTAGGGTGGGGTCATGTCTGTACCTTGTTAATACAGATTTCCCTCCCTTCTAGGATTGCACTGTCGGATCGTCGAGTGCAGACTAGATTGTACTATTTGGTTTGGTTTCCACTTTTTGGTTACCTGTTTGTTTGGGTTGTGTTGTTTGGTCAGCTCGCGAGACAAGACATATTTTGTCCTCATATCACCTTAACTCCTTAACGCCGAAGGACGGATATATCCGTCCTCAGCAGCTGCTAGTTCGCGCAGGAGGACGGATATATCCGTCCTGTGATGGCGCGGGTACTGTCACTGTACCCACGCGATCAGCGGCAGGAGCACGGCTGTTATACACAGCCTGGCTCCTGCTGCAACTGCCGGAATCGAAGCGCGCTCCGATTCCGGCAGTTTAACCTATTAAATGCCGCTGTCAATAGTGACAGCGGCATCTAATGTGTTTGACAGAGGGAGGGAGCTCCCTCTGTCACCCGATCGGCGCCCCCGCAAACAAATCGCGGGTCGCCGTCGGGTTTCCATGACAGCCGGGGGTCTAACAAAGACCCCCAGGTCTGTCTTCCGCAACTGCCTGTTAGGCGATGCCGGAGGCATGACCTAACAGGTTGCCTGTCAGTTTTACACTGACAGGCAATAATGCTTTGGTATACTAAGTATACCAAAGCATTATATATGCGATCGGCACATCGCATAGTGAAGTCCCCTGGTGGGACTTAAAGAGGCTCTGTCACCAGATTTTGCAGCCCCTATCTGCTATTGCAGCAGATCGGCGCTGCAATGTAGATTACAGTAACGTTTTTATTTTTAAAAAACGAGCATTTTTGGCCAAGTTATGACCATTTTCGTATTTATGCAAATGAGGCTTGCAAAAGTACAACTGGGCGTGTTGAAAAGTAAAAGTACAACTGGGCGTGTATTATGTGCGTACATCGGGGCGTGTTTACTACTATTACTAGCTGGGCGTTGTGTATAGAAGTGTCATCCACTTCTCTTCAGAACGCCCAGCTTCTGGCAGTGCAGCACTGTGACGTCACTCACAGGTCCTGCATCGTGTCGGCACCAGAGGCTACAGATGATTCTGCAGCAGCATCGGCGTTTGCAGGTAAGTCGATGTAGCTACTTACCTGCAAATGCTGATGCTGCTGCAGAATCAAGTGTAGCCTCTGGTGCCGACACGATGCAGGACCTGTGAGTGACGTCACAGTGCTGCACTGCCAGAAGCTGGGCGTTGTGAAGAGAAGTGGATGATACTTCTATACACAACGCCCAGCTAGTAATAGTAGTAAACACGCCCCGATGTACGCACATAATACACGCCCAGTTGTACTTTTACTTTTCAACACGCCCAGTTGTTCTTTTGCAAGCCTCATTTGCATAAATACGAAAATGGTCATAACTTGGCCAAAAATGCTCGTTTTTAAAAAATAAAAACGTTACTGTAATCTACATTGCAGCGCCGATCTGCTGCAATAGCAGATAGGGGCTGCAAAATCTGGTGACAGAGCCTCTTTAAATAAAAAATGTCAATCAGTTAAATAAAGTTTGTTGAAAAAAAATAATAATAATTACAGTCAAAATCAAATAAAACTACTTTTTTTGCCCAAAAAGTGGTTTTATTCAGTAAAAATGTCAAAACAAATAACACATACACATATATGGTATCCCCGCGATCGTAACAACTTGACCAATAAAATTAAGACATTAATTAAACCGCCGGATGAACGGCGTCCAAAGAAAACGCAAAAAACTACGGCAAAATTCTCTCTTTTCTCCCATTCCCCCCATAAAAAATAAAATAAAAGTTAATCTATAAGTCCTATGTACCCCAAAATAGTACTAATGAAAACTACACATTTACCCGCAAAAATCAAGCCCACATACGGCCACATCGACGGAAAAATAAAAAAATGACGGCTCTTGGAACGCGGCGATGCAAAAACAAGTAATTTTTTTCTAAAAGGGTTTTTATTGTGCAAACGTAGGAAAACATATAAAACCCTTACATATTTGATATCCCTGTAATCGTGCCGACCCATAGAATAAAGTTAACATGTTATTTACGCTGCATAGTAAATGGCGTAAATTTATAACGTGAAAATTAATGCTGGAATAGCTGCTTATTTTCAATTCTCTCCTAAAATAAAGTTAATAAAAGTTAATCAATATATTGTAAGCATCTAAAAATGGTGCAATTACAAAATACAACTCGTCCCGCAAAAAACAAGCCCTTATACGGCTATGTCGACGTATTAAAAAAAAGTTACGACTCTTGGAATGCGACCGTGGAAAAACAAAAAATAATCCTTGGTCATTAACGTGCAAAATGGCCCGGTCATTAAGGGGTTAAGAGTCTTTGGTATATTGATGTTTTCATGGAATAATCATTTGAGATATATCTCCTTTTTGGAGAATATAATGGTGCTTAGATTTTCCTCCCTAAACACTAAAGGGTTAAATAGCCCATTTAAACGGTCAATGTTATGGGCCGAGGCCAAGAGACTGCAGGCTTCTGTGCTTTGCCTGCAAGAGACTCATTTGAATCAGTCAGATATTGTTCGGCTTAAGCATAAACACTTTCCTCATATTTACACGGCTCCGGCTGTCTCCAAGAAAAGGGGTGTTTCTATAGCAATTCATCACTCAGTTGCATTTTATTCATGTGGATGTAGAGGTACGATATGTTATTCTTGTATGTCACTTGAATAATGTGCAGTATACTATTGTAAATAGGTATGCGCCAAACACGCATCAGATTCGTTTTACTAACAAGTTACTTAAACTGATTCATAAGTTTCAAAAGGGGCGTCTTGTGTTGGTGGGAGATTACAAAAAAGTCATGTGGCCATCACTAGATTCTCCAGCTCCTGGGGCAACGCACTCTCCTTCAGACTTGTTTCAGGTTATGTCTAGAGAAGGTTTGATGGATGTTTGGCGTTTGCAACACTTAAATGAGAAAGATTTTACGTCCTTTTCACATCCTCATGGCACGTATTCGCGCATAGATATGTTTTTTGTGGATAAATTGTTGTTTGATAGAGTTTCCTCATCTCATATAGGTCTAATTACTTGGTCTGATCATGCGCCCATTTCAATGTCGGTATCTGAAAACTTTAAAAGACCCCCCTCATTCCCTTAGAGGATTAATAATTTTTTATTAAATTCCCCCAATTATCAGGACTCGCATATTTCCACTTTGGAAGAGTTCTTTAAATTGAATGTGACGCCGGATGTGACTCCCACAACGGTATGGTGCGCCCACAAGGCCTTTATGAGGGGCCACTTCCTTGGCTTAGCGGCTAAGGATAAGAAAATAAGAGAAGCTAACCGTATTAGACTATTGGACGAAATTCTTCGTCTTACACAGTTAAATAAAGGCGTGCCATGTACAAACAGGTCACGGTTAATTAGTCACCTTCATACACAACTACATCAGCTTGATCTATATAAGTATGATAAGGCTTTACGAAGGTTAAAAGTTAAATACTACAGACAGAGCAATCGAGCGGGTGCTTTGTTAGCACAACAATTAAAACACAAGGCCTTTAAGGCTAGGATTCCCTTTCTTCATAACCAACAAAATGATGTCATATTTAATCCTCAGGAAATTGTGAATTCCATAGCACAGTACTACTCCTCTCTATACAATTTAAATCAGGATCCTGCTGTCCCTCAACCTACTCCCGAGGGCATTAGTGAATTTCTGGCTTCCATCTCTCTTCCGAAAATTACGCCTTCCCAATTAACTGCACTGTCCCAGCCTTTTCAATTGTTAGAAATCATCGATGCTATAGCTACTTTAAAACCACAGAAATCGCCGGGTCCTGATGGTCTCACTAATGATTATTTTAAAAAATTTAGCACTATTCTAGCCCCCCAACTCCTCCAAATGTTTTCGCATGTACCTTCCACGGGTCAATTACCCCCCAAAATGCTTCAGGCAACTATCATTACACTGCCCAAACCGGGCAAACCTGCTGATAGACCGCAAAATGTTAGACCCATAAGTCTACTTAATACGGATTTAAAACTGTATTCCAAAATTCTGGCCTTAAGACTGGCTTCAGTGTTGCCTGATTTTTTATATTTTTTTCCAATTCAAAGTTTTTATTAGTTTTAATACAAACATGTACAAAAACATACATAGAAAATGTGTCTCCATAATATAACATGGCAAATAGGGCGCAGCCCAAACAAAAAGGATAAACATCACAACCCAAGAGGAGCCCCCACCACTACAGCCATCTGGACAACACAATGGGAAGGAGTAGGACGGAAAAAGCAATGGGGAGGAGAACCAAACAATGTGCAATACGTCAACGTCCTGTAGAACCTGAGATGCAATGGCCAAAGCATGGGAGCACCACCACAGGGAGCAAAGACCATTCAAAGTAGACACAAGGAAGAGAGGGAAAGAATAGCATAGGAGACAAACAAAGCAGGGAAGAGACTAGGGTAGGTTGTGGTGAGCCTGGGCTCCATCTCCGGATACTCATGAAGACCTAAAAGTAAGAAAAGGCCGCTATGCACATAATAAATACCTGAGCGAGCCGAGCAAACCAGCATTCTCCTTTACACTCGCATGCAGTCCCCTCTCAGATGCAATCACATGAGAAGGGATGAGTGCTGGACCTCAAGCCACCACATTGCGGTAGGTGGGGGAAGAGAGAAACTGAAGCCACGGGGACCATGTATTTGTATATTGTGCAGAGGCAGCTGGGGTCTGAGCCAAGAGGCGTTCCATATGCTGTATCAATGCAATCTCCTGAAACCAGTCCTCCAAAAGTGGAGGAGCTACCGCCCTCCACTTGCGGGGGATGATCGCTTTAGCAGCCGGCAGAAGGTGCCTAATGAGAGAGCGCTTGTAGATGGGTAGGGGCATAGGGAACATAAATAAAAGGGTCGCCTCTGGGGAGCTAGGGACCGAAACCCCCGTAACTTCCAATATGATTTTAAGAATTGTGTGTCCCATAAGCTTCGCAAGGAGGGACAACTCCACCAAATATGAGACATGGATCCCCCCGCCGCCCCGCAGCGCCAACACGTGTCAGGTACAGACGGGTACCATTTATGCAGTGCAGAAGGGACCCGGTACCACCTAGAGATAATTTTATAGCTGGTCTCCTGAGCTTGTATGGCAATCAAGGCTTTCTGGGACAGCTGGAAAGATCGCCTCCACTGTGCGTCAGTAAATGTCATGTTCAATTCAACCTCCCAAGCCTTGCAAAAGGATGGGAGGTGAGAAGATCGCTGGTCTAAGAGTAACCCATAGAGTGTGGAGATGGCATGTGCAGGGGGGCGGGTGGAAACACAGTGTTGTCTGATTTGATTCACCAGGATCAAGTTAGATTTATTAAGCAGAGATCCTCAGTAGATGGAACTAGGAGATTTATAGATCTCATCGACTGGGTGGGGCGCAGCCAGACGTCTCCTTTGCTTTTATCCTTGGATGTGGAAAAGGCGTTTGACCGTGTGCATTGGGGGTACTTGGATGCTGTGCTTGCCAAATTTGGGATTATGGGGAAAGCTCGGGATACCATCATGGCATTGTATACTCACCCCTCTGCTACTGTGCTAGCTTCAGGATATCAATCCTCTCCGTTCCCTATATCCAATGGCACTCGTCAAGGGTGTCCACTCTCCCCGCTAATTTTCACTTTAGTAATGGAACCATTGGCTGCGGTGATAAGATCTACTCCGGAAATCAAAGGGGTTACCATTGGCCGAACTGAGCACAAAATTAGTCTTTTTGCAGATGACGTACTTATGGTTTTATCTAACCCATGTGTCTCTCTTCCTCATATTATGTCCGTTCTGAAAACATTTAGTGCGGTTTCCTATTATAAACTGAATGAAAGCAAATCTAAGATTATGAATATGGGGTTGTCGGCAGATGATGTTGATATTTTGCATAACTTGTATACCTTTGATTGGACGTCTCAAGGGCTTCCCTATTTAAGGATTCAGTTAGCATATCCTGTGTCACGAATATATTCTCTTAATTATCCTCCTTTACTTCTTCAGCTGGAAGGGGAGCTTGCTGACCACCTACGGTTTGAAATTTTGTGGGTAGGACGCATTGCAGCTCTTAAAATGTTAATTTTACCTAAAATTCTTTATTTGTTTCGTAATTTGCCTATATGGGTTCCTGTTTCATATTTAAATAAATTACAGCAGCTTTTAGCCAAATATATGGAAGAAACAAAAAGCAAGGGAAGCTATTCAAATTTTATATCTTCCTGTAGCTAAAGGGGGGTTGGGATTTCCCCATATTGCAGCATATTATCACTCTTGTATTTTGGATCACTAAGGCAGTGGCTGAACCCCACGCATTTAAAACATTGGGTTTTAATTGAAGGTAGTTGTGGCCACTTTGAGTCTCTTTATACCTACTTATGGGCTGCAACACTTAAATTGCCCATTCCTGTTCCACCTCTGTTAACTATTAAGGCTGCTCTATGTTCGTGGAAATCAATGGTGGTCAAGAAAGCTCTTTTTCCTCTGAGAGTGTCGGACATGACTATTCAGACTCTTTCGCAGTTAATTCCTAACTTGAATCTGTCATTTTGGGTTACTCAGGGTTTGAAAACTGTTGGGGACGTTTGGAGTGGAGGTGTTCTTTCTACTTTTGCAGAGCTTGTTACTAAATTTAATTTACCGGCTACTGACTTTTATAAATATGTTCGGGTTCGTCATTTCTTGATGAACATTGGCAGCGATCCCCTTCCTTCTAAATCACTTTATGAATCATATTTTTTTCAGTATTCCAAAACTGCGAAAGAGGTTTCCAAGGCATATTTGGCCGTTTTGGATGTATTACAACAGACTACTCTCCATTGTCTTAAGCGGTGGGAGTCAGACTTATCCTTGCCTCAGGATAGTGTAGATTGGGAATCTACCTTTTCGCTGGCCTCTCAATTGTCCAAATTTACTCACCATGTGGAAGCTACTAGAAAGGTGTTATATAGATGGTACCTGACACCCCATCGCCTCTCTTTGATATATCCTGCCTCTTCCAATATTTATTGGAGATGCGGATTGGAGGTGGGAACTCTTAAACATATCTTCTGGTATTGTCCGGACATACAGTCTTTCTGGGATAAGGTTGATAAATTATTGTCGAACGTCCTACGATATCCACTAGTTATTACTCCTGCTTTAGCTCTGCTTAATGTAGGGTTAGTTGACTTCCATTCTCATGATAAGTCAATTATCTTTCATGTACTCTGCTCTGCAAGAATTCTTATAGCTAAATATTGGAAGAAAACCTCCACTCCTACGTTAACTGTTAATCTTACTTGCATTATGGAAAGAACGATATTCTTGCAAAGATCCCATGTTTCACAATGTCTTCAATGGGACAAATGGACTTCCTCCAGATACAATGTTGACTCTCTATATACCTAAGCTTCTGTACACTGAAGTTTCTATGATCTTGCGAGCTGTGTTTTGTATAATTTTGTTTTGTTTTTCTGTTTTCCTTTGTTTGACCTTATTCTAAATTTCAGATTTACAGTCTTCCTACTCAAGGTATGCATATGTTTGGGATCTACTATACCCCCATGACAGTGGTTGGTGCATTACTTTACATACTTGTTAACCAATTAAGGCTTTGTGACCTTTGTTTGGGTTCAGAGCTCGTACTGGGTATTGTCAATTGTGTTTTCATATCAGTGGGGGATGACATGTTATAAGTCTGTATATGCCAAATGTATGTGATACTTTATTTTTCTCTCAATAAAAAATTATGTTTTAATAAAAAAAGCAAAAAAAAACCAATGCAAACATAAAGAAGACATATGGGAAATGTAAACTAGTAAGTATTGTGTGTGGTATTACTATCTGTTTTACAAGTAGATACATTAAAATGTAGAAAAATGTTAATTTTTTGCTAATTTTCTCTAAATCTTGGTGTTTTTTACAAATAAATATTGAATTTATTGACCAAATTTTTTCCCTAACATAAAGTACAATATGTCACGAGAAAACAATCTCAGAATCACTTGAATAGGTAAAAGCATTCCGGAGTTATTACCACATAAAGTGACACATGTCAGATTTGAAAAATCGGCTTCGTCCTGAAGGCCAAAACAGGCCCATTCCTGAAGGGGTTAATGACCAACTGGGCATGTTTTTACTTTTCACCAACTGGGCGTTGTACAGAGAAGTGTATGACGCTGACCAATCAGTGACCAATCAGTGTCATACACTTCTCATTGTTCCAGCCCATTGTTACAGTGTGATTGTGGAGTGAAAGAAGCTGGGCTGGAACAATGAGAAGTGTATGACACAGATTGGTCACTGATTGGTCAGTGTGCCCAGTTGGTCAAAAGTAAAAATACGCCCAGTTGGTCATTAAAAAACTAATTAGCATAAATCTAAAATTGTTCATAACTTGCTCAAAAATTATAGTTTTTCAAAATAAAAACCACTGTTGTTATCTACATTAAAGCGTCAAACATATTATGTAGGAGACAGGGTACTTATAAGCTGGTGACAGAGCCTCTTTAAATAAAGGGTACCTCCCCCTAGATTCTTCCTCTTTTCTGCCTCGAACAGTGAGAGAAAAGTTCTGTGCGTGGGACCGGTGTCATGGCTGACCCCTTCATGGAGATTTTTATGCAGGAGCGAAGGAGTTGGTTGGCTTACCTCTGCCCTTCGGGCAGCGGGTGCCACCGCTCTTTCTGTCATAACTTCCCCTGGCTTGTCTAGTGAGGCGCGTGAGACCGCCGGTTCGTTTAAGCCCTAGTCCTCCTGGTTCTCGGCGGGGCCGGGGAGCGATGTGGGTGTTAGCTCCCCAGCTGCTTTACAGTCTTCTATTGTGGGTGCTCCTGCTCTCTCGGCCATTGAGCCCACGCCCACCGCTTCCCTTTCCCCTGCTCGCGCTCTTCAGCGAGCGCTGTGTGCTTTAGCCCCACCTCATGCACTGGACACAGTAGCGCAGGTTTTTTTTGGCCCCTGCTGCCAGAACCCTGCAGGCAGCGTTAAACATGGGTCAGCAGGCTTCTAGCAGCCATGAGTCTGGCTCCTCCAGAGCCAGTAGGTCCACTGGAGTGATGAATACACCTCCTCCCATTCCAGGTCTTACCCCTATCGGTACCTCAGCTTGCAGCGGTGGCTTTAGAGCCTGAACCCCCTTTTGTACTGGTCACTGAGTCTCAGGTTTCGCTTGCCCCTCCCCCTATATTTCAGGCAATGCCACCTGCGCAACAGCCTGCCACGGTTCCGCCTCTGTACCAAGTGGTGGCAGTTGGTGGTGCTCATGGGTGGATTGATGACAGCTCATCAAGTTACATTTCCCGGGGTTCCAGGCGTCATCACTGCCGTGGTTCTGCCTGGTATCTTCATAGCCGGTCCCAATGCCGGTCGAGGGTCTCAGGGAGCTCTGGTCGATCTGCACGGTCAAGATCCTCGAGATGGAGGTTTCCTTCTTTCCTTCTTCTTCACCAGGAACGCTCTTCATACTGCTCCTTGAGTTCCGGTAATCCGACCTGCAGACGCCGTATGAGGCGGGAGCCTCGGCTTCCGTTGGTTTCCAGCCAGTTGAGGCTTTGTCGCTGCAGAATTTACATTGTCCATTAACGTTGGACATTATCTGCATTTGTCTATGAGTTCCAAATTAATGAATGCTCTCTCAATGGTGGATCTGAGAGAGGCCGGCCGGAGAGAGACCATGACACGCAGCTTCAGTGTTCAAACAGTCTCTGCCCACAGGGGGCGGATCCATCTTTATTTATAAGAAATGAGAGTAGGTGGTAACCTCATACTTGCAAAGCATGAGCATTCTAAATATGGTAATGTCCCAAAACTCCACATATATCTTTAGCCATAAGAAATACAATGTCAGCACGTTTTCTCACGTTGCCTTTGTAACAGCTGAAATGCAAAGCCATAAACTAAACGACTTGAAATAGAATAGCCATCCCCCCATGTAGGCTCTTGTGTCAGCAGAGCTATGAGCTCCAGTGACAACTGTCTATAGCACTTTTAGGTTCACACATATAAAGATACCGTATATATCGGCGTACAAGACGACTTTCTACACCCTTAAAAAAATGTCAAAAGTGTGGGGTCGTCTTATATGCCGGATATTGTCTACATTAGGGATGCACGTTGCAGCCGCACAGCTCAGTATAGTACACATGACTATGAGAGCGGGGCTGCGGCTGTGTAATTCAGCCACAGCCCCGCTCCTGAGTCCTGACATATGCGCGCGGGGTCAGCATCATGTGATGCGGCCGGCGCTGCACTAATGATCTGCGGCACTGAAGACAGAACATGGCGGGCGCGCTACAAAGCACCCCCATGTTGTCTTCAGTGCCTGAACTGCCGCTCATTAGTGCAGCGCCGGCCGCATCTCCTCATGCTGACCGCGCGCGCACTTCCTGTCAGGAGCGGGGCAATGGCTGTATTACACAGCCGCAGCCCCGCTCTATAACGCCGGAGATCAGAGAACCTCTCATCTCCGCCGTTATTCCCGTGAATGCTGCGATCACAGCTGACTGCAGCATTCAGGGGAAAGTGAGAAGGGGGGATGCCCCTGGATCGCGTCACAGGGAATTCCTGTGACGCGATCGAGGGCCATACCATATATGGGCAGACAGCCCAGGGTCTATTGACGGACCCCAGGGCTGTCTGACCATATCTCTTGTTGTTAGGATATACCCAAGTATGTCCTAACAACTGCCTGTGTGCTCTCTGTCCACAGGCTAATGTACTGGCACATATCTGATATATGTCAGTACATTAAAGTTTAAAAATAAAGTAAAAACAAAGTATGGTTACATTTTAAAAAAAATACACCTTCACCTTTTTTACAATAAACATTAAAATAAGTCTCAATACATAAAATACACACATTCAGTAATGGCGCGGACAACAATGTTTTTGCATCATTTATGATGTGTACGCTGTAAAAAAATGAAATAAACACGGCTTTCATTCACTTATTAATGTGAGGCGCGAGGTGCGATGAATTTACCCTCCATGTTCCTCACATTAATAGTAATTAACCCCATCATGTACCTCGCCTATCTGCGCATGCGCGAGTTCAAAGAGACAGAGTCCTGGGTCTTGCCGCCGATGGCCATAGTGAAGCGCTCCTGCACGAAATGGTGAGTATATCTTAAATTCTATATTTTAAGGGTAAAAGTTGGGGGTCGTCTTATACGCCCAGTCGTCTTATACGCCGACATATACGGTAATTAAAATATTTTTGACAATTCCCTTCTTTTGAACATAAAATTGCTTAGCCATGTATTAGAATATTCGTCCGAGATTACGTTCTGGTTAGCTCCCCTAAACCAGGGCATTTTTAATGGCATTCACTGCGAGATGAATACTCAGGATACGTGTCTAGCAATAGGTGCGCGTATAGCGTTACATACTGTACACACCTGAAGATTTAGGGAATTACAGGTTTCACAATTCGGACAATACCATCTATCTTGGTGGTTTTCTACGGCTTGACAGATAACTTTATCAGGTATGGAAGTATTTAGTGTCACGTAAACAGGTGGCTCTGAATGTTTCCTCCCACCTCGGTTCTTAGGGTGGTCTGGACCTCATGCACTTTAATATCCTGTGCTATTTTCTTAACTGCTGATACTTTTGCAATCAAACATGTTACAAGTTTAAACATAATATATCTCTATCTAAGTAGCTGGTTGTAGTCTAGCTAAGGTACATACTCCTGGTCTCCTGGGTGGCA
This sequence comes from Rhinoderma darwinii, assembly GCF_050947455.1. Classification (NCBI taxonomy): domain Eukaryota; kingdom Metazoa; phylum Chordata; class Amphibia; order Anura; family Rhinodermatidae; genus Rhinoderma; species Rhinoderma darwinii. The sequence continues at coordinate 26,705,938 of NC_134688.1, forward strand.
ACCACTTATATGCCTTGTACCCACATATATGACATACATGTTGGGTTGAAGCACATCCCTGGAGTGATTTAACACTCCTGCAATCCAGGAGAACAAGATCATGCCCCGTCCGGTGGCATTCATCGATGCCACCCCCTTTATTAGTTAGATTACCTCGTGTTACACCCCCTAGACCCTGCGTTTAACCATTTTCTAGCTGTCTCTGAGCACTGGGAGCTGCCAGTTGCTCTTATCCCCAGACTATACATATTCTGTGTCTCTTTCCTCACAACCGGTGAGGTTTACAGCATCAAACAACTTGTCATTTTTATTAACCTGACCCATGTTTACACATCACACACTGTCATTGGGGTAACATCCAATCATGGACGGCCGTATTCCTGGCCTGAGATCTGTTTTCCGCAGCGCTTCCCTCTTTGAATATCTTACACGGGTAAACAGACAGGGAACCAATACCCCCGCTGCTATTACAAGAGGAACAACTCCAGGAGTGTAAGGGTTAAGCGCTAGGGAAAAGAGATGGGACTGCAAGGCCAAGGCAATAACTTCATCTATCTTCAGATCTGGCATCGTTTTTGAATGGAGACGTATACAATAGTCCAGCAATGTAGTCAATACTGATATCACTTGATGTTTGATAAACTTGTCATTAAAATCTTCTTCCAGCTCATCATTCAGACAATAGGTAAAGTAGAGATGACAGAGAAGATGGTGGTCAGCTGGAGCTTGACGAGACCCACAGTTCATCATCGTGATTGAGGACCTTTCAGCAGTGACCGGCGCATCCAAGTTCTGTCCTTCCAATTTAACGGATGTGGAAGTTGTGAGCTGGACTTGGTGCGGACGTCACTGTGCGGCTCTAGTGCTTTACGGTGTCTCTTTACACACGCCAAGTCCCCTGGCTGTATACAATGTCCTCCTTTCGCTTAGGTTCTGGAATGAAATCATAAACATATTTATACATCTGCGTGAGCTGTTTCTCCAGAGCTCCCACATAACTGGTGAGGTCAGAGGAAAATGAGCAGGCACTCAGTCCAGGGTTTATGGGTTTCAGCCATGACCTTCTGGATTTTTAACTTTAAAGTCCCATTCCACCTTTCTACCTTCCCACTGCTCTTGGGATACAGGGTGTGAAAAAGCTGCTCTGTACCCAGGACCTGCAGGATGTCTTGGAGTTCCTCTATCACTTTCTATTGTCTCAGGGACCCCATATCTACATACCACTTCTGAGAGAAATCTTTCTTTTGCTGTGGCCCACGTTACTGGCTACGCCTCAGGCCACCCAGAGAACAGATCTACACAGACCGGTACATGTTCATACTGTCCCACCTTTGGTAACTGAGTCAATCTGCAATCGCTGATATGGGTGGGCCGCCTTTACCATATGCCTTTTTGCAACCTGCACAGTTTTGCCTATGTTATGGCAGACACATATCATGCACCTCTGGACAAATCTGGCAACAGCACTTGCTGAAACCCCGGGGGTACCCACCATTTGGTCGCCTTTGCACACATTCCTTCTCTTGACACCTGCATTGGTCCGTGCATTAGTTGGGTTATCATGGGGAAGAGGACTCTGGGTAGGCACATCCTGTTACCCACCTTCCATATTCCATCCTCCCCTTCACTGGCACCTTTTGTCTGCCAATGTCCTTTTTCCTCTTTTGTGGCTAGACTTTGTAATCTACTTAATATTATCATGTCTATGGGACCAGATACTATGCTGGTCAAGAATACTACGTCCTCCTCTATGAGGGACATGAGAGCCGCAGCTTTCGCAGCCTTGTCTACTAGTCTATTTCCCCTCGCTTCGGGTGTAGCTTGCACTTTAGTAAGAGCTTGCACTTTACGTATATTTACCTGCTTTGGCAGTGTCAGAACCTCAATCAGTTCTCTCACTCTCTCAACATTATGGGTTTACCCGTGGATCCAGCAAAATCTCTGCTCCTCCAGATTAGGCCATAATCATGTGCAATACCAAAAGCATATCTAGAGTCAGTATATATGTTTGCGGTTTTACCTTCAGTCAGTCTACACACCTCAGCGAGTACCTTCTCCTCCACTTCCTGTGCTGACACGGAGGATGGGAGTGGTTGTTACTTTATTACCTCTGTTTCGGTGGTGACAGTATATACCCAGTCTTGTAGCATCCTTCATGGTGGTACCTGGAACCATCTACAAAAGAAACTCAAAAGCTGGATTAGATATTGGATCCTTTGTTACATTGTTTTATGTTTTTATCTCTATTGGCATTCAAGACAATTATGTTGATGATCTATGTACTGGGGAATCAAATGTGCTGAGAAATCAACTTCCCACCAGGCTGGAAATTCACTGTCTGCTATTTCCTGTGACTTATCACATTCCCTCTCAAGTCCCCCATTGACCATATATCCATCTGTTCCTCCTCTGTTGAACCCTGCGGAAGCAATGTAGTAGGGTTTAACACTGTACATCAATGTATGGTTAGTTTTATATGGGGCCATGAGACTGGTCTTATACTTAGTAGACATGTGCTTAGTGTGTGCTTGATGAAGAATCTCACTAACAGCATGGGGCACCCTGAGAACTAGAGGCTAATCTTAGCACTATGTCTGTTGTCTTGTCTTTGAGTAGAGCAGCTGCTGCTACTACACAGATACAAGACGGAAGGTACAAAGTTGTCTGGCATTCTGAGGGAGAAGGGCTTATTATAAGGACATACACATTTCTTCGGTACCTCGGCCTCCAAATACTGTCTTATCTGGTTATCAATACTTTTCAACTGTGGGAGGCTCGGAGGGCACTGCTTCAACTGAGGTTTGGGGCTGTTTGCAAACAATTTTAACAATCACAGGGGCCACAGACATGCGTCCTACGTCTGTTTACCCTGTGCCCAGAAGAAGGACAGGACCGCCCTCAATATTTCCTGAGGTGTGAGGTCTTCCTCCTAGTGCAATCCCCATAGAGTGCAGCACACATGGAATTTTGCATATCATCAGTAACTTCAATCTGTCCATCAGACTTATATCGAATGACAACGTACATTGCTGCAAGGACTGGACAGGAATCTGACACCATAACCGTGACAACAGCTCCTGTGAATGCTGTCATCTTATTTGCATTTTAATTTCATAAAATATATTCCCAATATGTTACTGTGTGTGTGTGTGTGTGTGTGTGTGTGTGTATGTGTGTGTCATGTGCATATGTAATGTATATACCATCATTAAACAGAAAGGATACTCTTATAATTAAATAATAGAGCTTTGCAAAATACTTGTTTCCTTAATTAGTATATGTAAATTATTAAATAAACCAATCTATTAAGACAAATGATGAAACATATCGTGCACTATATGCGTCATCATATGCCAATAGAAACTTGTTAATATCAAATAATCATAAACTAAAATGTAACAATGACATAAAAATCTTTCTTGTTGACTCACTTCTCATGTGGTGATTTCAAAGAAACCATTTCCCTTTAAAAATAGTTCAGCACACACACCGGTCACTCACACACCAGTCACTCACAATACCAGCTGTTCCCAGACACTCTCAGTACTGAGAATCCAATCTCATACGTGTAAACCTTTTGTGTGTGACCTTATGTAAAACAAGTATATAACTAGAGTGACTGTGTATAAACTCCTATTCTTGGATTCTTCATCCAATGAACTATAATCATTTAGTAATGCGCATCATATTAAATTTAAATATGAATGAAGTTTTCCATTGTGGTCGACACATAAAACACATATAACGTAACATATAACATAAACATAAAACATATAATACTTAATCCTGTCTTCTTATTTTGCACTATATGTGCACTTTCTGCAGACACAGCTAAACTACAGATAACAGAGAATGTAGAATTAACCCCTTACTAGCCAAAACTTATGAGCTACAACGTCAAAATGTCACCATGTGCTCATGTCAATCAATGACAAAACCTCTTCACATGTTTTTTTTCCACAATGGATATCTGAGGCATGCTCTTGTAAGTAACACTCGTTCTCTTATCATTAGTTCTATTAGTCTAACACGGTTACTATAGATTAACAATAAATCTTGTTAGACATTCCATGCAATTATTAAAATGACTGTTAAATAAACCAAAAAGGAAAAAGATTTACAGTATTGTTTAAAATGTCTTGGAAAACTCCTATAACGAGAGGAAATTTCATTAGTGACAATTTAGGACAGATGATATACAGTATATTCCAACAATCATATCTGGATAGAAATACATAAGAATCTTCACTTTATCAATCTCACTTCTTCTACTATCCGTGTTCATTACACTTACAATTATCCTATTGGCTTTAACTCTATTTCTAGCCAATTCCTAATCCACGTCCATCTCTCTATCAATAATCCCTGAACATTTCACCCAATGTTCCCTTTTTAGGAAGTGAAGAGTTAATTGATTCCTTTATGAATTCTGATGACGCCTTTCTCTCTATGTTTGGCTAATAACTGCTCGCATGTCACCCCTGGAAACCTCTTGTTTCTGGAAACCTTTGGTTTATAAAGCTGTACATAGAAGAATTATAGTTGGCACATTCTTTTCTACTGGAATGTCTCTATCTATAGAAATAGACGCTGGTCAATTCTTACTGACAACTGACAACTGTGCTTCCATGTGTTTTTTTTTTTTTTTCCCTATTTTTATCTGGTGCATTCAATCACTTCTATCTGTTCTCTGCAACTCTGTCTACTAATCCAGGGCCCATCATCTCTCAAGAAATCATCCCTTCTAGTATAAGTGAAAAGTACCTACTTGGGCATTCCCGTTTTTTTTTTTTTTTTGTTAGTTTTTTTTCAGGTTCATTTACTGCCCCTTCCCCACATTGGTTTTTAACAATATCTGCTGCTGTTTTACCACACCCTGTACCTTGGGTGTTATGCCCGAATTCCCGGCTGGCCAGCACTTCACCTTGGGCATACTTCGATCCAGATTTCCCCATGCCCTCTGCTAAATCCCAGACTTACTAATGTAGCCAACCTTATCTTGACTTTTTCTTTTGCTGTGTGATGTCACGCTGCAGCAAGTTATCAGAGTCAAGACAAACCTGGCCACATCCGTACTAACTCTTCAGTCTATTTTCCTGGCCTACTTAACCCTTCAGCCTACATTTAGTCTGTCATTGGGGTTCCTGCTTTTTTATTTTTTTTTATTTTCTCCAGGACCCAACGCACTCTGCTAAATCCTTTAGTCTGTCATGGGGGTTCCCTATGATCAGTAGGGCAACCGCGTATATCTGATCGGTTTCCTAAACAGCAGCCAAACTATCTTACTGTCTCAGGCGCCCATGGATGTTCTATAAACTTTCTAGTCACAGAAATGTTACTTAATAATCAGCAACTCATTCAGATTGGGCGTCCGAGGATTAGCCCACATACGTACTCTTACTTCCGGCCAGGTGCGCCTCCTATTGGTCACAGTCTGGATACGCGAAAGTCCTAACAATCACTTGGGCGGGGATGGTTACCCGTCACTTCTGCAAGGATCAATTTGCAACCTGATCTTAATACATACTAAACCCAGGGGCCGGAGGGAACACTTCGGACAGGCCGTTTAGTGTTATCTCGTATTTGGTTGTTTTTGTATGTTTTGGGATCAGAAAACAAACGCTCCCTTATCTCAGCCTCTCACAGATACTCTCACAGATTCATTTCTACTCACACGCCTATTCCTATAATTCATACATACAACTCATAGACAAATGGTGTTCATGTTCCCAAATAGTCAAAAGAGACAATACCTGGACAGCAGCTAAAACAAGAGAGAAGTGCACAGTAAGAATAACATTTCTTACTCACCGGTTTTGTGTGCAGTTCTCCGTTATCTTAGCCGTCATCCACCTTCGATTGTCGCCTTCGATCTGTGTTGAGAATCCCGGACGAGCCCCCAAGTAATGTCGCTGCAGAATTTACATTGTCCATTAACGTTTGACATTATCTGCATTTGTCTATGAGTTCCAAATTAATGAATGCTCTCTCAATGGTGGATCTGAGAGAGGCCGGCCGGAGAGAGACCATGACACGCAGCTTCAGTGTTCAAACAGTCTCTGCCCACAGGGGGCGGATCCATCTTTATTTATAAGAAATGAGAGTAGGTGGTAACCTCATACTTGCAAAGCATGAGTATTCTAAATATGGTAATGTCCCAAAACTCCACATATATCTTTAGCCATAAGAAATACAATGTCAGCACGTTTTCTCACGTTGCCTTTGTAACAGCTGAAATGCAAAGCCATAAACTAAACGACTTGAAATAGAATAGCCATCCCCCCATGTAGGCTCTTGTGTCAGCAGAGCTGTGAGCTCCAGTGACAACTGTCTATAGCACTTTTAGGTTCACACATATAAAGATAATTAAAATATTTTTGACAATTTCAACAGCCCCCTCCTCCTATGCCGTCAGTGTTGCCGGAGAGCGCGCCATTGATTGAACCACCTACTTCCTCGGTGGCGCCCTCCTTGCCTGGTGAGTACCCTTTTGTAGGTGCTTGGGGGGTGGGTAATGATGAGTTGGGGGTTTTGAAAGTTTAGTTGATAAGCTGGCCCCTACAGTTCTTCCCCCTACCCCCTCTCCTGCCCCACGATTAGTCCCGGCTGGGCTGTATAGGGAGGGTCTTTGTTGCGGGGTTAGCCCGCTAGGTGTTCATGTTAGTGAAAAAAATAAAAAATATGGGAAAATTACTTATATAGAGATATGGTCGCTAGTCTCTGTAGATCAGACTTCAGTGGATAATAAAAGGCGTATGCAACGGCCATTAGATAAACGGCTCAAAGTCGCAAAGACAATGAGCAATTGGCTGCAAGCCTTTTCTGTCCTGGGTTGTATTATGGTGAAACAGCACACAGAAAGGTGTTCAGAATTGTTTTTTTATGTTGATGTGATTTATAATGCATTTAAGGCTCACGGAGGTTCAGCATGGTGGCAATATGACAAAGAAATGAGTTGTCGCTTGGCGCTTCAGCCGTCTGTTGGTTGGGCGGGTAAAGCCACTGATGTGTGGTTGAGGTTGATGATGTCTCATCGGCTGCACCCCTATTCAGGGGGCGCCACTGGGCCAGCAGCAGCCACAGGGGGGCCCAGTGGCTGATAAAAGACCAGGCACCTGCTGGCTCTTCAATGATGGGCACTGCAGGTTCTATGGTCTCTGTCGATTCAAGCATGAGTGTTCCACTTGTGGGGGCACTCATGCCACAGTTAAGTGTGCTCGGCCACAAAATCATCCCGCTAAGCCCCAAGGTCAAGCGGATGCCAAGGACTCCGGTGAGCGCCCTGGCTCACGTTGTATCCTAGATTAGAGGATGCGCATACACTGTTTTGGGTTTTTGTTTGGTTTCTTAATTCTTTCCACCCTTAGTTGGTCCACTTTTAGCACCAGTAACCTTAAATCAGCCCGAGACAACCCGCAGATTCTTAGGGATAACATTTTCAAAGAGGTTAGTTTGGGGCGTATGGCAGGCCTGTTCCGGCATCCCCAGTATTTCAACCTCCGGGTGTCCCCTTTGGGAGTGGTTCATAAGAAAGAAATTGGGCAAGTTTAAATTAATCCATCACTTGTCCTTCCCCAAGGGTGGTTCAGTTAATGACAGGATTTCCAAAGACGAAGCGTCAGTTTCTTATGTATCCTTTGATAAGGCAGTCCGACTGGTCAGGGCCTGTGGCACTGGGGCGTTGCTAGCAAAGTCCGACATTGAATCGGCCTTTTGTTTATTGCCGATTCATCCTGACTGTTTCCATTTATTGGGGTGTATGGCTGATGATGACTACTATTATGACATGTGCCTGCCCATGGGCTGTTCCATATCGTGTAATTTCTTTGAATTATTCAGCTCCTTTTTGGAGTGGGTGGTCCGATATGAGACTGGTTTATTGACAGTGTTACATTATTTGAATGATTTTTTTTTGCCGGCCCGGCTGATAGTTCCCATTGCGGTTTTTTGTTGGATACCTTTCGTTTCTTCAAGCAGTGGTTTTGGGGTACCCTTATCTGAGGAAAAGACTGAGGGTTTGTCCACTTTATTGTCCTTCTTGGCCATTGAATTGGAGACGGTGCAGCTGATCTTCCGTTTGCCCAATGACAAACTAACTAAATTGGGTGAACTCATTAATGGTTTTTGAGCAGCGCGAAAGGTTACACTCCTCTAGATGCAATCTTTATTGAGGTTGCTGGTTTTCGCTTGCCGTGTCATGCCTATGGGATGAGTTTTTTCCAGACGCTTGTCGTTGTGCACTCGTGGGGCGAGGTCCCCAGGTCACCGAATTCGTATAACACAGGCGTTACGATCCGATTTGATGATATGGAGGGAATTCTTGTCAAAATACAACGTATTTAGGTGCTATCAGGAGCCAGAGGTCTCTAATGCGGACATTCACTTGTTCACTGATGCCGCGGAGTCCGCAGGTTTCGGTGCCAAACTGGGTTTCCATTGGTGTGCACACCCTTGCCCCCTGGTTTGGCAGACCGGCGGGCTGTGTAAGAACCTTTGCTGGAACCTATAGTGGTGGCAGTAGAGTTGTGGGGGGAGCAGTTAGCTAACAAGCGGGTGGTATTTTTGGCGGATAATATGAGCGTGGTTTTCTGTATTAATCAGCTATCTTCTTCCTCTTTTCCAGTATTGAGCCTTCTTCGCCACTTGGTCCTTCATTGTTTGGAATTTAATATCTGGATTACAGCTCGTCATGTGCCTGGAGTTCAGAATGCTGTTGTTGATGCTTTATCACATCTCCAATTTTCAAGTGTTTTGAGACCTCTTGCCGGAAGAGGGTTGGAGGGTTACCCTTGCCTGTGGGAGCTGATCACAAGGATTGATGCCGCTTGTGAGAAATTCCGGGGTTCCTTCAACTTGGGCTGCATATGGTAAGGCAGGGGTCTCAAGCACGCGGCCTGCAGGCCACATGTGGCCCCTGGGGCTGTCATCTGCGGCCTGCAAGACACAGAGCAGCTAGTATAGACTCTGCTCCGAGACTCTGGAATTCCCTGACATCGCTGTCCACATAAGAACAGCGATGTCTGGGGCTTCCCCAGAGCCGGAGTCCCGTTCAGAGTGCTAGTACAGGCTCTGCTCCAGGACTCTGTGGAATTCCCTGATATCGCTGTCCATATAGGGACAGTGTGTCAGGGTCTTCCCCAGAGCGGAGTCCCGGGCAGAGCGCTAGTATCGGCTCTGCTCATGGACTCTGTGGAATTCAATGACATCGGTGTCCATGTTTGGACACACGATGTCTGGGGCTTCCCCAGAGCTGGTGTCCCAGGCAGAGCGCTAGTATAGGCTCTGCTCTGGGGAAGCCTCTGACATCGCTGTCCATACATCGACAATGATCTCAGGGGCTTCCCCAGAGCAGGAGTCCCAGTGATGTCAGGAGCACAGCTGGAGTCCCAGAGGGAACTGTGGAAGCATCTACAGAGGACACTGTGGCAGCATCTACAGAGGGCACTGTGGCAGCAACTACAGAGGGCACTGTGGCAGTATGTACAGAGGACACTGTGGCATTATCTAGGGGTGTGTTGCATTATCTACAGAGGGCACTGTGGCATTATCTAGGGGTGTGTTGCATTATCTACAGAGGGCACTGTGGCATTATCTACAGAGGGCACTGTGGCAGCATCTACAGAGGGCACTGTGGCAGCATCTACAGAGGGCACAGTGGCAGCATTCACAGAGGGCACTGCGACGGCATCCACAGAGGGCACTGCGGCAGCTTGAAAGCCTGCTTCCCCTGTGTTCTTCTCATTATGAAGTCCTATTGTTTGGCTTAACCGTCTTCGGAGCTCTGCGCATTAGCGAATGAGTAACTCCGGCGAAGTCCAGGTCGGGTGGGTTGGGTCAAGGGGATGTGATTTTGGGCACAGGTTTTGACCGCTTGCGTATTTGTCGCTCTAAGACAGACCAGTTCGGGAAGGGATCTTGGATTTTGTTAAATTCTGTGGTTAGTAGTCCTTGTCTAGTCATCTTGGTTTACTCGTTCCTTTCGGCTCGTGCTATCGGGCCCCAATTCTTCATGCATGCTGACAGCTCCCCACTTACGAGGTACCAATTTGCTACAATGCTTAAGAACGGTCTGACCGCAGTGGGTGTGCCTCTGGGTGATTATGGCACTCATTTATTTTGCATATGCGCAGCTACTGAGGCGGCGCAAGCTGGGCTTTCTGAGGGGGATGTTATGCGTATCAGACATTGGTGTTCTCGGTGCTATGCGGGGTATGTTCACTCTGAGTTGTTATAATGTCACTTTTCCCCTTTTGTTTCAGGACGGCCTGCTGTGTGGATAGTTGGCCAGTCGAAAGTCTTTTGGGCTGTACAGCAGGCTGAATGTCAGCCTGGAGGACTAAGTTTGGGTTTTCAAGCAGCGGACATGCACTGCAGGGGTGTGCAAGGCTTACGCTGGTGTCAGGCCCTCCCGGAGATTGTTTCACTTAGCAGGAATGTTTGATGGCCTGTGGTACTAGTTTTGCATGTGGGGGGGAATGACTTGTGTTTTGTTCGAATGGCTGAATTGCTGACTTTGATGAAAACTGATGTTGAACGATTGAGTGCTTTCTTTCCGGAAGTGATACTTGTATGGTCGGAGGTGGTCCCGAGGGTGGTTTGGCAGGGGGCTAGGGATGCAGGCGCAGTGGAAATGGCCCGTAGGGTGGTGAACATTAGGATGGTGCGTTTTGTTCGTAAGCGGGGTGGGGTTATAATTCGCCATAGGCAGCTGGAAGGGGACAATAGCCGTCTGATGAGGCCGGATGGGGTTCACCTTAACGAAATTGGCCTTGACATTTTCTTATCAGGGTTGCAAGATGGTATTGAGCAGGCTTTGTTTCTGCTTGGTGGGTGTCGGAGCGCAGTGTAGGAGTACATGATCTACTTCTGGTGGCTCTTTAGTTAAATTGTGGGCTATGGACCGACGGGCGTCTCACGCTGCTGGGAGACCGACTTGGGCGTTATGACTTCGCCGATAAGTTGTCATGTTTTTACCACAAGTGGAAAAAAATAAAATAAATAAAAGCTGTGGCCGAATCCCATCCACATAAAAGAAACTGATGTGTTGCATGGTTATTTGTTAGTGTTAAGTAATGTGGCATATCTGGGAAAAGAAAAGTAAGAAAGTACTTGCTGCTCCCTGCAGTCAGGAGTCAGGCAACGCCTGTAGTACACAGCCGTAGCCCTGCTCTAGCGGCAGAGATCTGATCTCCGCCGTTAATCCCTAGAATGCCACGATCAAAGCTGACGGTGGCATTCAAACATTAAATGAGAAGGTGAGACCCCCTTTGATTGCGTCACAGAAAATCCCTGTAACGCCATCGAGGGACACACCTTATATAGACAGACAGCCCAGGATGCGTTGAGGGATTTCCTGTTGTTAGGGCATGCATAGGTATGCCCTAACAACTGCCTGTATACTATTAGTACACAGGCTAATGTACTGGCATATAGATATATGCCAGTATATTAAAGTTAAAAACCTACATCAAAATGAAAAATCGCGCTATGGGATTGAATAAAAAGTAAAACTAATTTAAAAAAATGGAATGTAAAGAAAAATACACACAAATGCACATTTTTTACAATAAATAAACTTTATTAAATATAATTCTAAAAACATAAAATAATATACATATACTTAGTATTGTCACGACCCTAGCAACCTGCACAACAAATTAAAGCGTCATTCTTGATGTTTGGTGTATACTGTAAAAATAAACATATATAAACTGCAGCGGAACTGCTTTTTCTTTTGCAGTTTTACCAAAATAAAAATTTATATAAATTAAACGATAATGTAAATGTAACAAAAAATGGCACCTACATAAAGAACAACTCGTCCTGCAAAAAACAAATTCTCATATAGCTGCGTCGAGAAAAAAAAAATATTTATATTCTTTCCTCAAGTACTAAATTGGCTCTGTCCTTAAAGGGAATGTCGCTATACATTTTTTTTTTTAGTTAAACAATTATTATTTAAATGATTACACATTGTTTTAATTTTTTTAATTTTTTCACAAGTCAGGAAATATTATAAATTAGATTCTAATTTATAACATTTCCATGTGCTGGTCACTAGAGGGAGCAGTTGCCAAAATTGCAGCATGGTCAATGTAGTAAAGCAACCTCATTGCTTTATGCTGCAAATTTGGGGTAGACACACTCTCTCTAGTGTCCTCACACAATCCCCCCTCCCTTATTCTGGCAAGTGCCAGGAGAAGGAGGGGTTTGAATCTTCAAACCTCCTATACTGTGTGCCACCATTTTCTGAGCGACTGCACAGTGTAGGAGGATTAGATACAGTGCTAAGCAGACAGTATAACACGAACATACACGAACATACACAAACATAATACACACGTCACATACACAAACATAAATTACCTGCTCCTGCCGCCGCTGCCGCCTCCGCTCCTATTCCTTGCATCCTCGCTTCCTTGAACATATGGCCGGAAACCGCGGCCGGAAGTCGTCATCTTACTGTCCGGCAGCGGCTTCCGGTCCACATGAAAATGGCGCCGGATTTCGCTCTGCTAACGAGCTTCGTTTTGGTCTGTGTGGGAGCAGCGCATGCGCCGTTCCCACACAGACGGAGTACGCTGCAGAGAATGGAACGGCTCCCGTTCGCATTCTTTATGGTGATGTATGTACCGTATTCCATTCTCTGTATGTGTCGTTAATCGACACATACAGAGATGAAAAAAAAATGGCAGCCCCCATAGAGAAGTAAAAGTAAGAAAAACTTAAAAAGTAGAACACAAGAACACAAATAAGTAAAATTTATTTTAATATCATACTAAAAGCAATATTACAAAAAAAATAAAAATATTTCATAACACCTTCCCTTTAAGGGGTTACATACATATTAAACAATAGACTCCAATGTCAGACAGATCTAGGTCTTTAGTTAAAACACATAAAGACATACATACCCTCACTGTAGGGGGTGCTGCATTGTGATTCTTTGTTCTAAATATTAGATCCTTTCCCCTCAAATTTATACAAGAAATTCCAATGATGACGTCATCAGGATATTCCGCAGGCAAGGGTGCCACCATAGCTACACAAAAAGGCTGGGTTTGGTCAGTTTTATTGGAGACCAAAAAATGGCAATATGGAGGAGGGCATCATGTTTTTGAGGTGTGTGAGGTTTCCTAATATTTGGGATCATTAAAGTTAATAAACTATTGGTACCTGACTAAAACTTGCCTACAGCTGGCACTGGAGAATATCAATACAACTACATGTAGCTCCATATACTTACATTCCCCTGCGCTAGACACAATTAAACAAAGATTATATTATTTTTGAGGCTGCAGGCCTTTTGAACATGCTATAAAGGCTTTTGGGCACATGCTGTTTGCCCGCATTCTCTGCTGGATTAATCCACATGATATCTCAGCAATGGAGGTGAATAACAAGCAATATGCATTAGTTGTATAACTGCAGCAGAGCTCAAGTGTGTCCCAGTTTCCCAAGGCCGTCATGGTTTTACAAATGGAAAATTTTCATTCACGAATGTTTATTTTCCTGGAAATTAAACTAGGTCAAAGTTAGTTGAACCCGTCATAAAAGTTTTTTTTTTTATGAACACTGGAGCCAAAGGTGTAATAATAGTGTAAAGTGGCTATCCCATGAATCATTTTCATACCAACAGTCCAGAAATGCTGTTAACAGCTGTTTTAATGTAATTTGCAGTATTTATAAAAAAAAAAATTTGTATCATTTTCCTTCTATGTATCACCCTTGGTGCTGCTGCTAATCTGTGCTGCTGGGGGAGGGGCTTTGAGTAGAATCAATATTTCCTCCTCCTCCTACTGCTGACAATAAAGTCCTTTCTTAGGCCTTATGCACACTATCGTAGCTGTGCACGGTCTGTGATTACGGCACGGGAGGGCCACGGAGTGTCATCCGTGGGCTGTCTTCAATCAAGGATTGTGCACACACAAGATGTGCATTGACTACGAGGAGCCCGGACCGCAAATGCGGTCCGTGAAATGACATGTCATATTTTTTTTGGAGGTTCGGGTTCCGGGCAATGCATGGACCGTGGAAACCAAGGTGGTGTGAACTGGACGATAGGATAGAATGTGTTCTATACTATCCGCAATTGCGGCTCCTGAATTGCGGATAGTATGTGGCTGCAAATGCACGGTCGTGTTATTTAGGCCTTACTTCCCATGCAGACGGAGCCTCGTCAGTTATACTGCCATGCTACTGCAGGGGCTCTGCCCCTTCCCTAACAAGCAGGGCAGAAAGCTATTTCTATTGGCTGTACAGTGAATGCACTATGCAGAGACGTGACTGTGGGGAGAGTGACTGAGCATGTGAGTCAGTGGCGGATTATCATATGGGCGATTCGGGAGGAACCGCACATAATTTTAATAAAACCACATTGCAGCGCGCTAGCGCCGCTAATGGGGAGATGGGGTGGGCTTAGAGGGAATAGGGCCGCACCGTCCGCCCTGCTGCCTCTCTGAGGGGGCGGCGGCACAATTGAAACCAGCCGCCACCACCCCCTCCTGCATTAATTGTACCTGCGTCTATAGAACGCAAGTACAATTACATGCATAAGCACTAAATGGCCGGGTACGTTCCGTGCCTGACCATTCAGCGCCTTGCAATGATGCTGATTGGTAGGGCAGAATGAGTTCTCCCGCCAATCAGCGCCTTTCAACTTGTAGTAAGGCGCTGATTGGCGGAGGAAGTCATTCTGCCCTGCCAATCAACGATGGTAGCAGCGCGATGACATCATCGCACAGCTTCCATTGTTGATGGGCGCCGATTGATGGGGCATGTCATTCTGCCCTGCAAGTCAGCGCATCTCAACGGTGCGATGGCGTCGCTCAGCCCCAGCAGACCTGCTCAGAAGAGAGCAGGCCTGCATTGACACAGGACAGTGCGGGAACGGGATCACGTTGAGTATGTAAATGTTTTTGTTTTCAACTAAAAAGTGTGGGTGGCATTATCTACAGGAGGAGGGGCGGCTATATGTGGGACACAATCTACAGGGGAGGCTTTATGTGGGTCACAATCTACAGGGGGGACTATATGTAGGGCGCTATATGTAGAGCGCCATCTACAGGGGGCTATATGTGGGGCACAATCTACAGGGGGACTATATGTAGAGCACTATATACTGGGTGCGCTATATGTAGAGCGCAATCTACAGGGGGCAATATGTGGGGCACAATCTACAGGGGAGGCTTTATGTGGAATACAATCTACAGTGGGACTATATGTACGGCACTATATACAGGGGGAGCTATATGTAGAGTGCTATCTTCAGGGGGCTATATGTAGAGTGCTATCAACAGGGGGGCTATATGTGGAGCACTATCTACAGGGAGCTCTATGGGGGCACTATCTATGGGAGCAATATCTACAGGCTGGACATGCTGGGAGTTGTAGTCCTCTCCTCTTATACCTTCTCATGTAATGTCCTCGGATATCCCATAATAACAGCCTGGACATGCTGGGAGTTGTAGTTCTCTCCTCTTATACCTCCTCATGTAATGTCCTCGGATATCCCATAATAACAGCCTGGACGTGCTGGGAGTTGTAGTTCTCTCCTCTTATACATCCTCCTGTAATGTCCTCCGGCATCCCATAATAACAGCCTGGACATGCTGAGAGTTGTAGTTCTCTCCTCTTATACAGCCTCCTGTAATGTCCTCTGGTATCCCATAATAACAGCCTGGACATGCTGAGAGTTGTAGTTCTCTCCTCTTATACCTTCTCCTGTAATGTCCTCTGGTATCCCATAATAATAGCCTGGACATGCTGAGAGTTGTAGTTCTCTCCTCTTATACATCCTCCTGTAATGTCCTCTGGTATCCCATAATAACAGCCTGGACATGCTGAGAGTTGTAGTTCTCTCCTCTTATACATCCTCCTGTAATGTCTTCTGGTATCCCATAATAACAGCCTGGACGTGCTGGGAGTTGTAGTTCTCTCCTCTTATACCTCCTCCCTGTAATGTCCTCTGATATCCCATAATAATAGCCTGGACATTCTGGGATTTGTAGTTCTCTCCTCTTATACATCCTCCTGTAATGTCCTCTGGTATCCCATAATAACATCCTGGACATGCTGAGAGTTGTAGTTCTCTCCTCTTATACATCCTCCTGTATTGTCCTCTGCTATCCCATAATAATAGCCTGGACATTCTGGGAGTTGTTGTTCTTATACCTCCTTATTTATTCCTTCCCCAGGAGTAAGCATACTTTCCCTCTGTGATGGTCACTTTACTAGAGGGGCAGATGGTCATCTTATCGGGGGACGGGGACTGAGGCTGATGGTGACTTTACTGGAGGGGGCTTATGGTCTCTTTACTGAGGGGTCATTTTACTGTGAGTGGGGGGCTGATGGTCTTCGAGTGGTTTCCGCCTCTGACCTCCCATTGAAATTAATAGGAGGCAGAAAAAACCTGCAGCGCTCGTTTGGTGCTTTTTTGTCTGCAGTTTTTGCATTCGCTTCAACGGCTTAAAAAAAATGTGGGCAAAAAACAGCAAAAAAAAAAAGTTAAACAACGCTGTCAATTCAAAATCTGCCTCAAAATTCCTAAATGAATTTGGAGGCAGATTTTTAGTTTCTGCCTTACAAAAAAAAACGTTGTGTGAACATACCCTAAGGGCGGATTTACAAGAGCGTGTGGGTTTTGCGCTCACAAAAAACGCGGCGTTTTGCGTGCGCAAAAGGCACTTAACAGCTCCGTGTGTCATCATTATATGATGCGTGGCTGCGTGATTTTTGCACGTGGTGCTTATCTGTTTTCATTCATACTTCTTACTGCTGTTGCACGAATCACGCGCGTCCCACAGAAGTGCTTCCGTGTGGTGCTCGTGATTTTAACGCACCCATTGACTTCAATGGGTGCGTGATGCGCGAACAGCGCAGAAATATAGGACATGTCGTGAGTTTTACGCAGCGGACACCCGCTGCGTAAAAATCACGGACTGTCTGCACGGCCTCATAGACTAATATAGGTCCGTGTGAGGCGCGTGAAAATCACGCGCGTTGCACGGACGTATATCACGTTCGTGTAAATCCGCCCTTAGGGTATGTTCACACGAGGGCGTCCGTTACGGCTGAAATTACGGGGATGTTTCAGCCTGAAAACATCCCCGTAATTTCAGCCGTACCGGCATGTGCAGGCGCTTGAACGCCGCGTCAATTACGGCCGTAATTAGCGCTGCTATTCATTGGAGTCAATGAATAATGGCTCCAATTACGGCCAAAGAAGTGACAGGTCACTTCTTTGACGCGGGCGTCTATTTATGCGCCGTCATTTGACAGCGGCGCGTAAATATACGCCTCGTGTGAACAGACAAACGTCTGCCCATTGCTTTCAATGGGCAGATGTTTGTCAGCGCTATTGAGGCGCTATTTTCAGACGTAATTCGGGGCAAAAACGCCCGAATTACGTCCGTAAATAGGCCGTGTGAACATACCCTAAGAGTGTAGTGCTTGTTTTTAGCCATTTTTTGTCGTTTTGTAAACAATTTTCGGTAGGGGTGCCCTGAGAATTTTTTGTTTTTCCTTGGGTGCCTCGAACCTGAAAATGTTGGGAAACTCTGCTGTAGGATATGCCTGCTAGGTCATGCCCCTGGCATGACCTAGCAGATGCCTGTCCGTTTTACACAGACAGGCAGTAATACACTGCAATACAGAAGTATTGCAGTGTAATATGCGATCATCCGATCGCTTTTATAATAAAGTTCAGTAGTGGGACTAGTAAAAAAAAGTTTAACAAAGTTAATTTAAAAAAATGTGGAAAAAAATAATGAAAAACCCACTTTTTCCCCTTACAAAATGCTTTACTATTAAAAAAACAAACAAAATAAAGCAAAAAAGTTACACATATTTGGTATCGCCACGTCCGTAACGATCCCGACTATAAATCTATTACATTATTTAACCCGCGCAGTGAACGCTGTAAAAAAATAAAAATAAAAAACAATGGAAAAATTGCTGTTTTCTGTGAATCCTGACTTAAAAAAATGTGATAAAAAGTGATCAAAACGACAAAATGGTACCAATAAAAACTACAAGTCGTCCCGCAAAAAACAAAAAGCCCTCGTACAACCGCATCGGCGAAAAAATAAAAAAGTTATGGCTCTTCAAATATGGAGACACAAATTCAAATAATTTTGAAAAAAATGTGTTCTTACGGTGTAAAAGTAGTAAAACATACAAAAACTATATAAATTTGGTATCGTTGCAATCGTAACAACCCGCTGAATAAAGTTATTGTGTTATTTATACCACACGGTAAACGGCATAGATTTAGGATGCAAAAAAGAGTGGCAAAAAAAAGTTAACAAAAGTAAATCAATAAATAATATGTACCCCTAAATGGTGCTATTAAAAAATACAACTTGTCCCGCAAAAAACAAGACCTTATACAGCTATGTCGACGCAAAAATAAAACAGTTATAGCTCTTCTAAAGTGACGATGGAAAAACTTAAAAAATGGCTTTGTCATTAGGGCCCAGAATGCAAGCAGGGGGAAGGGGTTAAAGAGGTGTTATAAAAATAAAAATAAATTATTATTTATTTATTTATTTATTTATTTATTTTCTTTAATAAAACAGTCTATCAGTGTGTTTGGTGCAGCTTTCTAAATACTTTTTATTAAAAATGATTTTTACTTTTTGAGATACAGCTGCTTTATATCCTGAATACAGAGCAGCTGTATCTAGTGCTAAAACCTGTATCCGTCAGGTCAGTGGCACTGACGGGTACAGTGTCAGCAGGTTGGGGGGGTTGAATTGCGTGTGAGGGGGTAAGAGGGGACCCAAGTTGTGTCAACAGCCCAGGGCCCATGGTACACTTAATCCGCCACTGATGTGAGTCGACCAGCACAAGGCTCATTAGATGGACGTGCACATTGCTATACACTTTGAACACCAGGTGGCGCCATACTATGTAAGTAATATCTTAACTCTTCACTGGATAATTTTTTAACAGCATGTAAATGGAAAACACTGTTCATTTTGTATTATCTATACAATGAATATGATATTTAATGGTAAGGACTCCGGCAGCTGAAGGGCTCCAATCATGAGCCTTAGTGAAAACATCACATGAAGCGTCACCCTTTCTCAGTAGGGCACAGCATTTTGGCTAATCAATGTCTTTTACCATCTCAAGTTTACAAAAAGCAGAAATTTTTATGCCTTATTGCGTCATGGGGACTACAAAAACCACCAAAACAAGTAGACCTGAGATCCGTTATAGGGTGATCACTCAACAGACAGCAGAAAAAAAAAGTGGGTGTAGCTTAATGGACATGTCTAAATATAATGGCTATTCCCAAATAATACTAGTATACAGTGCCTTAAAATTACTGCCATATGTGCACCAAATTATGTGGGCAATATCTTACATAAGTAGAGTTGCGGAACAAGTTGGTTCTCTATACCGAATGGGTATATATGACATAATTGTTTGTCATGTATTGCTAGACAAATGGGTGTGTCCTTACCCGTATACCTAAAGGTATGGTGTAATAAATTGCATCTCTGGTGTTCAGGATGGTTTGGTGGTTATTGACATATCACTGTTGGTCTAGGATGGTTTAGAGATTAATTAACATATCCCTGGTGGTCTGGGGTAGTAAAGGGATCAATGGTAATATCCCCAGGGTCTGGGGTAGTGAAGGGGTTAATGGTAATATAAAATCATCCCAAATTCTAACTATCCAATTAAATAACCTAATAAGTGTAGCAAATGTTACACGGCGCCTCCACCTCCCATTAAATCAATAGGAGGCAATTTTGGCCGGTTTTTGCCGTGTTTTACGTGGCTAAAACCGCGGCAAAAAACTCTGTATGAACAGGGTCTAAAAGTAAGCCATCCCAATACATAGGGAGATGTCCCAATCATGGGTAAGTAGCAGCCATTAACTTTTATAAATGCAGTTCAGGTGAAAAAAAAGGAAAGACCTTTTTGGTTGTACTCATCTATTTGTAGTATGTGCGTTTTTCTCGGGCCGCATTTCTTTTTATGGAATTCCAAAATTATTTTCCC
The DNA here is from genome assembly GCF_050947455.1 of Rhinoderma darwinii. Classification (NCBI taxonomy): domain Eukaryota; kingdom Metazoa; phylum Chordata; class Amphibia; order Anura; family Rhinodermatidae; genus Rhinoderma; species Rhinoderma darwinii. Next base: position 26,725,954 of record NC_134688.1, read on the forward strand.
TGGTTAGGGAGTATTTTGTGGTTCACCTGGCGTCCCTTGTTAGCCATTGGCAATAGGATATGCAGTAAGTATCTTGGTTTCTTTTAAGGAAATCAATCTTTAAGGGGTTATTCCCATCTTCATAAATTTAGATTATTAACCCCTTAGTGACCACCAATACGCCTTTTTACGTGATTCACTAATGGGCTTTAGGCTAGGCTGACGCCTTTTCACGTCAGCCTAGTCTAAGTCCTGCACGGGTCTCCCGTGCCGGTTAGAGCCGGGGCTCTGCTGTCTGATGACAGCTGAGCTCCTGCTCCAACGCCCGCGATCGAAGTTTACTTCGATCGCGGCCGTTTAACCCGTTAAATGCCGCCGTCAATAGCGACCGCGGCATTTAACTTTGTTTACAGAGGGAGTGCGCTCCCTCTGTCACCCATCGGCGGCCCGCGAATGAAATCGCGGGTCTCCGATGGGGTGTCATGGCAGCCGGGGGCCTGATAAAAGCCCCCAGGTCTGCCCTGGACATATGCCTGTTAGGACGCGCCGGAGGCACGTCCTAACAGATTGCCTGTCAGATTTACACTGACAGGCAATAATGCTCTGGTATACGAAGTATACCAGAGCATTATAGCAGCGATCGGAATATCGCACAGTAAAGTCCCCTAGTGGGATAATAAAATAAGTCATCAAAGTGAAATAAAGATTATTAATAAAAAGTACAGTAAAAAAATAAATAAAACCATTTTTTTCCATAAAAAGTGGTTTTATTTAGTAAAAGTGTAAAAAAAAAAAAAAAAGTACACATATGTGGTATCGCCGCGACCGTAATGACTCCATTAATAAAGTTAATAGGTAATTTAAATCGCAAAGTGAACACCGTAAAAAAAAACGCAAAAAACCATGGCGAAATTGCAATTTTTTTCCATTGCCCCCCAAAAAAGTCATAATAAAAATGAATCAATAAGTCCCATGCACCCCAAAACAGTACCAATCAAAAGTACGTCTCGTCCCGCAAAAAACAAGCCCAAAAAATCACTACATTGATGAAAAAATAAAAAAATTACGCCTCTTGGAAAGCGACGAGGCAAAAACAAATAATTTTAGTTCAAAAGTGTTTTTATTGTGCAAAAGTCGTAAAACATAAAAAATCCTCTACATATGTGGTATCGCCGTAATCGTACCGACCCATAGAATAAAGGTAACCTGTTATTTATGCCGCACAGTGAACGGCGTCGATTTAAAAACGCATAGAACAATGGCGGAATTTCAGTTTTTTTTTATAATCCCCCCAAAAAGGTTAATAAAAGTTAATATAAAAATTATATGTACCCAAAAATGGTGCCATTAAAAAGCACAACTAATCCCGCAAAAAACAAGTCCTCATACAGCTATGTAGACGAAAAAATAAAAACGTTATAGCTCTTTGAATGCGACTATAGAAAAACAAATAAAATAGCTTGGTCATTAGGGCCTAAAATGGGCTGGTCACTAAGGGGTTAAGCTCAACCTGTTAAAGATATACATTTTTGTAAATACCTTTCTTTATCCAAACAATGTCGTTTTTGTGATATCCGCACTCCATGTCGCTGTCAGTCCCTCTTTGTTTATTGCTCGTTGTCTAGGGATCCGGCCGCCGCTGTTTTCTGATAGCGGTGGCCGCGCATGTGCAGTGATATCCTCTCCGTCCTTAGGAACGGATGTCTTTGTAATTGTGAACGCGCATATCAGCGCATGCGCATTAGATGCCTGCCTGGCCACCGCACGTGTGGATTTATCAGTGACGTGGGTGCCTTGAAAGTAAAGATGCAGTATAAAACTATCTAGGAAATTGGGGGGGGGGGGGTCGTCTCGCCCACGCTTATCAAGCCTAGTTGAGACAATCGTTTTGCCGATGCTGCAAGAACTACATTATCTAGCAACGTCGGGAGTGCGCATAGAGCCGCTCACTCCCGCTTTTATAAAAGATAACCGGCACTCAATGAGTTATCTAGATTGAAAAGAAGATAGTTAGGGAAGGAAATGTTTACATTTTTTAACAAATATAGATTTATAATTCAATTTAGGATTATAAAAAAAATTAATTACTCAATTTGGGAATAACCCTTTAGTGGTAATATCCCCAGGTTATGTGAAAGGGTTGATGGTAACATCTCTGGTGGTTTAGGGTAGCGATGGAGTTAATAGAAACATTCCTGGTGGTCTAGGGTGTTGAAGGGGTTAATAGTAAATATAACTGTTTGGGCCAATTATTGGTACAGTTAAAGGGTACGAAACTTTCAAAAAACTGTCCAAAGTTTTTTGAGGTTTTAGTTACCCTTTAAATATAAATATAAGATTAATACATTAATACACTGATTTGGGGTGAAGTTTTAATGGTCATTAGACTAGTAAGGGCATGTCCACACACAACGGAATTGCTGCAGAAAATTTCTGCAGCAATTCTGTTGAAAGTCAAAGGTTTTCCGCTGCAGCAAAAATGCATCATTTCCAGCGTTTTTTACGGCAATGTTAGGAGATGGAGACATCTCCTCTGAAAAACGCAGCAATATTGGACACTTTCCATAGCAGGAATTGACATGCTGCGTTCTGAATAAAATACGCACCGCAGGTCAATTTCAGCTCAGAAATTTTACACAGCATGTGGATAAGATTTGTTAAATGTCATCCACTATGCTGCTACTGTATTCTGCTGCATTTTTTCCGGCCGGAAAAAAAATGCAGCAATTCCGCAGCGTGTGAACAAGCCCTAAAAGTCATCCTGTTGGTAGTTTCCGCAGGGCAGATGAATACATTATACCACTAATGGTGAGTTCAGAATTGTAGATTCCATAGATTCTGCACCAAATACAATTTACAGTACAATACATGTGGATTTAAAAACACCATCCACATCTAACGGAAAAAATCTAGATGTCACTCTGCAAAGGGTGAAAACCTGCTGCAAAATCTGCAAGTAACATGTGCCCAAAATCTGCAGTGAAAAATCTCTGCTACATCTGGACTTCATTTTTTAACAAGCGATAGTTGAGTCCTGGCCATTGGCGTAGCAATCGCGGTCACAAGGGGTGTGACTGAGCCGGTAAAGGGCCTGTCCCGTTTTGGATGGATAAACCATCGTTGCAGCAGCGCAGGGACATGTGCCGGTGGCCGAGAGGAAGGGTTCGGGAGTGCGGCTCCCGTACCGACGGAAGTGCTGGCGTTGTCATGACGATGACACTCGCAGTGGCAAGCGTCATGACCCAGTCACTTCCTGTACAGAGCGACGGAGGAAGTCTCCGTCGGCTCTGTAAGAAGGGGAAGGGCGTGCCGAAGTGACGTGGGTCGTCATGACATCACGTGGGGGAAAGGAGAAGCCCGGGGTAGCGCGAAAGAGAAGAGTTAGGAGAGGGACTGGACGCCATTGCAGAGGGAGAGGAAAGTTTATACAGGAATCGCTAGCAGAGAACGGAAGGCTGCAGGGCTTCACAGCTATCCCTGAAGCTGTGGATTTCGTGTAGTCAGTGGATGCATCTTCCCTCACTCGGTGTGGCTACATAAGGCCGATGTCCCTGGGCTGCAGATAAATGATACAGACTTGTAACTGTGCTATCGCATGTGACCTGATTTCAAAGAAGTTCAAAGAATTATTGCAATTGTTAATTACAAGTAAAGTTGGATAGTGTTTGAAGCAGACAGCGCAAAACGTCATGGACTAAACTGTGATTATACTAATGTACGTTTGAAGAGGGTGTCATATTGAGATTTCGAGAGTATTGTCGTTAGTGGACTGGCTGCACTTGCAGGTGAGGCTATAGCAAGGGCCCATCGGCTGATGGAGGGAGATGGATACGAAGAAAGGTAGCGGTTAGCACTGCAATGACCCGCGGTGGCACCCGGAGGTCCGGTTAGTCCATCTGACACTCACGGCGTAGCCAACAGCCGAGAGTATGACTCTTGCTGCTGGTATTCCGCTCAGTAGTGGGTAGCTACCACAGTGATAGGCGGAGACACTTCCATCGCCACCTTCGGGCAGCGTGAGTTCAGGCGCGACCTCTCCGAGGGGGACTCCAGCGGGATCGATGTCCCCACCCTTAGTTCTGCTGTCTGTTTCACACTGAAGTGGATTATTGTCATTATATTTCAGTAAACGTTTACTGCAAGAATCTGTGTCGACTCTTCCCTCGTGAACCCCCAAATTGTACCCTTGCAACATTTGGTGTAGTTGGCAGGATCTGAAGAAGACACAGAGCCAGCCAGCAGCAGCTCTCCGGCACCAGCCATGGTCGTGATACCTATGGGGGCCGCCTTGATGAACATACCAAAATTTGATGGAAAGAATGTACTAGTAACGGATTGGGTGGAGAGAGTACGTACGGCTGCCGGACTGTTCCACATTCCCCCCAACGCATCAGGCAGATTTAACCCTCAATTCCTTGGAAGGAGATGTCCGGAAGGCTGTGTTAGTGTTGCTGGTGGACCAGTACAGCACATTGGAAGCCATCATCAACCGACTAGACTCTCTGTACGGTGACATCACCTCAGTAGCTGAACTGCGGAAGAAATTTTACACAAGGGTACAGAAGAATGGGGAAAAACTCCAGCAATTCGCAGTGGTACTACAAGGCATGTGGAGTAGACTGATGAAAAAGGATCTGGCTGGCTGTGCAGCATTACCCGATCTGGACAGAATAGTATGGGACCAATTTATTTCCGGCCTAGACAGTCGTAGTCTTCGAAGAGCTCTGCACGACTTTGTAAGAGCCACGCCTGCAGCCACGATGGAAGAAGTGATGAAGGAAGCCCTCAAAATACACTGGGAGGAATCGGGGGAAGCTAATGTGGCCAGAAACTAATTCAAGCGTAGCAGAACGACTGGGGGCGGCATTAAGACTTCGCCCGAGATGTACGAGAAGCTATACGGGAGTTGAAGACAGAGGTAGCCCAGTTACGAATCAGCGCTGACAGGCCGAATATAACCCCTCAACCACCAAGCCAAGCTCAAGGGGGACGCTGCTGGCAGTGTGACCAGTCGGGTGACTTCGCTAGAGAATGCAGGGCAGAGCGTTATCCTAGGCGTGAACCACCAGCTTTAAACTAGAGGTACAGGCCACTGAGGGCCAAGCCGCGGGCCGACCATCAACAGGCCTACAAGGGAATGGAGAACTATTGACAGGACAATGTCCAGTAGTGACTGCCACAATCAGCGGGGTACAAGTCCCATGCCTAATTGACACTGGGTCCGAGGTCACTACCATTACCTATGAGTTCTTCCATGAACATTTTCAGAGCCAGAAGAGTTTAGAAGCCCCCTGGATAGAGTTGACCACAGCAAATAACCTGTCGATTCCTATTGCCGGAGTTACCTGGTTAGAGTTAGAAGTATTTAAGCATAAGTTCCCCAGGGCTGGCATGATAGTGGTGCATAATTGTGCACGGCCAGGCGTCCCGGACATCATTGGGATGAATGTGTTACAAGAAATGCATAGTTTAATGTTTAACGAAGTGGGGGTAGACTATTGGGACCGATTGCCAAACAATCGGACAGCCCGACAAACTTTACACCATGTCCATCAAATATGGCAGCGACAAGAGGGGTGGAGAGCCCTGTCAGGGAGAGTAGGGATGCTGAGAACTCCAAGTAAGGTGGGGGTACGAGTACCCCCTCAACAAGAAATTGTCATTCCGCTTGCTGTCGGAACTCATCATCGCTTGAAAGGAGCCATGATCATGGTAGAACCATTGAGCCAGTGCATGAATTCAGGTCCCTGGATGTTAGGGCGGCCGTGTGTCGAGTGACAGGAGGTATGGCTACCGTTAGAGTGATGAACCCCACAAAAGAAGCCATTGAAGTTCGGTCGGAGTGGAATTGATCCAGTCAGAAGACGTTACCGACTCGACGGTCCTAATGCTATCTGAAAGTATATCACCAGAAAGAGGCGGCACGGACACCTCCAACCAAGAATTCACCGCGCTACTGTGGCAACAGCTAAAATTGGAGGGAGTTGCACCAGATACTGAGTCAGAGGAACAACTGAAGTCTCTCATACGGCAATTTAGTTGGGTGTTCACTCAATATGAGGAGGATTATGGGTGCACCGCCACCATAGAGCATGGCATTCACATCGGAGACGCCTCACCCATTAGAGAACGGTATCGTAATATACCACCGGCCTTGCATCGGAAGTTAAAGGGCTCCTGCGGAAAATGCTGGATGGCCACATGATACGTGAGAGTCAGAGTCCCTGGGCCACTCCAATAGTGTTGGTGCAAAAGAAAGATGGCTCACTTCAGTTCTGTGTGGATTATAGGAAACTTAATGCATGCACCCACCGGGACGCATACCCGCTTCCCCGGGTAGAAGAGTCCCTGATGGCCATGCAGGAGGCCCGCTACTACACGACCTTGGATCTGGCAGGTACCCATGAAGGAGGAAGATAAAGGGAAGACAGCGTTCATCACCCCTTCAGGGCTCTTCAAGTTTAACCGAATGCCTTTCGGTCTAACAAATGCTCCGAGCACATTCCAACATCTAATGGAACACTGTCTGGGGGATTTGAATTACGACTACATACTGATCTACTTAGACGATATTGTCATTTTTTTAAAAAGCATTCTCCACACACCTACAACATCTACAAATCGTTCTAGGGCGGCTGGGCAAGTACGGACTCAAACTGAAACCAAGCAAGTGTCGACTGATACGACAGCAAATCAAGCATCTCGGTCATCTAGTAAACGCAGCCGGAATTGCTCCAGACCCCGATAAAATCAAAGCCGTGCAAGAATGGCACGTGCCACGTAACACAATGGAGGTGAGGGCATACCTGGGATTGGTCGGGTACTACCGGAGGTAAATCCGAGATTTCGCTAGAATAGCGGCCCCGCTGAACCAACTCCTATGTGGGCAACCCATGCAGAGGAAAGGGTCTCGCAGCTGTAGCGTTACGGAGCAGTGACAGGATCCACAACAGGGGCCGTTCGAAGAGCTGAAACGCCGGCTACTATTCTGGCATTCGCAGATTTTGGACAAGCATTCCGGCTGTACACTGATGGCAGTCTCCTAGGGCTGGGGGCCATACTGGCTCAACAACAAGGAGGTATCAAACGGGTGATCGCATAAGGCAGTCGGAGTCTGCGGCCCTCAGAGCGTAACCCCAGTAATTACAGCTCCTTCCGATTGGAATTCCTCGCCATTGTGTGGGCAGTCACCGAAAGATTTGCGGAGTACTTGGTGGGATGTCTAGCAGACATTTACACAGATAACAATCCATTGGCCTACCTCGGGACTGCTAAACTGGGAGCCATCGAACAACGATGGGTGGCGAGATTGGCCCGTTTCAATTATACTATCCATTACAAGCCTGGCAAGAATCACGCCAACGCAGATGCTCTCTCTCGATAACCGTGCGAAGCCCCTCAGGGGGAGGTGGATCAGAATCAGGAGGCGGTGGAGATTCCTCCGCTGAGGGTCGCTCACCCGAAAAATGAAGGCCTAGGCAACACTATGATGGCAAAAGTGTCCAGTGTGCTGTTGGAAATGTATGACAAAGTCGAGTGGAATGAACGCCAACAACGGGATGCAGATATCCGAATAGCCACCGGATGGGTTTTGCAAAGTAGAAGGCCGTCAGCAGTGGAACAGAATCGACTTTGCCCACGAGCTAAGGCTTTGTCAAGTCAGTTAGAACAGTTTCTGTAATGATGGGGTAGGGAGACAGACAGGTGAGCCCTACCCGCCACTCAGTCCCTGCCTACTTGCAACGACCCGCCCTAGGCGACGGGGTACAACTGGGCGACGGTCCCTACACTCAATAGGTGCACGACAGACATACAGACAAGGGTACAAAGAAGCCGGGGAAATGGGGAAGTTGCCCACGAATCACCGTAAGCAACAAGAGAGGTGAACGAGCCGAGTCAAACCAGGAGATGAGCGAGGTACAAAACGCAGAGCAGAAGAGTGGTCAGAAAAGCCAAGGTCAATAACAAGCAGAGGGTCAGTAGTTCAAGAAGCTGCAGCAGGGCCAGGAAACCAGCAGAGAAGAATCACAAGCAAAGGAGGAACAGGAAAGGCAGGTATAAATAGACAGAGGGCGGGAGCTAGCTCCGTCTGGCCAGGCTGTGATAGGCTCTCCCACTCCTAAGCCTGCCATCCTGAGTGGTGGAAGATGGAGTCAGTCTCACAGACATAGAAGCAGGTGCAGACTGATTACCTATGGGCGTTGACACAGAAGCTGTGTCTGGCAGATCCTTTACAGTTTCACTATACGGACGGACTACTATATCGGCGAGTGCGGGTTCCGCGAGAGCACAGGGACCAATGGCAGTTGATATTCCAAAGTTAGATGTGGAACCAGTGTGTCGATGGATGCACAAGAAAGGAGGGCACTTTGCTGTGGAAAAGACTCTGCAGTCAATTCGCCGTTATTTCTATGCGCCGGACTTAGGAAATAGTCAGACGAGTCTGCGGAGAATGTGTGACCTGTACTGTCCACAAGGCGACTGAACAACTGGAAGAACCCTTGACAATCAAAACGAATGAACCATTGGAATTGCTAACTATCGAATTCCTTACCGTTCAAGAAGTCACGTCTGGCTACAAGTACGCACTGGTGTGCGTCGACCCCTTCTCGAAGTTTGCTGTGGTAATCCCCACTCGAGATCAGGCGGCACAGACCACGGCGACTGCTCTGTGGGAATTTTGTCATCAGACCCTATGGCTTCCCAAAGCGAGTATTGTCCAATCAGGGACCAAGCTTCGAGTCTGAACTCATTCGAGAACTGCGCGTCATGCACGGAATCAAGAAATCACGGACTACTCCTTACCATCCACAAGGTAACGGAGCTTGCGAACGATTCAATTGCACGCTTTTGGGTTTACTGAAAACTCTGGGGGACAACCGTCAGGAACGATGGCCGGAATATGTGGAAGGTTTGGTCTGGGCCTATAACAATACGGTCCATCGAACTATGGGCAATACATCAGCTGTTGTTTGGCCACCCTAGCAGGCTGCCCCTAAACCTACTCGTGGAAACCCCAGAGGCCGTGGAAGACAGATCTCCAACACAATGGGTGCAGGAGTATCAACGGCGACTGATTCTAGCCAAGAATGGTATGAAGAAAAGCATCGCACCCGAATCCTTGTTGAAACTGAAAGAACAGCACCAAGTGTTTCATCCGGGAGATTAGGTGTTGGTACGAAATCGAAGAACAGCGCGGGGAAGTAAATTAGAGCCTCGGTGGGAAAGGCGACCGTATGTGATAATGAAGCGCTTAAACCCTGAATTACCGGTTTATTAAGTCCGACCAGAAGATGAAGACGGACCAAGCAGGAATCTACATAGGAACCTGTTGCACCTTTCCAGGAGCGGAAGTCGTTCCTTTACCCAGGCAGAAAACACAAGAGGAACCCCAACAAGCTGGAATCGAGGATGGTTGGTGGGTGGTGTACCCCCTGAACAGCACTAGTAGAACAGTGGATTCGTTCTCTAGAGAAATTACAGAACTGGAAGATTCGAATGCTCCGGTCGAGAATTATTATAAGTAAAGTTGGATAGTGTGTGAAGCAGACAACGGAAAACGACATGGACTAAACTGTGATTATACTAATGTACGCTTGAAGAGGGCGTCATATTGAGATTGTTACTGGACTGGCTGCGCTTGCAGGTGAGGCTATAGCAAGGGCCCACCGGCTGAGGGAGAGGGATACCGTGAAAGGTAGCAGTTAGCACCGTAATGACCCGCGGTGGCACACGGAGGTCCGGTTAGTCCATCTGACACTCACGGTGTAGCCAACAGCCGAGAGTGTGACTCTTACTGCTGGTATTCCGCTCAGTAGTGGGTAGCTACAACAGTGACTGGCGGAGATGCTTCCATCGCCACCTACGGGCAGCGTGAGTTCAGGTGTGACCTCTCCCAGGGGGACTCCAGCGGGATCGATGTCCCCACCCTTAGTTCTGCTGTCTGTTTCACACCAAAGAGGATTATTTCAGTTGTATTTTAGTAAACGTTTACTGAAAGAATCTGTGTCATGGAGCGCCATGATTAAGCGGCCAACCGCTATTACCTTGACCAAGCGCTCATCTATGCAGTCTTACTAGCGCGGCTCAGTGCCTGAAGAAGCGCCCTACATATAGTCCCCCTGTAGATTGTGTCCCAATGGTTTCAGTTGCGCCGCCGCCCCCTCAGAGAGGCAGCAGGGCAGATGGTGCGGCCCTATTCCCTCTCAGCCCGCCCCTCCTCCCCATTAGCGGCGCTAGCGCGCTGCGATGTGTTTTTTTTTATAATGATGTGCGTTTCGCGAGCCGTGGGCTTCGATCGGCCGCCTGAACCGCCCATATGATAATCCGCCACTGCCTGTCGCTGCCCGACTTTGAATGTGCTGTGGCACTGATTAGGCCTGATAGTCCAATATCAGTTTTAAGTGCGAGACCTTTTGTTAGGCCCAGGATACCCTCATCCTTTATGGCAGTGCTTCTGAAACTGAAGGCTGGCACTCTCCAATCTGTAAAGGGGCATTGCATGCCTCCTAAGCTTCATGGATTTAGGGTAAATACACACGATGCGTATTATGTGTGGTTTGACCGCACAGATATGCATGCGGCAAATCTGCAGAGTAATACAGTATCAGCATAGTCAATGAGATTCCAGGAAATCTCATGTACACGCTGCGGTAGTTTTCAGGATGGAAACTGACCTGTGGTGCATTTTTTAGAATCCGCAAAATGTCAATCTATCTTTTGTTTCCACTTGCGAATTGTATCTGTCTAATGCTGTGGAAAATCGCACCAAAACCCGCAGCATAAAAATGAGGCGAAAAAAGCATAAAAAAATAAAAAATGCACAGAAAATGTGAATTTCCTGCATATTGCTGTGGTTTTGGTGCGTATTTTCCACAACAAAATACTCAACGTGTGCATGTAGCCTAAGAAGGACAGTGCTCTTGTCTTGTGAGAAGACACTTCTGTCCTGGCACTCTCCTGTATGAGGGCATGTTAGCACGCAGTCAAAAACAGCTGAAAATGACAAAACTGTTACCAGAGAATACAGCCTCCGATTTTCAGCCATTTTTGAAGCTATTGACACAATGAAAAACAGCTTAAAGAATGGCTCTAAAAGTGCTAAGCTTAGTTTTTTTTTTTTAAACGGTGGCGTAACAAAATGCCCCGCCTGAGCGAAACGGTTTTTCCTATTGAGGTCAATGGGCAGATGTTTGTAGGCATTCAGCTACCGTTTTTTCTTGCATATTTCGGGCCGTTTACACCCCGAAATACCCCTGAAAACACAGTGTGTGAACATACCCTTAGCTGCCAGAGGAACAGGACGTTAAAAGTAAACTTCCTTCCTGTGTCAGAAGAGGCAGGAAGGTGAAGAAGATAAGTTACCTGGGGAACAGTGACTGTTACCGGGGGCTCTATGGCCGTCACTGGCGACATGTCCTTGTAATTGGATTAAACCCCCGGAGAAGTTCTGCTATATCTTATACATATCGTGAACGATTTTACGTTTAGGGTTTGTTTCTAAAAACGACCTCAGTTTAACATAGTCATACCCTCATAATGGTTTCCATGTAGCCGTGTCAACCACTGGAGAAGGCAGATTTAAGCCATTCATAATTCAATGGCTGTACCCTGTATCCATCTTCCAAAGGGAGTGAGATACACGTTTATCACTTGAGGCCAAGTTCCTCCACTAGAAACAAGATTTACAAAGCATTAACGTTATTTAAACATTAAAAATCTACAGCTTATAAATTTCCGGCGAGCACCAACACTTTTGCCTCCCATAAAATATTACTTCTTATGCATTCTAGGTTGGCTCCGACTATACTTGATCTGGAATTTATGACTGTGAAGAGTCTACTGCAATATTCCTAAACGTATTAACTTTTACCAATTTCTCAAAATTTAGAGGGCAGTAAATTGTTTTTTTTTTAAACACAACCTAAATTCTCAATGAGCTCCTACCTTATGATTAAATTCCATTTTTTACTAAATGGCAAATCAATCCAACTTGTTTTATGAAAACATTCTTTAACCATGAGATTGGGGTGGCTATCGCATCCGCAATTTGGATAATCTTGACATATCTCTAAGCCTGGATTAAGGTTGGCTGAGGCCCAAAAATTGTAGGCGTTATTTAAAATTCTTGAGCCCAATACTAAATCTGTAATAGGGTCCTCATCTACCTTTGTGTCATGTGGGTTAATAGTAGAGTGAACTTGTCCCCACACTATGCTATGCTTAAACAAGACACCGTAGTATGGTGAAAGATCTGCTTTAAAAAAAAAATATGTCAAAAAAAAAAACATGGTCGTTTTATGTCTAATATAAAAATGGATCTTGAAGAAATAAACTGAAAGTGATACCACAATCAGTCTGATACTTAATTAAGTGAAGTAAATCTAAGATTTCCTTTGACAAAATTGTTGCTTTAATTATTTGCTTAAATTTATTTATGTAAAATCTAAATGATTTCTAAATCATAATCCTCACCTAAATGCTAAGGACAAAGGAATAATAAATAATAGTAAAAAACAATACTTGCCACGCCAGCCACTGCGTCTACCGCTGCAGTCGATATCCCACTCCTTCTAAGCCATAGAGGGACAAGCAAGTTATCTGCGCCCGGTAGTACTGCAGGAACGGTGAAGATTTGTTTGCTCTTCTGGGTCCGGGAGGTCTTCTCTTTTTACGGGAGTTTCCCGGACAAGTACGATATTGAGTCTTTTTTCTTTTTAGAAATGACTGGTCTCTCAATGTAAGTTTATGATCAATGTTATTAAGAAATCAGCGGGGCTCAGTTGAAAACACCCATTGTACAATTGTTTCTGTTGACTTCCACTGGTAAAACCATCCATGGACATTTATGTATTTCCGTGGACAGATGGAGCAGGCTGTCCATGCTTATGCTAAACAAAACCAACTGAATGTCTTAAGCAATTATGGATAGGTGGATAGGCCATCAATGTTTAGGGACTGCACAACCCCTAAGCCTATGATGTAGCAGGCTTAGGGGGCCCATGAGACAGGATCACAGATTGTGTGATACTGTCTGCTGGGCCCTGTATCTAAGCCAATCACATGGTAGGCTTAGATACATGGCCCATGCGTGATCCTGTCTGCTGGGCCCTGTATATAAGCCTACCACACTGTAGGTTTAGATACAGGGCCCCAGCAGATAGTAATCTTATACTGTATAAGATTTTTATTTTTTTTGTGTGTGTTTTCTTACAGGTTCGGTCGTTGGACTACGGCGGATTCCAGGACTACTTCGATGACGGCTTTTTTTTTTATTATCAATAAAATGGTTAATGAGGGTTGTGTGTGTTTTTTTTTATTTCAATAAAATATTTTTTCTATGTCTTTGTGGTTTTTTTTAAACTATATTACTACCGCCTTAGTAATGGCCGCCGGCTGATTGACAGCATCCATTGCTAAGGCAGGGCTTAGTGTTAGCCGGTGCAGAGGCTAACACTAACCCCCTTTATTACCCCGGTACCCATCGCCACCAGGGGTGCTGGGAAGAGCCGGGTACCATCCAGTACTTGACGATCTGTAGTGATGGTCGGCCACTGGGGCGGCTGCAGGCTGGTATTATCAGGAGGGGAAAGGCCAGATACAGTGGCCCTTCCCACCCTGGTAATGCTAGGCTGCTGCTGCTTTATTGTATCTGGCTGGTTATGAAAAATGGGGGGACCCCACGTCATTTAAAAAAATAAAAATAATAATAATTGGAAAGAACGATGTGGGGTCCCCCCAATTTTCATAACCAGCCAGATACAACACAGCAGCAGCAGGCAGCATTACCAGGGTGGTAGGGGCCACTGTTTTTGGCCTTCCCCAGCCTAATACTACCAGCCTGCGGCCACCCCGGTGCCTGCCCGTCACTACAGATGGTTGGGTACTGGTTCGTACCCGGCTCTTCCCAGCACCCCTGGTGGCGGTGGGTACCGGGGTAATAATGGGGGTTAGGGTTGGCCTCTGCACCTGCTAACATTAAGCCCCGCCTTAGTAATGGAGGTTGTCAATCAGCCAGCGGCCATTACTAAGGCGGTGATAATAAAGTTTAAAAAGATACAAGCACATAGAAAAAATATTTTATTGAAATAAAAAAATACAACCCTCATTAACCATTTTATTGAGCATAAAAAAAACGCTGTCATTGAAGTCCTCGAATCCGAAGTCCAACAACCGAACCTGTAAAAAAACCACAAACACACAAAAATAATCAGTAACACATAAAGAAGCAAAATTATTATTCTTACCTTTCCTGGGTCCAGCGCTGGAGCCGCAATGTCAGTGAGCTGAGCCCTGTATCTAATCCAATCATGTGTGATACTGTCTGCTGGGCCCTGTATCTAATCGTATCATGTGGGATACTGTCTGCTGAGCCACTGTATCTAATCCTATCATGTGTGATACTGTCTGCTGGGCCCTATATCTAATCCAATCATGTGTGATACTGTCTGCTGGGCCCTATATCTAATCCTATCATGTGTGATACTGTCTGCTGAGCCACTGTATCTAATCCTATCATGTGTGATACTGGCTGCTGAGCCGCTATATCTAATCCTATCATGTGTGATACTGTCTGCTGGGCCCTATCTCTAATCCTATCCTGTGTGATATTGTCTGCTGAGCCACTGTGTCTAATCCTATCATGTGTGATACTGTCTGCTGGGCCCTATCTCTAATCCTATCCTGTGTGATACTGTCTGCTGAGCCGCTGTATCTAATCCTATCATGTGTGATACTGCCTTCCGAGCCACTGTATCTAATCCGATCATGTGTGATACTGTCTGCTCAGCCACTGTATCTAATCCTATCATGTGTGATACTGTCTGCTGAGCCTCTGTATCTAATCCTACCCATAGTTGATAGGGTCGTAGTGCTATAGATATGCTATGCTGTCTCGTATACACACATTTTTTTTGGGCGGACACATATGTATTGGGCTATTTCCCCTGACATTTTAAGCCCTGAGGGTATGTTCACACGGCAGCGTCCATTACGGCTGAAAACAGCACCGTAATTTCAACCGTAAAGGCATGTGCAGGCGTCTTTCGCTGCGTCCATTACGGACGTAATTGGAGCTGTTTTTCCATGGAGTCCATGGAAAACGGCTCCATTTACGTCTGAAGAAGTGACAGGCACTTCTTTGACGCGGGCGTCTTTTTTACGCGCCGCATTTTGACAGCGGCGCGTAAAAAAAATTACCGTCGGCACAGAACATCGTAAAAACCCATTCAAATGAATGGGCAGATGTTTGCCAACGCTTTTGAGCCACATTTTCGGACATAATTCAATGCTAAAACGCCCGAATTACGTCCGTAAATAGGGTGTGTGAACCCAGCCTTAGTGACGCCCCGGCTGCTAGTGCTGCATTGTTGGGTCACTTAGGAGACCCAGCGATGCAGCTGAAAGCTGCGGACCGTCGGCTATGAGAAGTTTGCGGGGGGGCCCAATAAGAACTTTTACATCGGGGCCCATGAGACTTTAGCTACGCCCCTGGTCCATGCTGATGTGGCTGCTGGTGCTACTGCATGTGTCTTCTCCTTCTGGTTGGGAAACCGATGCACACACGTGTATAGGATAAACAACGTGACCCAAGAGTTATAAATTAAATGTAATGTCATGTTGCAAGTTTACAATAAAAAATTGAGAACCAGGTTTTATTGTCGCACCAGGAAACCAGAGGGTTTATTACTTTTAATCATTCAACCATACCTCCCAACATTTACATCCCAAAATCACGAAAAATTTTAAGTCCCTTCCTGCTCTGCCCAGTAATGTACGCGCAACTACTTAAAAAATGCCCCTTTTTAATGAAAATCTGTATAAGTCTGCCTCTTTGTGGTCATTTTTTCAGGACGGTACCAGGAAAAAGGGGACTGTTGTGAGGTATGATTCACCCTATTAGTCCTTTTTAAGGATATTACCTTTACAGGGTCAGACTGGCCCACCAGAGTACCCCAGGATCCTCCGATGGGTCCAGATTCTGAAACATTAACGAATCCTAAAGCCGAAGGCAACTCACCTGCTGCAAGGGAAAATTCTTATGGCGTTAATTCACAAGTAACCTATTACAATTTATTAATGATATGACCTCTGTTCGCAATGTTCCTTTATATTCAGGTCACTGCCCCAGCCGCTAGTCTAAATACCCTGGCCAAGGCAGCAATGTTTGTTTTGCCCTCCCTGGCACCCAGCACCTGTCCTCCCAGTTCCCCAAGTTACACCGCTGGATAACAAGGTGCAGATAAAAGTTGATATATACCAGTGACTACCGGGATATAATATCAATGGCCTGTATTCCTAAAATAAACAACACAGACACTCAGCATGGGTATAAAGTGGGGATAGGCCACAGCTTTATTTAAGGCAAGGAGGAAAAAACCTTGCCCGTAACTATCTCTGGATGAGATTGTTGATCCTTGAAATAAGCGTCACCTCGCGTGCCACGCCACCGCACGTCTTTGTTGATACGGCAGGTGACCGTCCTCTCATAATCCCTAAACGGAATGGACAAGGTCCTTCCACACCGCCATAGGGGCGAGGTGTACCCCTACAGCGAGCTCCTGCCCCCACCTCCAAAAGAAAAAGGGCCCTCTCAATAGCATCCTGAAGCCCGGACAAGAAGATGTCCAGACCGATGACATTCAAATGCTGGATAACATCAAACCCTTATTGTCCCCTTCTAGTTGACGATGAAGAATGACCACACCCCCTTCTGACCTACACGTCTGGACACCCGCATGTTGACCATGCGCCTCGCTCTCTCAATAGCCGAGTAATTGCGAGCGCCGTTCCACAGGACTCTGGGAACTATCTCTGACCAGACTATCATTAAATCGGGAAAGAACGTGGCAAATCGGTCACAATCTGCCCTTATAACTGATATAAGCTCGGCCAACCTATCGGAACAGAGATCATTTCCCCCCTCATGCCCGACCAAAACTACAGGCCCATGCGTAACTTTGCTCAGGGCAACAACTTCGGAGAGAACCTGAAGCCATCTTAGAGCCCGGAAACTTTTCCAGGAAACCTCAGCCTGCTGAAAACCAAGATTGGTGCACACCGGTCGATTTGAAGCACGACATGCAGCCCAATAAATATACGAGTGCACCAGTAGCCACACCAACGGCCTCTTGAAACCTAGGAAACAAAAGAAAAAGAAAGATAATTATTGTCAACAAATTAGGACAAACATAGCGCCAATTCTCTTAACATCGGAATCTGGCAGCCCTGCTGCTTCCGCTACCGTCGCTGCACCAATGCGAAACGAGTGAGTGCCAAATTCCAAAGGGTTAACGCCTAATAAACCCAAACAATTTTTGAACACATTAGCAAATTGGAATTTTGGCAGGGGGGAACCGTCATGGTGGAGCAGGAAACTAGGGCCCTGGGAGCGAGCTGAAGAATAACTAGAAATAACCGCCACCGGGCATAATGACACAGGGAGTCTAAAGATAGATAATCAGGTGCCGCTACCATATATATCCGTTTTTGAATGACTGACGCAAACTTTAATAGAATCTTTGAGGATGACTACATCCCAATGTAAGGCCCAATATACGCAGCCGCGAAGGGGAAACCAACTCACTTATACGCAAAGCGCAAAAGAATGCTGTCATGAACGCACATTGGAATAACAACATCTCGTAAGGCGACTGGCAAACCTTCGCTACAATAACAACCAGACGCTGCAAAAGCAAAAAGGAAACAGGCCTACGCATATCTAAGGATGGCCTTATTGTCCAACCCCGAAGGACCAAGGAGAAAACCAGGCTCTTAGTGGCATCTGACAAACTCAATAGCTTAAAGGCGAACGCCACGCCTGACAAACGTTTTTGTGCAACGCACACGGAACACGCCTTTATCCCGCAGCCAAGATAAATAGCAACTGTAATGCTATGGCAGTTTTGAGGGGAAAGAGGTAAATCTCTGTCCGCACAAGACAGCCATTAGCTCCATGCCTTACCGTGACCGCTCCATGTAGCAGGAGCTACCGAGGACTGTACTAATGAATCAGATTTTCACCGGCAGATCCCAAAGGAAAGAGGGGCATGGGTAACCCTCCATGTCCGCTAGAGGGTGCAGGTCCCTGAAACAATGCCACTGAAAGTGAGAGAGAGCATCAGCAACATCGCCACATACACCAGGCACGTCTCACGCCTTGACAACCAAATTAAAGGATCACATAACTTTACCCCATATTTCTAAAGAAACAACAATCGGGAATAGCTTGAGTAAAGTCAGATTTTTTGTTAGACCTTTTGCCACCCAATCCGGAGGCCAAGGGTGCGCCGACCATTTTGAACCGAAAATGGCATCTGTCTGCAACTCCAAAACTGAGTTGCATCTCTCCTGTTCGGGGAAATATGAGAGGCCATCATACGTTGACAGAAAATTATGCCACATCCTCAAATCATCATTAAGGACTACTGATAGTCGTATAAAATGGGGAGGTTGTTTAATCCCTGCCGTTGCTAGAAATAGTGGCGCGCAAAAACCCTGCCCATCGAGAATATGCGACATGCAAATGCCAATTGGCCCAGGAGAGATTGTAAATCCTTTAACGTAACCTTTTTAACCCTGAGGCACAGGCCTATGCAATCCAGCAGACGAGACAATTTATCCGCTGGTAAGCTAAGGAGCATTCGCTCTTTATCAATCATGATACCGAGGAAAGACAAACAAGTGGTGGGGCCCTCAGTTTTTCCTTCAGCTAATGGGACGTCAAAAAGAGCAATGAAATAACGAAACGAATCTAACGTATACTAACATAACGATGAATCACAGGGACCAATGAACAAAAAATCGTCAAGGTAATGTAAGAGGGCCGTATTTCCCGACTCGGATCTCACCACCCACTCGTGAAAGGTGCTAAACATCTCGAAGTAGCGACACGATATGGAGCAACCCATACGCAAACAAAGATCAACATAATAAAGACCATCCAATTGACAACCCAGCAGATGAAAACAGTCAGGATGGACAGGAAGAAGTCGGAAGGCAGATTCTATATCGGATTTAGCCAACAACGCACCAGGGCCGGCTTTAGATATCACCTGCACGGCCCAGTCTAAAGACATGTAAGACACGACCGACTCTTCCATAGGTATGCCATCATTGACTGAATCACCCTCCGGGAAAGACAAATGGTGGATGAGTCTATATTTGCCAGACTCTTTTTTGGGAACCACGCTCAAAGGAGATATCCGAAGATTCTCCAAAGGGGGAGTGGTTAACGCGCCAGCTACTCGGCCCAGACTAACCTCCTTATCCAGTTTTTCTTGTACAACATTGGGGAAATCCCGAACTGAATTTTAAATTAGCCGCAAAAACAACGGCCAACTGGGAAACATGCGGGATATAAAAACCGACAGTAAAACCTTCAATTAGCATTTCGACCTCCTCTTTCCTGTGGTACCTGTCCAACCACGGGCGCATCTTTTGCATGCTCACCAGTGTCCTCCTGTTTACCTGAAGCCACGAGTCTGGCGGGCATCTTACGTTTTTTGAAACAGCGCAAGGCTGTGTGAGAACAACCACAGAATGAACATTTGTGCTTAAACTTACAAGAGACAAAGAACCTGCAATGGCCCTCGTTAAAGAGCCAGCACGCTCCGGGACGTCTTCCCGCCGCCGCAGACTGTGAATGACCCGCGGCGGCGGATAATTGAAAGGGAGTAGACGGCTTCTGGCTGCAGTACCAGACGCCGCCTAAACTCTTCGTCATATCTCCACCATGCCGTGCCTCCATGTACTTTATAAGGCGAATAAATTGTATCCAAATAAGTAAACAGTTAAAAAGCTTTTTCTGGGTGTTCTTTGCTAATAACACTAGCCATAATAGCGAAAGATTGCACCCAGTTCCCAAACGTTTTTGCCACCTTCGGCTTCTTAACCTCCGTTTTTTCAAACCTCCTTTCCTTATCAACCGTCAACTGCTCAGGAGACAACAATGACCAAACATCAACAAATTCTGATTTTTCAATTTTTTTCTCTTGTTTCTAATGATAAATGCGTCCCCAAAGGGGCCACGCCACAAAAATATGAATCACGAAACAGCAAACCCGGATTAACCGGGCCTGACTCAGGCTGTGCAATGGGCACCCCTGGAGAATGCACTGAGGGGCTAGGACCCTCCAATTTTGCTAACATACATTTTAAAATATCCAACATATCACCCCCGCCATTGGTGGTGGCCTTATTCCAAGCAGGAACACAGGATAACTCACCGTTCAGATGTGTAGAGGGTAGTACATCAGGAGACGGCACGGTAGGCTGCAGAGGAACTGCGGAAACCGCAGCGACAGTCACAGATGGTTGTCTCTCCTGCCCCCGGTTGTCGGACCGCCCACTCCGCCCATGTCTCAGGCTCCCATGTGAACACCTCATGTAACAACTGCCCCTACTGCTCACCGATGATGAGGAAGAGTGGTGACCACACCAGCCCCTGCGGGAACTGAGCGAACGCCGTCTACTATGTCTGCTCCTGGAACGGCGTCTATGAGCGCTCCTACGGTCTCCACTTCGAGAACGCCTATGAGAGCATTTACGCCTTCTGCGCCTACCAGTATGCATGTGAGCAGACCCAGCTTCTGACGGTGTTGGACGACGCCCATAACGGGACCTGTTCCTCTGGGGTGTACGACTGGCAACAGGACGCCATCCAGCGTAGGCGCCACGAGTAGGAATGCCAGGCACGCAGTCAAAAAAGTCATCAGAGCTGTTAAAGGCAGGAGAGCCTAGCTCAACATGGGAGTCATCATCATCAATATCCCTCTGCTGCTCAGCCAATTGGCCATTATCAACACTAATATGCTGAGCTGGTGCAGGGACAATACACTGTGCCTGTGGTGGTGGTGGGGGAGGGGGAGGAGGAGGGTTCTTGCCTCGTCCAAACCACCTAGTCAGTCTACCTGGCGGCTTAGTTAATGGCTGTGTACTAGAGGCATCCAGCACCACGTCACTATCCTCCCCCTGCTGTGTAGCAGCAGGGAGCGCTGATCGGGGGAAACTACAGGGCGCCGTGCGCCGCTCTGCACTAGTGCACGAGCGGTCACGTGGGCCAGCCGCTCTAACAGCCAGCGCCGGAGCAGAGATAAGAAACGCCCGGGGGGTTCTAGTTGGTGCTCTGCCTCTCCGACGAGGCAGAGCAGGAGAAGGGCTCAAATGGGAGGGAGGACGGCAGCGCCGCGTAGGCCGCACCTGGCTACTCATTTCCCACCCGGATGCCTCGGAAATTTTTTTTGTTAATACAATTCCACACTTAAACTTTATATATGCCATTATTTTGTATAGCTGGAAAGTGGATCCTCAGAGTTATTTCCTCGGTTAGGCCCATGCCCACTATATCCAAGGTCAAGACTGGACGGCAAATTGTGGAAAGACCCTGGTTGCCTATGATGCAAAATTGGTAAGCCCTATTAAACACAATGTATTGTCTATTAACACATACAGTATACAACACATAGCACAGTGCAATTGTATTATATCCACAGAAAGGTCCATATCCGATCAGTCGACATTGATGAGCTTGAAGTCAGGCCCACATCCTGTATAGCTCTGCATCATCTCAAGCCCACACCGAATATCTTTCTATTCATTCTCTACACCTACACGAGACTCTGAGATGTCAAAACACAAACACGACTTACATAGCAATTCTCATCCCACCGCAACAAATTGTTGTCTAAAATTAGTACAAAGTCCAATCTGTGAATGCCTGTGTGCATTATAACAAAGTGACGAGGATTCCTAAGACATCTCTCCGAAACTGGGCTGTAGTGAAATGAATAGAGTTCAGAATGTAAAGTGATCTCTGTAATGGAGTGGATAAAAGCAGAATTACTATCATTTCAGAACATATTTGTATACAGATGGAGCAGAGCTAAGTTTCTTACTTTTGTTTTAGGGATTGGGCAGTGTAATAATTCTCTGAGTATTTATGCAGTAGATTGACCTGCAGTCCTATGTGAGATCACAGAACAAAAACATGAAGGTCTTTGTCTCACAGTGGGGCAGATTTAGGCCTCATGCACACGACCGTATGCATTGTCAGATCTGGTGAGTAAATCAGGATGTCATCCAAATACACTACCACGCAGACATAGAGAAGATCCCGGAAGATGTTGTTCACAAATTCCTGACACACCGCTGGAAAGGTACACAGGCCAAAGTGCATCACAAGTTACTCGTAGTGTCCGTTTCAAGTGTTGAATGCGGTCTTCCACTTGTCACCCTAATGGATCCGGATCAAGTTGTAAGCCCCACGTAAGTCCAGCTTGGTAAAAACCTTGGCTCCACGAATATGATGAAAGAGCTCCAAGATTAGCGGCAAGGGATACTTGTTCTTAATCGTGATTTTGTTAAGACCACGGTAATCGATACAGGGTCAAAGTTATACGCTTATTTTTTACGAAAAAGAACCTGGCTCTGGCCAGAGAAGAAGACTTCTGAATTAACCCCCTCCCAAGTTTTCCTTGACATAGGCCGACATGGCAAGCAGAGAGGATATACCTGTCCACATGGAGGTGAGGCATCTGGGAGCAGTTCTATAGGGTAATCGTAGGGAGTGGGACGATGAGGATTTTACTCTGCTTCCGTTTTACTGAAGACGTCCGCAAAGCCACGAATAGTGTGTGGGTACTCCAGAGAGCGACTGAGGCAGGGGAGACTGGATTGGGCGAACCAGTGGTAGGCAGCGGTGGAGACACTTGGGGCTCCATTGGATGACCTCTCCGGAGTTCCATTCGAGAATGAGAGCATGTAAACGAAGCCAAGGAAGGTCCAGCAAAATAGGGTTGACAGCTTTAGGCAGGACGAACAAGACGATCTGTTCCGCATGGAGGATGCTGACTTGAAGTCTTAGCGACTTTGTTATGAACAATATAGGATCGGGCAGAGGTTGTCTATTCACAGAGTTGACTACCAGGGGTCTCCCTAAAGGAACCATGGGCACGATCTACTAGATCCTGCTGAATAAAGTTTGCAGCGGCTCCGGAATCCAGATAAATAGAGATGTTATGTGATTTTTCACTGGAAACAATGGTCACTGGAATGTACCTTTTCTGAAAGTATTTGGCAGTTGGTTTAATTCCACCTAGGGTTGTCTCTCCATCCAATCCTAGACGTCTGAGTTTCCCAGCTCTCGTAGACTTTTACGCACAAAATGTGCGTCTATGCTGTTTTTCCTGGATGGCCAATTTGAGTAGGTGCACTTGCAAGGGTTCCTCTGGCGGGATGACAGAAGAGGGGAGCAGGGGTCGCTGGATCTTGGGTGCCAGTTTAGGGTACTTTCTGTCACGGCGAGCCCCTGGGCCCGTTCCTGGATTCTCATGTCGATCCGGGTTGCCAACAAAATGAGGGTATCCAGGGAGGATGGGAGGTCACCAGCAGCAAGCTCATCTTTATTTTGTGGAAACAGTCCCTGCCAGAACGTAGCAACCAGTGGCATAACTACCACTGTAGCAGCCGTAGGGGCATGAGGGGGCCCATACCGCCTGCCGACACGCCTCCCCATATGCCCGGTGGCGCCGCTAGCAACCGTTATGGGGGGCCCGGTGCTAGCGACAGCCACCCCGTCTTGCAGTAATTGTACGTGCATCTATAGCACGCAGGTACAAATACATGCATTACTGCCGAATGGCCGGGCAGGTTCCTTGCCCGACCATTCAGCGCCTTACAATGACGCTGATTGGCGGGGCAAAATGACTTGCCCGTCCAATTAGAGCCTTTTAACTATGCTAGTGGCGCATTGACGGGGCAAGTCATTATGCCCTGCCAATCAGCGCCTTCCAATGATGCACCGGTTGCGTCGTTCAGCTCCAGCAGACCTGCTCAGAAGAGAGCAGATCTGCATTGCCACCGGACGGCGCAGGAATGGGATCTGGGCGAGTATGTAAAGTTTTGTTTTTTTTCTACTAAAACTGTGAGTGGCATTATCTATAGTGGGGGCTCTATCTACATGTGGGGATTCAGAGCACTATATACAGGGGGAGCTATATGTAGGGCACTATCTACAGGAGTGGGCTATATGTGGGATACTATATACAGGGGTGGGCTGTATGTGGAACAATATCTATAGGGGAAGCTATTTGTAGAGCACTATCTATAGGGGTGGGCTATATGTGGGACACTATATACAGGGGTGGGTTACCTGTGGGGCACTATCTACAGGGGGCTATATGTGGGGCACTGTCTACAGGGGTGGGCTATATGTAGGACACTATATACAGGGGGAGCTATATTTGAGGCACTATCTACAGAGGTGGGCTATATGTGGAGCACTATCTATAAGGGGAGCTGTTTGTAGGGCACTATCTACAGGGGGGCTCTATGTGAGACACTATATACAGGGGTGGAACACCTGTGGGACACTATCTACAGTGAGGCTATATGTAGGGCACTGTCTACAGGGTTGGGCTATATGTGAGGCACTATCTACAGAGGTGGGCTATACGTGGAGCACTATCTATAGGGAAAGCTATATTTAGGGCAGCATGGTGGCTCAGTGGTTAAGACTATTGCCTTGCAGTTTTGGAGTCCATATGTGGGCACTATCTACAGAGGGCTGTATGTGGGGCACTATCTACAGGGGCTTCTATGTAGGCCACTATCTACAGAGGCTCTATGGGGTCACTATCTACAGGGAGGCTATGGGGGCATGGTGTGTGTGTGTGTGTGTGTGTGTGTGTGTGTGTGTGTGTGTGTGTGTGTGCGTGTGTGTGTGTGTGTGTGTGTGTGTGTGTGTGTGTGTATGTGTGTGTGGGACAGTGCATGGTACTGTTATAATCAGGGACACAGTGTATGGTGCTATTATAGTTAGTGGTGCAGTGTATGGCGCTATCATATTTAGAGGTGTTGAAAATTTTATCTTCGTTTATAGGTGCAGCAATGTTTTAAAAGTGAGAAGCTGTAGATATCTGAGCGGAAAACTGCAGAAATGGGTCGTGGCCAGGAGAAATCCATGAAAGAGGGAGAAGAAAAGAGAAAAAGAATTAGAATCTGAGACGTCACCGGTGAGTCACTTAATGTAAATGTAGTATGAGGTTTCAGTTTGTGAATCAGCATGTAATGTCCGTAGCTGCGGGCCGTCAGCTTCAACCTGCCCCTGACAGCCGCAGCCACGAGTCGGCAAGCGCTGGCCCCACTCACCTCAGCCGAACCTTGACCCGTGAGTACCCTGGACTATAAGAGGGGTCCAGCCCCCTGCTTCTATGCCTTAGCGTTATTGTTGTTCCCTATAGTTTGTCTATGTGATGGCCTCCTAGTGTGTTCCTGTTCCTGTACCTGCTCCAGTTCCTGTTCCTGTACCTGTTCCAGTTCCTGTTCCTTGCATTTCCATACCATCCTGGTCGAGCACTGTGCTGTGCCAAAGTCATGTCGTGCTGTTCCACGTCTGACCTGCTCCACCTCGCCTAACGTCTACCTGCTGCCTAGTCCAAGCCGAGCCTGCCGTGCTACTGTCCGAGCTGCACCACAGGTACCCTATACGAACTATAGTCATTGTCCTGCGCCCTGTTGGCCAGCTGCCTTACCGCCAATACGCTCAGGCCATGGACCCCGCTGGTCGATTCAAGACTATGACGACGTCACAGGAAATGCGAGAGGATATGCTGGACCTTCGGTCTCGACAGGACCGGCTCCTCCAGGCGTTGAACATTCTTGCATGTCGGCAGGAGGCACAAGCTGCTGTTCCTCCTACTACACCTCCTGGCAATGTTGATCCTCAGACTACACCTCTTGGCGGTATTGACCCACGTGTTTCTTTGCCACTTCCTGACCGCTATGATGGAGAAGCAAGTACCTATTGTGATTTTCTTAATCAATGCCAGATCCACGTCTGCCTGTATGCTAGGACATTTTCATCTGATGGCACCAGGGTCGCTTTTATCATCTCTCTCTCCTCACTGGGAAGGCTCTTGCATGGGCGAACCCTATCCGGGAGAGACAGGGACCAGAGACCCGTAACTTCCCTGCCTTCCTCCAGACTTTTCGCATGGTGTTTGAGGAGCCTGGACGGGTCTCATCTGCAGCGGCCTCTTTGATTAAATAGGCTCTGTCACCACATTATAAGTGCCCTATCTCCTACATAAGGAGATCGGCGCTATAATGTAGGTGACAGCAGTGCTTTTTATTTTTTTTTAAATGATCTGTTTTCACCACTTTATTAGATTTATGCTAATGAGTTGCTTAATGCCCAAGTGGATGTGTTTTTACTTTAGACCAAGTGGGCGTTGTACAGAGGAGTGTATGACACTGACCAATCAGCGTCATGCACTCCTCTCCATTCATTTAGTCAGCACATAGGGATCCTTTTAGATCACTATGTGCTGTCTTATCAGCATTGTGAGAAACTAGACATGGACCGCACAATCCACAGTATATACGTTGATCTGAGCCGCTAGGCATAATTTAGAAACATGAACATGAAGTTCTTTGTAAACATTTTGATCAAACTGTATAAGCCCACTTGCCATTTCACGGCGACCTCTTTAAAGTGGGTCCCTACTCTAGCGGTTGCAATATGGTTCTATACACAACACAAGAACCAAGCTCGGTACATATATACAGCCCCAGAACAAATACAGCTCAATTTAGTGCAACCCCCTGCCGTATAGGTTTGTACGGCGTAAAACTACAGCTCCCAGCATGGCCCGAACAATGGTAAGGATATGCTGGGAGATGCCGTTTCACAAAAATAAATCCTATCATAATCACACCACCCATCATCTCGCATGACTACATTACTGATTAGAGGCAGAATAAACATTTACATTGAGTGACTCACCGGTGACGTCTCAGATTCTAGTTATTTTTCTCCATCCGGTCCAGACCTCTATGACGACTTCTCCCGGGGACAGACCATTTCTGCAGTTTGCCGCTCACATGTCTTCAGCTTCTCACTTTACCAACATTTCTGCACCTATAAATAAAGATAAAGTTCTCATTATACCACACACTACGCCCCTAAATATAATAGCGCCATACACTGCACCTCTAATTATAATAGCACCATACACCGTGTCCCACACACACACTGTGCCCCCTGTAGATAGTGCCTGCCATAGAGCCCCCTGTAGATAGTGCCTGCCATAGAGCCCCCTGTAGATAGTGCCCCCATATAGACCACCCCTGTATATAGTGTCTTACAAATAACTCCCCCTATAGTGCTCTACAGATAGCCCACCCCTGTATATAGCCCCCTGTAGATATAGCCTACCCCTGTATATAGAGCTCTACAGATAGCCCAACCATGTATGTAGCCCCCCTGTAGATATAGCCCACCCCTATATATTGTGCTCCACATATAGTCCACCCCTGTATATAGTGTTTCACAGATAGCCCACCCTTGTATATAGCCCCCCCCCTTGTACATATAGTCCACCCCTGTATATAGTGCTCCACTAGATAGTCCACCCCTGTATATAGTGCTCCACAGATAGCCCACCCCTGTATATACTATATACAAGGGTGGGCTATCTGTGGAGCATTATATACCGGGGTGGACTATATGTACAAGAGGGCTATATACAGGGGTGGGCTTTCTGTGGAGCACTATAGGGGGGAGCTATTTGTGGGATACTATATACAAGGGTGGGCTATATCTACAGGGGGACTATATACAGGGGTGGGCTATATCTACAGGGCTGGGCTATATCTACAGGGCTGGGCTATATCTACAGGGCTGGGCTATACACAGGGGGGCTATATCTACAGAGGGGGGCTATACACAGGGGGGCTATATACAGGGGTGGGCTATATACAGGGGTGGGCTATATACAGGGGGAATATATCTACAGGGGGCTATATCTACAGGGCTGGGCTATATACAGGGCGACTATATCTACAGGGGGGGCTATATACTGGGGTGGGCTATCTATGGAGCACCATATACAGGGGTGGGCTATATCTACAGGGGGCTATATACTATATAGCCCACCTTGTATAGACAGCCCACTCCAGTATATAGCCCCCCTGTAGATATAGTCCCCCTGTATATAGCCCAGCCCTGTAGATATAGTCCCCCTGTAGATATAGTCCCCCTGTAGATATAGTCCCCCTGTAGATATAGTCCCCCTGTATATAGCCCAGCAGATAGTCCCCCTGTATATAGCCCAGCCCTGTAGATATAGTCCCCCTGTATATAGCCCCCCTGTAGATATAGTCCCCCTGTATATAGCCCAGCAGATATAGTCCCCCTGTATATAGCCCAGCCCTGTAGATATAGTCCCCCTGTATATAGCCCAGCAGATATAGTCCCCCTGTATATAGCCCAGCCCTGTAGATATAGTCCCCCTGT
Organism: Rhinoderma darwinii; assembly: GCF_050947455.1. NCBI lineage: Eukaryota > Metazoa > Chordata > Amphibia > Anura > Rhinodermatidae > Rhinoderma > Rhinoderma darwinii. Next base: position 26,754,227 of record NC_134688.1, read on the forward strand.
ATATAGCCCAGCCCTGTAGATATAGTCCCCCTGTATATAGCCCAGCCCTGTAGATATAGTCCCCCTGTATATAGCCCAGCCCTGTAGATATAGTACCCCTGTAGATATAGTCCCCCTGTAGATAGACACCCCCCGTAGATAAAGTCCCCCGTGTAGACAAAGTCCCCCCCGCAGATACAGCCACACTTCTATTACAATTTAAAAAAAAATAAAAAAATATTCAAACTCACCTTATTCCCGCTCCCACGCCGTCCGGCAGCCATGGAGACCTGCTCTCTTCTTCGCAGGTCTCCAGGGGGTTGAACGCAGCGTCTATGAAAGGCGCTGATTGGCTGGGCAGGATGACTTTCCCTGCCAGTCAGTCAGCGCCTTTCATCGACGGAAGCGTCACTGGTACAAAAGGTACCAGTCACTTCATTCGTGGAGAGGAGCTGAATGGCTGAATTCATTGCTTCTAATTGTACCTGTGTCCTTGCAACACAGGTACAATTATAGTGCAGGAGGAGGGGGCGCTGGCGCCCCCCTCTGAACTCGCCTGGGGCACATGCCCCGCTTGCCCCCCCCCCCTAGCTACGCCCCTGCAAATGGGGTAATGAATGCTTGACGTCATGTTTTTCTGTTAATTCTATTTCTCCCCCTGAGGAGGTGAACACGCTACCTGAGTTTGTTCAGGACTTCGCTGATGTTTTCTCTAAGGAGGCCTCCGAAGTGTTACCTCCTCATAGAGAATACGATTGCGCTATCGATTTGGTACCAGGAGCTAAGCTCCCTAAGGGTAGGATATTTAATCTCTCTTGTCCCGAACGTGAAGCCATGAGAGAGTATATCCAGGAATGCCTGGCCAAGGGTTACATTCGCCCCTCTACTTCTCCGGTAGGTGCTGGCTTCTTCTTCGTAGGGAAGAAGGATGGTGGTCTTAGGCCATGCATTGACTACCGTAACTTGAATAAGGTCACTGTAAGGAACCAGTATCCCCTTCCTTTGATTCCTGATCTCTTTAATCAGGTTCAGGGGGCCCAATGGTTCTCTAAGTTTGATCTACGGGGGGCGTATAACCTTATCCGCATCAAAGAGGGGGATGAGTGGAAGACTGCGTTTAACACGCCCAAAGGTCATTTCGAATACCTCGTCATGCCCTTTGGGTTGTGTAATGCTCCCGCGGTCTTCCAGAATTTCATAAATTAGATTTTAAGAGATTACCTGGGGGTATTTTTTGTAGTGTACCTTGATGACATACTTGTGTTTTCCAAGGACTGGTCCTCCCACATTGAGCATGTCAGGAAGGTGCTCCACGTCCTTCGGGAAAACAAACTGTTTGCGAAGACCGAAAAATGTGTGTTTGGGGTGCAGGAGATACCATTTTTGGGTCAAATCCTCATGAATTCCGCATGGACCCCGCCAAGGTCCAGGCTGTGGCGGAATGGGTCCAACCTGCCTCCCTGAAGGCGTTACAGTGCTTCTTGGGGTTCGCTAATTATTACAGGAGATTTATTGCTAACTTCACGGTCATCCGTAAGCCTCTTACGGACCGCACTCGCAAGGGTGCTGATCTCCTCCACTGAGGCTGTCCAGGCTTTTGAGGCCCTTAAGAAGTGCTTTATCTCGGCGCCCAACCAAATGGAGCCATTTATCGTGGATGTTGACGCGTCCGAGGTGGGAGTGGGGGCTGTCTTGTCCCAGGGTACCAGGTCCCTCACCCATCTCCGTCCCTGTGCCTACTTCTCCAGGAAGTTTTCGCCCACTGAGAGTAATTATGATATTGGCAACCGCGAACTCTTAGCCATTAAATGGGCATTTGAAGAGTGGCGCCACTTCCTGGAGGGGGCTAGGCACCAGGTAACGGTCCTTACCGACCACAAGAATCTGGTTTTCCTAGAATCGGCCCGGAGGCTAAACCCGAGACAAGCTCGATGGGCGTTATTTTTTACCAGATTCAATTTTTTGGTTACCTATAGGGCTGGGTCTAAAAATATTAAGGCTGATGCACTGTCGCGTAGCTTCATGGCCAGCCCTCCTTCGGAGGAAGATCCTGCTTGTATTTTGCCTCCAGGTATAATCATTTCCTCTATTGATTCTGATTTAGTCTCTGAAATTGCTGCTGATCAAGGTTCAGCTCCCGGGAACCTTCCTGAGAACAAGCTGTTTGTTCCCCTGCATTTCCGGCTAAGGGTACTTAGGGAAAATCATGACTCCGCACTATCTGGTCATCCAGGCATCCTGGGTACCAAGCACCTCATTGCCAGAAACTATTGGGGGCCTGGGTTGCCTAAAGACGTTAAGGCCTACGTCGCCGCTTGTGAGGTTTGTGCTAGGTCCAAGACTCCCAGGTCCCGACCAGCGGGCTTACTACGTTCTTTGCCCATTCCCCAGAGAACTTGGACCCATATCTCCATGGATTTTATCACCGATTTGCCTCCATCTCAAGGCAAGTCGGTGGTGTGGGTTGTAGTAGACCGCTTCAGTAAGATGTGCCACTTTGTGTCTCTCAAAAAACTACCCAATGCTAAGACATTAGCTACCTTGTTTGTCAAACACATCCTGCGTCTCCATGGGGTCCCTGTCAATATTGTTTCTGACAGAGGGGTACAATTTGTTTTGGAGAGCCTTCTGTAAAAAGTTGGAGATTGATCTGTCCTTCTCCTCTGCCTTCCATCCTGAAACTAATGGCCAAACCGAGAGGACTAATCAGTCTCTAGAACAATATTTAAGGTGTTTTATCTCTGACTGTCAACATGATTGGGTCTCATTCATTCCCCTCGCCGAATTTTCCCTTACCGGGTCAGTAACTCGTCAGGGGTCTCCCCCTTTTTCTGTAATTTTGGGTTTAATCCACGGTTCTCCTCCGTTTCACCTGGTAGTTCCAACAATCCCGAGGTAGAGGTCGTTCATCGGGAACTGTGCACAGTCTGGGCCCAGGTTCAGAAGAACCTAGAGGCGTCCCAGAGCATACAAAAAACTCAGGCAGATAGAAGACGTTCTGCTAACCCCTTGTTTATGGTCGAGGATCTGGTGTGGCTATCGTCAAAGAACTTGCGCCTTAAAGTCCCGTCCAAGAAGTTTGCTCCCCGGTTTATAGGGCCGTACAAGGTCATTGAAGTCCTCAATCCTGTCTCCTTCCGACTGGAGTTGCCCCAATCTTTTCGAGTACACGACGTGTTTCATGCCTCCCTCCTTAAATGCTGCTCCCCGTCCTTGGCTCCCTCGAGGAAACCTCCTGTCCTCGTTCTCACCCCTGAGGGGGTAGAATTCGATGTGGCCAAGATTGTGGACAGCAAGATGGTCCAAGGCTCCCTCCAGTACCTGGTCCATTGGAGAGGATAAGGGCCTGAGGAGAAGACTTGGGTACCCGCCCGGGATGTTCACGCTGGGGTATTGGTCAGGAGGTTCCACCTTCGTTTCCCCAATAAACCAGGTCCATCTAGAAAGGGTCCGGTGGCCCTCATAAAAGGGGGGGTACTGTTAAGGATCTGCCAGGCACAGCTTCTGTATCCACGCCCATAGGTAATCAGTCTGCACCTGCTTCTATGTCTGTGAGACTGACTCCATCTTCCACCACTCATAATGGCAGGCTTAGGAGTGGGAGAGCCTATCACAGCCTGGCCAGACAGAGCTAGCTCCCGCCCTCTGTCTATTTATACCTGCCTTTCCTGTTCCTCCTTGCTTGTGATTATTCTCTGTTGGTTTCCTGGCCCTGCTGCAGCTTCCTGAACTACTTGTCCCTGCTTCGTATTGACCCTGGCTTACTGACTACTCTTCTGCTCTGCGTTTGGTACCTCGTACACTCCTGGTTTGACTCGGCTTGTTCACTACTCTCCTGCTCTGCGTTTGGCACCTCGTACTCTCCTGGTTTGACTCGGCTCGTTTACTACTCTTGTTGCTCACGGTGTTGCCGTGGGCAACTGCCCCGTTTCCCTTTGTTCTGTGTTTCCTTGTCTGGTTGTCTGTCGTGCACTTACTGAGTGTAGGGACCGTCGCCCAGTTGTACCACGTCGCCTAGGGCGGGTCGTTGCAAGTAGGCAGGAACTGAGTGGCGGGTAGATTAGGGCTCACTTGTCTGTTTCCCTATCCCTGTCATTACACCCTCATAGATATTTTGCTTGAGGATGCTCCAAAGGTTCTCAATAGGGTTGAGGTCAGGGGAACATGGGGGCCACACAATTAACACATAAACATTGAATGTGGCAGAAGCAGGAAAAAGACTTTACAGTTTTGCTCTATTTCTACTCCTGTACTTTGAACTCCTAGACAAACACTTCTTGAGATTATACACACTCCTCATTTCAACACTACAATATCGACTTGAATACATTCCCAGTTTTATCGCTCAACCACATTTAGGGCTTTATTCACTGAAATGCTAATATTTGTTAGCTGCTCAAAAGTCAACTACTCCTATCTTTCTGCGTCATAAACTTTGAAGTACAGAAACTGGGAGTATTTTATTATTGCTTATTATTATCTTATTATTATTTTTATCATTATTTATTATTTGATTTTTATTATCACATTATTTTAATTATTATTTTATTATCATTTTATAATTTTGGTTTATTAGAATTATTTATATAATTTTTTTATTAACCTACAAGGAAGAATAAAAATAATTATAATAAAATTTCAGAACTATTCTTTTATTAGTAACTAGTTTGTGAAAAAAAATAAAAACAATTTTAGTTACCCTTTAAATTTTTAGACATTTTGTTTCATTCACAATTTACACGTTCAAAGGACAGACCATGTGGTGGCTATGGAGCCCTTGGAGAGAGGTGGCCCAGCCCTGGTTGGTTCCGTCACCTTTGCTATTAGGTGGTGAGATTCTGTGCACAATTACCCTTTAGGGTATGTTCACACGCAAACTCAAAAACGTCTGAAAATACGGAGCTGTTTTCAAGGGAAAACAGCTCCGGATTTTCAGACTTTTTTTGCGGCGTTTTTCGCTGCATTTTTTACGGACGGTCTTGGAGCTATTATCAATAGAGTATATGAAAAACTGCTCCAAAAACGTTGCAAGAAGTGACCTGCACTTCTTTTTCGCGGCCGTTTTTTTACGCGCCCGTTTTTCAAAACGGCTGCGTAGAAAAACAGTCCATCGGAACAGAACGCCATTTTTCCCATTGAAATTAATGGGCAGATGTTTGGAGGCGTTCTGCTTCCGATTTTTCAGCCGTTTGGCTGAAAATAGGCCATATGAACATACCCTCACAGTGGAGCTGTATTTTTAGCAAACGGGCATGTGGAACTGGCTCGATGGCTATAAAAAGTGCTTAGAGGGGGAAGACAAACACCAGGCCGTTCTGTCCTAGTTGGTAAAACTTGGCACCATAATGAGCGGCTCACTTTGGTCTTTGGTATGTTCTCCAGTGGATCTTGGCTTGCCATGATGTGAATTTTTTTATGCCTCATGCACACGGTAGAGCAATATGGAGGAGCCTATGGTTCTATATTATGTAGGCACTCTGTGTGCCACCATATGGTGCCTACATGCTGTGCCTCCATGCAAATTCCTTATTATGTAGATATTTTTCCCCAGAAGCAATGCTTCTAGGAGAGCTTGTAATACGGTGTCTGATGGAACATGTCACCATTTTTTTTCCGGCTGATTCATACAAAATTAGAAAGAAAAAACCTCTGTGTGCCTCTGTATTAAAGACTTCCATGGTTGCCGTTTTACAGCTCCGGAGGTTGTACAGATTTTTAATACACCCATATGCATAAGGCCTGAGGCAGTAATATTTGTTATTGTTTCATTGATACAGATTTTTATATTTTCTTCCAAAAAAAGATAAGTCATTCTCCGCCCATACAATTTGTGCAGTTGTTGTGCTAATGTTGTGCTAAGCAACATTTTAAAAAATGAGCAAGAGGTTCTTAGTACATTGTGCTGTTCTTCTGTTATTCTTCCTAGAAATGTATGGATAAATTGACAACTGGGCATTACTGATCTCCTTGTCTATAAGGTGCGTCCTTACACCATAGGATTGATTAAACAGTGTCACTGTGTAGGAACACGCCCTTTTTTGACAAGGGGAATGGCAACATCCAGTAGTCAATTATTCATACATTTCCAGGAGGAATAACAGAGGAACAGCATAACGCACAGTTCTAAGAAAGGTTCCCTATAATTGTTATTTTATGGGGAATACAAGAATTTACTAAAATAGACATGTCGGGAGAAGCAAAAGGGTCCACTTTAAGTGAATTCCTTCTCTAATATTAGGTGCAGTACCAAATGGTGACCAACACCGCACCTGTAGGAGTAGAAGCCAAGCAGTTCAACAGCACCCAGGCGAAGTCCCCTTGGCTCCGCAGCAATAGAGACCACCACAAATTTTATACTTTCCTTTTAGATGAAATAAAATTCAAAACCTACACAAAAATATTATTCCTCTGTTAATACTGAATTGAAAATAATATATAAGATTGCTATTGTTTACAGATTAAATTCTGTTACAGTAAAATTTCCCGATGAAGAAGAAATGGTTTTTCTAGTAAAGAAAACAATTTTATGCCATTTTCTTAAAAGGAAAAATACTTTATGTTATGAAAAGATCAATTTTTATGCAGTATTTTTGTTCCACGTAAGAGCTTATCACTGTTTTAAAATAACCCATGAAAAGTGGGTCTGCTTTTTTCCAGAAACGTCGCCACTTTAAGCTATATCCAGTATTGCAGCTTCAATGTGTGTGAGCTGCAATGCCAGACACAGTCTATGGAGAAGAGTGGCGCTGTTCGTGGAACAAAAGGGTGGGACAAGTCTACTTGGTGCCCAATGTAGGGGTTTGGTAATGCCCCACCACCATCCCCCTGATCCCCGCTGTATAAAGATGTTTATGGTCTTGTTTACATAGCATAGCTTTGATATGGTTTCTGTAAGGTATATTCCTTCACAGCCTCTATTCTTACGCGACAACTTTCTGTCCTGTAGGGTGGGTGTCTGATGCCAGAAAGTTTGTTGGCAAACATTGGTTGGCTCGAAGATTATTGCGGTTACAAAAGATCAATCAGCTCGCAATATGAAGACGCCTGGTTTTAGGTAAAGGAAAATGGATCATCAGAGTAACATGCAGCAAAAATCAGTACCCCCTATGCCTTCTGGTGTCACCTGTACCTGCTGTATTTATTTTTTTAATATAAAATCAGGTAAAATACACCTGCATGTGCTGCCTGTGGGGCCCTGGGGTAAGGGGGCCCCAACTCCTTCATAACAGAAGGAGCTATTGTCTGATACAGAAACACAGACCCATTCAAGTGCTGCTTTTTCCTTTTTTGAGAAAAGCCCACGGGACAACTGTGCTTTAGCAGGATATCCCGTCTATATGCCATCAATGTCTGTGGTGAAAAAAAAACACCTTTTTTTCACAAAATGTTTATTATTTTAAAAGTTATGAGCTTTTTTCTAAATATGCCAATGAACCTATACTAGCCAAAGGGGCGGTAACACTACTCTTTCTCTGTGGGCGGTTTTTGTGTTGTCTGTATGACGCTGTCCACAGTGGCGGACACAGACTGCAAAAGGCCCCTGTGCAGATAATGTGCCAGGGCCCCCCCGCCCCCCCCCCCAATACCGACAAAGTTACCTAAACATATATATGCATATAAAAATAAACCTTACTAATAAAAATTATGAAGGAAGATTTATATTGTACATTTTATTACCAGTTTAGAACACAAGTAACACATTTTTTTCCGGGTTAAATTCTTATCTAAACTAAGTCCCTAAATGTGGGCAAAGAAAATGAAAAACCTATACTCACCTCCTCCGGCGCCTCCGTTCCCCCTCCGCAGCCCCTATCCCTTTCTGTGTTTACAAAGCTGCTGTGGTGACGCGCGGTCGATGGCACATGACCGCTGCAGCCAATCAATGCCCTCAACAGCGATTTGCTGTGGAACTACTGTCCTCAGCAGCACACCAATGAGGAGTTATTGGCAGCAGCGGTCACGTGCCATCGGCAGCGCGTCACCAGTGCAGCCTTGTACACTTGTAACACAGACCGAGACAGGAGGATGGGGGCTGCGGCGGGTGAACGGAGGCGAGGGAGGAGGTGAGTATAGTTTTTTTATTTTCTTTGCCCACATTTAGAGACTTAGGTTAAATTGAATCATTGAATATAACACAAAGCACTCATGCAACTGAGATGCAATAATTTAGATGATCTTATCATGCTTAGCTTACTGCACTGTTACCTATCAAGCAGGACTGAATCTCAAGATATCTACAGAGGGGGCTGTATGGCGTTATCTACAGGGGGGACTGTATGGCGCTATCAACAGAGGGGGCTGTATGGCGTTATCTACAGGGGGGACTGTATGGCGCTATCTACAGAGGGGTCTGTATGGCGCTATCTACAGGGGGGTCTGTATGGCGCTATCTACAGGGGGGACTGTATGGCGCTATCTACAGGGGGGACTGTATGGCGCTATCTACAGGGGGGACTGTATGGCGCTATCTACAGGGGGGACTGTATGGCGCTATCTACAGGGGGGACTGTATGGCGCTATCTACAGAGGGGGCTGTATGGCGTTATCTACAGGGGGGCTGTATGGCGTTATCTACAGGGGGCTGTATGGTGTTATCTACAGGGGGGACTTTATGGCGTTATCTACAGTGGGGTCTGTATGGCGTTATCTACAGGGGTTCTGTATGGCGTTCCCTACAGGGGGGGTCTGTAGGGAAAGTCATACAGCCCCCCCCTGTAGGGAACGCCATACAGACCCCCCTTTAGGGAACGCCATACAGACCCCCCTGTAGGGAACGCTATACAGCCCCCCCTGTAGGGAACGCTATACAGCCCCCCCTGTAGGGAACGCCTTACAGCCCCCCCCTGTAGGGAACGCTATACAGCCCCCCCCCTGTAGGGAACGCCATACACCCCCAATCACTCAAAAAAATGCGACCTACAGTGTGAAAAGACAAAAGACATGTATCCCCTATCCACAGGATAGGGGATACATGTGTGATCGCTGGCATTGATAGGGAGAGCGGGGGACCGAAAGTCCCCCGAAGTTCTCCATCACTCACCTCTGACTTCCGGTGTCTGCGCAGCTCAAGTGTGACCGGCGCTCCATTCATTTCTACGGAGCTGCCGACACAGACCCCGGAAGTCCGAGGTTTGTGATGGAGAACTTCAGGGGACTTTCGGTCCCCCGTTCTCCCTATCAATGCCAGCGATCACACACGTATCCCCTATCCTGTGGATAGGGGATACATGTCTTATGTTTAATGGCAGAGCGGGGAGATACTCCCTGCTCTGCCGTAGTGTTCCGTGGCATCGCGCTGTAGCAGCCATAGCGGCAGCTAGCGGAGATTCCGGCCAAGGTGGGGGCCCGTGCCGGCAGGTGACGCGGGCCCCCTCATGCCGCGGCCCCGTAGCAGCCGCTACGGCTGCTATAGCAGTAGTTACGCCCCTGTGTTAGGGGGAGTTCACACTGAGGTTTTTTTCGCGAAAAACGTCAGAAAGTGCCTCCCATTGAAATCCATGAAATTTTTCCTGCGAGCAGTAAAAACCGCATGCGGGAAAAAGAAGCGCAATGCCCTTTCTTCGGGCGTTTCTGTCTCTGACTTCCCATTGACAACAATGGCAGGCAGAAAATGCGTTTTTTGCTGCGTTTCCCTGCCCACGGCCCGATGGCCGAAAAACGCCACAAAAAAACGCAATGAAAAACGCGGGAAGTGTTCTACCGGCAGGTCAAAATATGCCTCAAAATTCCGGAAGGAATTATGAGGCAGATTTTTCTACATAAAAACTTCTCCCTTCTGACATGAACTTTTTAACTTCATCTACCTGTCCTCTGCAGTCTGCACGTCCTCCACTCGTCCTGTGTCTGTCCTCCGCTCATCCTATGAGTTCTCCGGCAGTCCTGACTGTACTGTCCAGCCGCCCGAAGTCTTACGTCGCACCGCCCCCTGTCCTCTCCCCTGCCTGAGCGCTCCTCCTACCACCAGCATCGCCGTCCTGTCCTATTCATCTGTGCCAGATTGGCAGTGCAGTGTAGCGGCTATCACCGGGCCCGGGCACCCGCCCCCTCCCTCCCGATTGGTAGTGCAGTGTGGCGGCTATCACCGGGCCCCCGCCCCCTCCCTCCCCTCATGCCTAGTGTTGTGATGCTACTAGGCATGAGGGGGCCCGTGCCGCCAGGCCTGGTACATAAAATGTAATGTGCCTGTCAGGGCGACACGGGCCCCCCCATGCCGCGGGCCCCGTAGCAGCTGCTACGGCTGCTACTGTGGTAGTTACGCCACTGAACGGGCCCCCTTCCCACGCGGGGCCCTTGTGCAGCTGCACCGGCTGCACATGCGGTATGTCCGCCCCTGGCTGTCCAATCAGAATCATATAGCTTCTCCCCTTGCCTGCACAGCGTAATCTCAGCTTCAATGGCGAGATCACGTTGTGTTTACACTTCTGGCTGCAGCCCCTTCAACACATCGCCCCAGCACTCATACAGGAAAACGTTCCCGGGATGAGACAGTTGACAGATGAGCGCTGGGGTGATGTCTTGAAGGAGCTGCAGCCAGAAGTGCAAACACAGCGTGATCTCGCCATTGAAGCTGAGCAGGGAAGGGGAGAAACTGTATAACGCTGATTGGACAACATCATACAGACAACACAAACTCCGCCCATAGAGAAAAAAACAGCATTACCGCCCCTTTGGCTAGTATAGCCTCATTTGCATATTTAGAAAAAAGCTCATAACTTTTAAAATATGAAACATTTTGGGATACAATTTTCACTGGAATTATCAGTGTGACAGCGCCTATTAAATTAGTTACGAAATTGAGAATTACTAAACTAGTGACAGATCCTCTTTAATTCTATACATGACCTGCTACAATTTCTTTTTACATACGGAAAATCACTAGAAAACAATGAAGTCATCTCTTCAGACACAACTACGGCAGCACATGGAGTCGAGACCGTACGTGAACCTACAGATGATATTCATCCACTTCTCTACTCCCACTTCAATAATAGGAACCATCCTGCTGAATGCACTGTTTTTAGTACAGAAATAAGCCGACTATAAGTAGAGCAATCCAGATGAGAGCTGGCGTCATAGAGCAGCAGTACATATAATGTGCTCCTATGAGGATTAGGGTAACACAGAGGTTTCGAGTAGATATTTACAATAAGACAATTGTTCCATATGAGAGAATCACATATAATCTAGATCTATGGATAATAATGGTACTTTTGTTATGCCTCGCAATTTTTTTTTATATTTCTCTTCAAAGCATAATGGATTTCTGCCTCATAAATAATGACCATATTTATAAGCCACAAGATGTGAGGTCACTATTTCTGTATCGCTGCTCTATCCCTATGTCTACTGCAGTGGTGCAGCTGAAAGCCATAATTGTGAAGAATGTCCTCGAAGGGGTTGTCCAGGATTTCAAAAATTTTCGCTAACAAAATGAAAGTTGAGTAAAAAAGAAATCAATACTCACCTGTTCATTCCCACGCCGATCCAACATCGTCGCTCCGGTGGTTCCCGAATCTTCTTGTTTACCTTTCTGCAGCGATGATGTGCCGTACATGAACGTGGCCTCTGCAGCCGATCACTAGCCTCAGTGGTGAAAGCCAGACGAAACCCACGGTTGGGCGGAGTGTTTTTGAAGATACTTTATAGGCACTTATGTTTGTTATAAATTGTGTATATATGGAATAAAATTCCTTTTTTCTGAACAGTAGAGGAGTCCTGCGTAGAGATGAATGAATCGATTTTACACAATTTAATTTTACAAAAGTTTCGGATTTGTTGAACTTTGAAACTGATGGGGTTCGTGACGCACCAATGGCAATGGCGTAGAAAAGCACTGGACACCATTTTACAGTTTAGAAAAAGGATCACATGACCTCAGGTTGGCTTCCCCATAATGTCTTGCAGGCGGCCTTCCCAAAATGCACTGTGTTCATCCCCCCCTCTACCCATATGTGTTGCTGTCACTTTGGCATTACATGCTGGCTTGGCGTTAAACAGCTTAAAAGGGGTCGGATTTTACTAAGATATAGTCCTAGAAGATATCAAAGTGTCAGACATGAATTTTTAGGGCAATCAGAGATTTTCGATCCGCAACAAATTTATTCGGACTGAATAAATATATTCGGGCTGCCGAATCAAAACTGAAATTAATTTTGACAAAATTGCTCATCTCTAGTCCTGCACTATTTTCTTCCTGCTATTTATTCCATGAAACTGTAGGAATATTTGAATTTCTATAAAAAAAAACATCTTAGGAAGGACTGAATGTGCATAGACTGCCATACTGACGCACCATTTTACCCTTAGGCCTTATTTACACGAGCGTTGCGAACCTCAGACGTGAAAAACGTCAGTTTTTCTCGGTCGAGGTGCATCCGTGCTCGGCGCGATGTCACACATCCCCCATAGTTGAGAGTCTATGGAGGGATGTGTGATGAGTGTAAAGATAGGACATGTCCTATTTTCCCACGGACCCTTCACGCAGTCCGTTGAAACAACGGCTGTGTGAATGGCCACATTGAATTACATAGATCCGTGGGACGGCTGCTGTTTCAACGGCCGTCCCACAGACGTTTAACACGCTCGTGTAAATAAAGCCTAAGTATGAGCAAAGGTGGTGAGTGACTCTGGGTGATTTCATGCTGGACATCGTGGATCCATTGTGGATGGCACAGTGCCTGCTCTCCATACATGAGTTTCTCCAGGACGCCTTAATCCCACAGGTATCGGCCTTGTGCAGTGATAAGGTCCAGGAACTCGCCCGGAAAAAAAATGTTGTTCTTGTCCAAGGTCATCCAGTCCCTCTTCCGACTCAGCACTAAGGGTGAGTGTGAAGTGTACCGCATTGCCTGACAGTTCCTATCTGGAGAGCACTCATACTGGGGTTATGCCCAGCTTCACCGACCGGGAATTAGCGTTACTTCTGATTCCAGTCGTTTAACTCTTCAGATGCCGCAGTCAAGGCAACTAAGTGGTTTTACAGCTATAGCGGCTCCCTTTGTAAGCCCATTCTCGCCCCACAATGCATTCGCTGGGTGCCAATTTGTTGCTTAGACAAGCAGGGACCTAACAATGGCCCATAGGTCTACCGACACCCGGACCCCGCACTGATCAGCTGCTCTGGCTGCCTCTGAGCACCAGATGTCCGTGCCGGAAGCAGATGGCTCCGGTCACAGTACAGCGGATGTGCTGCTGTACTGCAGCTCTGCTCCTACTCAGCTGATCAGTGCGGGGTCCGGGTGTCTGACCCCACCGATCATATACTGATGACCTATTCTGTGGATAGGTCATTAGGATGAAAAACGGTCCCCGTGAATGGACAACCCGTTTAAAGGATATGTAAACCTTTGAAGACATATTGGTGCGTTTTATTTGGCGGATTTCCCACTGTGGAAAGCAGCGCCAGAAAACAAACAAAAAACTTTCATACTTACCCTCTCCTCTGTGCGTGGTCCGGCCTCCTGGGATGACGTTGCAGGCAACGTCCGGCCTCCTGGGATGAAACGTAATCCCAGGAGGCCGGACTGGAGATGAAGCAGGGAACTGTGGGTAAGTATAACTTTTTTTTTCTACTTGCGTCTTTTGCGTCGAAATCGCTGCGATTCCACCGCAAGTGTCGCAACACACACCACTTTGTTGCGGGTTTAAGTACCCCATTGAATTCAATGGGGAAAACCTGCAACACAAGAGCAGCGATTCCACAGCATTAATTGACATGCTGCGGCTGAAGAAACCGCACCGCAGGCTAATATATGTGTGTTTTTTTTCGGCAGGGGGCGATATTTATTGAAATCTCACCCACACTGCTGCTATTGTAATATGCTGCCCATTTTCCGCAATTAATCCGTTGTGGAAAATCCGCAGTGTTTATGCCTAGTGTGTTCCTACCCTTATAGTGTTTAGTGCAACTTTTAAAAAACATTGTATTAAAAATTATTTTTACTTTACTTTTTTAGATGCAGCTTCTATGTATCTTGGATACAAAGAAGCTGTATCTTGCGCTGAAACCCGAATTCGTCAGGTCAGTGGGACTGGCGGCTTCAGTGGCAGCGGGTCCTCTGTGTCTCTTACATGCAGGATCCTGCTGTTATCGATCACATTGAAGTTCATGAACTTGGATTTGATCAATAACAGGTGGATCCTAGATGTGATTGATAATAACAGGATTCTGCATGTCAGAGACACGCAGGACCCGCAGTCACCGAAGCCGTCAGTCCCGCTGACCTGACAGATTCGGGTTTTAGCGCAAGATACAGATACTTTGTATCCAGGATATATAGAAGCTGTATCTCAAAAAGTAAAAATAATTTTTAATAAAAACCAATTACAAAGTTACACTAAAATACATTGTTTTAGTAAAAAAAAACTAAGTCTTTAAAGGCTTAGATAGCCCTTAAGTCTAAGATTACTTATGTCACTATTACATTAAAGGGTTTCTAAACTTTTTAAAAAAACTTTTGATATGTCATAGTGACTAGGGTTGTCACGGTGCCTGAATTTGAACTTCGATTCCCGATACTTCGTGTAGTATTGCGATTCTCCATACCAAAACGATACTTTGTCAACAATAGAAAACTCACAAAAATATAAAGTCCTTCCATTTTCTGATGTCAATATGTAGGTGCCATTTTTTGGTACATTTACATTATCGTTTAATTTATATAAATTTTTATTTTGGCAGAAATGCAGAAAAAAAGCAGTTTTTCTTTTCTTTTTTTTTCCAGCATACACCGATAATCATAAATGGCTATATAAATTTGTTGTGAAGGTTGTAACGGTCGATGCGAAACCAAATATGTGTCGATTATTTTATGTTTTGGTACTTATATTTTATCAATTTTTTTTATTGTAAAAAATTAGCATTTGGGGGTATTTCTTTTCTATAGATTTTTTTTAATTCAACATTACTTTTTTAAAATTTATTTTCCTTTATTTTTTTAATCCCAAAGGGGGATTGTTAATTCAATTTTTATTCTTTTAAAGTGTAGCTAAACATTTAACAAACTTCTGACATGTCATAGTGACATTTTAGAAGTGTTGATTGGTGGGGTTCCGAGCACTGAGACCCCCACCAATCGCTAAAACGAAGCAGCTGAAGCAGCGTTTCTTTCGGCTTTTCCCTGAAATAAATGTATCAGAGGACGGACTCAGTAGAAAGTCTATGTGCCCGTACTCCGATACATCGGATTTCCAGAAAAAGCCGAACAGAAACGAAGCGGCTGAGCGCTCACACGAGCGCTACAGTTGCTTCATTTTAGCGATTGGTTGGGGTCTCAGTGCTCGTACCCCCACCAATCAATACATCTGACATGTCACTATGACATGTCAGAAGTTTCTTAAACGTTTAGCTACACTTTAACTATAATGTACTGGCATATATCTATATACCAGTACATTAGCCTGTATCCTGATAGTAAACAGGCAGTTGTTAGGGCATACCTAAGTATGCGCTAACAGCAGGAAATATGGGCAAACAGCCCTGGGGTCCTTCAGTCAGGATGGGATCCGGCTGGTTCGCCCCGGTTCTACCAAACCGGTTGTTAAAATGACAGCCGATTCAGAGAACCATGGTGAAGCGGGAACCCTGAACCAGACCCCTTCACTCAATTGTATCTGTGTCCTTAGTATGTGGATACAATTGATTGGTCTAGCGCTGCCTGGCGAGGCACAGGATGCCTCACCATTCGGTGCTTTCGAAATGATGCATTCGGCGCGATGACGTCATTGCGCCGCTCTGTCGTTCCGCTGGATGAGGCCTGGCGTCTCTGGAAGACAGCGCGGGGACAGGTGAGCATGTAATGTATTTTATTTTTTTGTGGGCAGTGTTGGGGGCACTATGGGGGGCACTATCTACATGAGACTATATGGAGGGTATTATCTACAGGGGGCTCTATGGGGAGCACTATCTACAGAGGGCTCTATCAGAGGCACTATCTACTGGGTGCATTATCTACAGAGCGGGCTCTATGGGGAGCGCTATCTACAGAGGGCTCTATGAGGGGCACCATCTACATTGGGCACTATCTACAGGAGGCTCTATGGGGAGCACTATCTACAGAGGGCTCTAATGGGGGGCACTATCTACAGGGGGCTCTAGGAGGGTCACTATCTACAGGGGGCTCTATGAGGGGCACTATCTACAGGGGGCTCTATGAGGGGCATGATGTACAGGAGGTATTGTGAGTGGCACTATCTACAGGGGCTACTGTGTGTGTGTGTGTGTGTGTGTGTGTGGTGCTTTACTTAACAGTGTTTTACATCATTTTATTCATGGGCACAGTGTATAGTACTATAATCCGTGGAACAGTGTATGGTACTATTATATACAGGGGCACAGTGTATGGGGTTATTATATTCAGGGGCACAGTGTATGATACTATTATAGTCAGGTGCATATAGTGTGGCACCATGAGAAGTTTATCTTTGTTTAAAGGTGCGTAAATGTTGGAAAAGTGTGAAGACGAAGACATCTGAGCGGCAAACTCAGCAGAAATGGGTCGTGGCCGAGAGATGTCATCATGGAGTTCTGGACTGGATGGAAAAGAAAAAAGAAAAAGAACAACTCCAATCTGAAAAGATGTCACCTGTGAATCACTAAATGTAAATGTTTATTCTCCCTGTGACTCATCAGTACCATAATCACTGTATGATCTGCAGCAAGATGATGGGCGTATCGTTCTTTTTTGTGAAACAGCAACTCCCAGCATATCCTTGGTTCAGGCCATGCTGGGAGCTGCAGTTTTATGTAGTACAAACTTATATGGCAGGGGTTAAACTGAATTTTCAAATGATCTCTGTACTGAGCTGTAATTGTGCTGTATATATGTACTGATCTTCGTTCTGGTGCTGTATTTATGTAGGGAGCTTGGTTCTGTATATATGTACTGAGCTTTGTTCTAGTGCTGTATATATGTACTGAACTTTGTTCTGGTGCTGTATTTATGTACTGAGCTTTGTTCTGGTGCTGTATTTATGTACTGAGCTTTGTTCTGGTGCTGTATATATGTACTGAGTTTGGTGCTGGTGCTTTATGTACTGAGCTTGGTTCTGGTACTGTATATATGCACTGAGCTTTCTTCTGGTGCTGTATTTATGTACTGAGCTTTCTTCTGGTGCTGTATTTATGTACTTAGCTCTGTTCTGGTGCTGTATTTATGTACTGAGCTTTGTTCTGGTGCTGTATATATGTACTGAGTTTTGTGCTGGTGCTTTATTTATGTACTGAGCTTGATTCTGGTACTGTATATATGCACTGAGCTTTCTTCTGGTGCTGTATTTATGTACTCAGCTTTGTTCTGGTGTTGTATATATGTACTGAGCTTTGTTCTGGTGCTGTATTTATGTACTTAGTTTTGTTCTGGTACTGTATATATGTACTCAGCTTGGTTCTGGCACCGTATCTGTGCATTAGCCAGGAGATTTGTTGCGGCTTAACATGCATCTCTTCCGCAGCATGGGGCTGCGGCTGTGTATTACAGTCATTGCCCCGCCCCTGATCGTGCCTGCAGGGTTGCTGTGCCAGTGCAATGAGCGTGATGTGATGTGGCTGGCAACGCACTAATGAGCGACAACGCTGGCACTGAAGACAGAGAACATGGGGGTGCTGTGTAGTGTGTGCACCATGTTCTCTGTTGTACTAGTGGCTAAATTTATGTATTACAATACTAAGCAGTGTGGCCACACATCTTAGTATTGAAATACAAAAATTCACGGTATTGAGACGTTTGAGGGTGCACACGATGTATCAAAATATTGATACTATTTAGATACTATGCACCATAAAACTGTCAAAAGTTTTGATCGGTGGGGATCTGAGCACTGAGACCCCCACCGATTGCTAAAACAAAGCAGCAGAAGCACTCGGGTGAGCACTGTGCTGTTCCATTTCTGATTGGCTTTCCTTGGAAAGCCAATTGAGCAGTGTAGGGACTGATAGACTTTCTATTGAGCCCGTACACCGCTCTGAGGCAAGCTGAGAAACAAAGCTCTCATCCGAGTGCTTCTGGCGCTTTGTTTTAGCGATCGATGGAGGTGTCAGTGCTCGGACCCTCACCGATCAAAACTTCTGACATGTCCACTGTGATGTCAAAAGTTTTTTAAACGTTTAGATACATTTAAAAGTCTATAGTGAAATCTAAAACGCAGTACAAACATATGCGTTTTGGTTTGTAGAATTTTTGTTGCTTTTTTATGGTCAGTGGTGTTTTTTTCAAAACGCAGCATGCTCTGGGTGTGGAGTTTTTTTTCCATAGGCTTCTCTATAGGGCCGGGTTCCTACGTAGCGTAAAATCTGCGGAATTTCCGCAATGGAATTCTGTATGAAAATTCTGCAGCATTTATAGTAACAGAAAAGTGAGTGAGATTTAGAAAATCCCATGCCCACGCTGCTGAAAAAATACAGAAAAGTCATGCGGAAAGTGTTCTGCGGTGCGACATTCAATTCCGCAGCATGACAATTTATGCCGTGGGTTCTGTGCAAAGCTGCTGCATGTTTGGCCCATAGACTTCAATGGGGAGCATCTGCATCTGCAGAGTATCCTGAGTGTTGCAACGTTTCCTTGGGCTTCAAAAACGCCAGAAAAGTGCTTTTTAACATTCACTTTTTTATGCAGTTTAAAGCACCAGAATTTTTTTTACAGTATGTGTAAAGGAGGCCTTAGGGGGTGAAAGGGGCATTCCCACTTTGCACAATATATTTTTGTTAGAAAGGTCCCCCCCAAGGATTAATTGATTACAGGTTGTCCCTCTATTGGAACTCCCAGCAATCAGCTATAATCGGGGAAAAAATTCCACTACAGCGCCACCACAGGTTAAATGAAGCATTACACAGTTCTCATTCAATCAATGCGCTTTCCGTGTAACGCACAAATTCGGGTAACCGTGAAGACACACTTTTTGTGTCTCTCTAACCTATTAACCCAGAATTCCCGTGAAAAGGTATTTGAAAATAGGTTTTCTAAACCAGGCAGTCCCTTAAAGCAAGTAATAAGTCACGTCCATGATGCATGTGTTACTCCTCAGAAAATTTCATGGAACAATGTTGCACAACTTGCCAGGCAGAGAAAGGGTTAAGATTTAAAAAAAAAAAAATCATCTTCCTGCCTATGACATTACACTGGGCTTCATATGTGCATTCTACACCCCTCTGCTGGTACTATGACAGTACTGCTGTTTCTTTGCTGCCCGGATCTTTCTTTTTTTGTTCTTGTCAGTGGCAGTGAAGGGGGTTAATCCAGTCACCAGCCCGCAGCAGTGGAGGAAAGGGTTAACTCAAAGCAAATGACTGTCAACCTGCAAGTCCATCTCAGGTTTCTCAAGGAACTTCCTGACTGACAGATGACATCACTGGAGGTGTGACTGACTGATGATGTGGATGGAGCAAACAAGCTGCTGTGCTGGTTGTGTAAAGCTGGTGTTCTGTGCCGCACAAGACTGCGAGACTCCTTCTTCTCATCACTGAGTTCACCCAACACAAGGGGAAGGCTGTGGCACAGACATAAAGTACAAGGCGGTGAGAAAAGTGCACTTAAAGGAGAAGAACAAATCACAGTCACAGTGAAGACGGCTGCCAGAGGGGTGTGCAAGCTCAACTGGATAGGTACTTACCACGAGCTGAAGGAAGAAGAACGCCAGCATGGAAATCACATAAACCGCGTCTAGTTTCGTCGTCCAGGAATAAGGAAGCTGACTGTTTTCGCTGTCTCGAGCTTAACCATCTAACGCTGTTTAGTTGCTGAGTTCTCCGTCGGTTAACCTCATGGAAATTTCCAGTCCGTGCAAGGATAAAACGCACACCCAGGGCATGGAAGTCCACACATTGACTCGTAACAAGTGTCAGGACCTGCATGCTGATGGGACGCACATGAACTGATTTCACATTCTCTCTGCTTTTCTAAAACTTCCTCTTGGACCTGAAGGCATTCTGGAAAGAAACAACACTTCAAGGGCAGCCTCATTCCAGACGTCCCCTTGCACAAAGACGAATACAAGATTTACAGACATGAGAGACACTTGCGACTGGGCACAATTGGCATGGTGTGGGCTTTTTTAAGACCTAAGACATCAAGTCATACCGTAGGCAAGTAAGCCACCATGAGAGCAGAAAGTTTGTTGTCTTTCGAGCAACTGCGAGGATGGAGACCCTGCCGGAGGGGGCGCTGCAGGACTCTTAAGTCACAACTCCTTGCTGCCAGCTTGACGTGCACCTTACTGTTAGTATATGCTTGCACCCAAGATTTCCTCTATAATCCCACACATTTCACGTTAATATGGGGAAATCCTACACAACCAAATGAAGTCACAGTCCTTATCTGGTACGAGCCATTTGGCAAAAGAAGACGACTTGCAGATTGCCACATACTCTTCAACATCACTGGGTGCCAACTGACCACTAACCGGAGCCTTTACTCGAAAGCAGATGCGCTTTTATTTCATCACAGGGACATTGGCGAATATGGTGACTTTCCAATAACCAAGCGTCCTGCTTCCCAAAAGTGGATCTGGATGAACTTTGAGTCACCTTCTCATTCGTCCTGGTTGACAACCTTAGGGGGTGTATTCAATTGGACTATGTCCTACAGAGTGGACTCCGATATATTTGTGCCATACGGCTATTTATTTTCCAGGAAACGTGCCAAGGTAGTCCTTCCTCGAAAAAGAAAACTAGTGGCATGGGTGATTAGTAACTGGAATGAGGATCACGAGCGAGTTCAGTATTACAACCAGCTTAGGGAACACGTTGATATTGATATTTATGGGAGGTACGGGATGGATTTAAAGCATGATAATATTGTGAGGAGCGTATCACAATACAAGTTTTACCTCGCTTTTGAGAATTCACTACATACGGATTATATCACTGAAAAATTATGGCGAAATGCGTTTAAATCTAGCGCAATCCCTATAGTCATGGGTCCCAGTCGATACAATTATGAGATGTTTATTCCCCGTAATTCCTTCATTCATGTAGACGATTTCTCAAGTCCCAAAAAGTTGGCCATGTACTTGAGGTTTCTTGACAAAAACATTCATATGTACAGGAGATATTTCACGTGGAAGAAGAGGTACGATGTCCACGTGACTTCTTTTTGGGATGAACATTACTGTACGGCTTGTGAATCCGTGAAAGCATCCGGCGATGAGTATCGGACCATCTCAGATCTTGCAGGATGGTTCGAGAGCTGAAGAAACACTTTTTGCCCCGAGTTCTTATCAAACTTTGTGCCCGTCGAACACCATCAACTCTAGTAACCTTTAAGATTTAGAGCTGGAATCTACAAAATGGAAAGATATCATCTAGAGGACTCGGACTTCAGAAAAGACCACACTACAATAAATTCCTTCATGAATTTCAACCCAATCCTCAATGTATTTCTGCCTAACTGGAATAGTATCGGTCCCGAGACATAACACCTTTACTGTTCTAAACAAGTATAACATTTTAATTTTTTTCCTTTTAATTGTTTTTTCTTTTTTATGGGTGATATATATTTTTTTATGAGTTACATATCAAATACCTGTACTGTCCTTAACAATTGCACATTTTTTTTATTTTACTTTTTTATTTTCTTATGTTTTACTTCAAATCATAGTACTGTACTGTTTGTAACCATGGCAGTTCTTTTAGTTGTTTTTTTTATTAGTTATATGTCAAATAACCGATTTCTCCAAAAATTGGTTCAACAATTACTTTTCACTTGGAAACTATTTAAAGATTATCTATATGGTGGATGTGTTTTAACGTAAAATGTAAATTATTAATTATTTTGAAACCGAATTGTACGATTTTTTTAAGACAAGAGTTCATTGCAATGCAATACGTCTATTTATGTTTATGTATAATGAGGAAGGTGATATTACTTGAAGCCAGGATAAGGATATAGTTTACTGGTCTACACTTGCTGACTGGGTGTGCAGACATTTATAGGATAAATTATTGAACAGAAGCACAAGACACTGGTGACACTATTTGTCTTTTGTGATATATTTTGTCATGGGAAAAAATAAATTTTTGGGAATAAATTTGGTTGAAGTTTTGTTATGGAACGACAGTAACATTAGCTAGAAAAATGGTGTATAAACAGATGTAGCAGTGCTAACACAGCTCACCATGACATCACATTGTAGTGATTTTAAATAGGATAGCACGTAAAGATATTGTGGTATTTTATCACCATAACAAGAAACAGTGACCTGCAAAGTATTTTCTACATTTGTATGTAGTTCGTTGTAGATTTAACTATAGACTTTAAGGGTAACTAAACGTTTAAAAAAACGTTTGTCATAGTGACATGTCAGAAGTTTTGAACGATGGGGGTCTTAGCACTGAGACCTCCACCGATCGCTAAAACAAAGTGGCAAAAGCGCTCAAGTGAGATATGTGCCCCTTCGTTTCTGATCAGCTTTCCTCGAAAAGCCAAGCGAACGGTGTATGGACTCATAGACATTCTATTGAGCCCGTGCACCGCTCGCTCTGCTTTACCGAGAAAAGCCGATCAGAAATGAAGCAGCAGGCGCTTATGTCGCTTCGTTTTAGTGATCGGTGGGAGTCTCAGAGTTTGGACCCCCACCGAGCAAAACTTCTGACATGTCACTATGTGAAAAGTTTTTAAAACACCTAGTTACACTTTAAGGGTATGTGCACACACACTAATTACGTCCGTAATTGACGGACGTATTTCGGCCGCAAGTACCGGACCGAACACACTGCAGGGAGCCGGGCTCCTAGCATCATACTTATGTACGACGCTAGGAGTCCCTGCCTCGCTGCCGGACAGCTGTCCCGTACTGTAATCATGTTTTCAGTACGGGACAGTTGTCCTGCAGCGAGGCAGGGACTCCTAGCACTGTACATAAGTATGATGCTAGGAGCCCGGCTCCCTGCACTGTGTTCGGTCCGGTACTTGCGGCCGAAATACGTCCGTCAATTACGGACGTAATTAGTGTGTGTGCACATACCCTTAGGGGCCCATACACTTTAGATAGCCCGGCAGAGTGTTCATGTTTATTTCAATGGGGGAGGGGGATAAGTAGCTGTCAGGCACCTTCCAACATGCCTGCATTTTAAGTGGCCGCCATGTAGGTAATACTACAATTTGGGCGCTGCAGGGGAAATAAATGGTTGACCAACAGAGCAGATCAACGCGTCGGTCTCATTATACGGAGACCTCATTCAGATGGGCGTAAAGAGGCCGCATTTTAGTGTCCATATTACAACTGCAATTCCAGGCCTGACCGTTGGTTTAATGACCTGAACTAATAGCTTCATAGGGATTTACGATGCTGTTAATTCGATTCGACCTGCGATTGGGCCGGGATTTGCAGCTGGAACACAGACGGACGCTAAAATGCGGCCACTTTACAACTGTCTGAATGAGCTCTAGTTTCTCTAGGTCATTGAAGTGGACTGATCAACATGTGAATATGTAATATATGCATCGGCACTCATACGTTGGTGTTTAGGGGTACATGTGTAGATGAGTTATTCAGACCCACAGCCCATTCAGGGTAGGAGACTGTTACTGACTCAAAAGTACTAAATAAAGAAAAAAATGATAACAAATATAGTAAAAGTATTAATGAGTATCTATTAGGGCTGGTTCACACAGCAAAGTCTGGTGCAGTTTTTGATGTCTTTTGTAGCCAAAACCAAGAGTAGATCTGTATATAATGGAAGGAAATCTTTCTTTTTTTTAAAAAAATTTTTAGATTATTTTATGGTTTTAGCTAAATCCAGGGACAAATTAAGATATGTAGAAGTCTCAAGACAAAACACTGTCCCCCATGAGTTTTTGGGAGTGACACTAAAAACAGGTGAAATATAAAAATGATTCTGCTATAGTAAATTCAATGATTACAAACTGTAGCAATAATACAATAGTCTTTCAAAAAAGAGCATAAAAAGCACAAATAAGAGTACCATACCGTGCCCAAATAATGCAAAACATATAGTGCCCAAACAATAATAACCCTGAGGACCATGGTGGAGCCTTTTTACCAGCCAAAACAAAACAAAAAAAGGCTCAAAAACTGCGAACAATAGGCATATGTTGGAACACAAAGGTTTGGTTAAAAATATTGGGGCTTGGGAGATAGTTAAAGATAACTCCATACACATGGGCACATCGCTAGTCCACAGACGTGCTAGATGTAAAAACATCCCGCATCGCCCGCAGCTGTAGCCCCAGGGATCGGTTCCCAGAGAAAAATTACTCTTTTACATTCTCCAATGTATGGCTACCATAGAGTTCAGTATTGCTTCAGCATTAACTCTGCCGTGTACGGCTCGGCGCAGGCAGGCACGATGTCGTGACGTAACCGCACGTAACCGCACCTGTCTGCGCCGAGTCACTCGCAGCACAGACCGGAGGGGAAGAATCCTCCACCCATCGTGAGAACGGGGATAGATAAGTAATTATGTTATTATTTTTCTATTAGGCACTATGGGCCATTACACTGGATAGGGAAGGGGGCTGATATGGTGGCTGTTATAGGAGCAATTTACTATATTAGGGGCATTATACTGTATGGGTGGCATTATACTGTGGGGGCAATATATCATGGGGACAGCTATGGGGGTCATTATACTGTATTAAGGGCATTATACTGTGGGACATTATACTGTGGCCAAGAAGAGAAAAAAACAAACACCCGGCGCACATCGTGCATCATCTCTTGTTTAAAATGACAAAGGGTCGGGGGTAAGCGGTTGTGTTTACCTTGTGGTGTTGTGCTAGGAGCACAACACCCAGAAGTGCCTGTATGGTCTCAAAGGACTGCAGCTGGTAAATCCGTGCAGGGGCTGTCAGGGCTCCCTCAGTAGATCGAGATAAATGGAGAAACAAGTGGATAAAATTCTTAAGCGCTGTCCAATTGTTGTGGAATTGAAGGATTCAATCCAAGGCAAGAAGTTTAAATAAGATATATGTTTAATGGATAAGAATGCTACGCGTTACGAGATCGGACCGATCTCTTCATCAGGCAAAGAAACATACCTATCCACTTTTTTCTCCATTTATCTCGATTATACTGTGGCGGCAGCTATGGGGGCATTATACTGTGGCGGCAGCTATGGGGGCATTATACTGTGGGGGCAGCTATGGGGGGCATTATCCTATGTGTGGGGCAGCTATGGGGGGCATTATACTGTATGGGGGCAGCTATGGGGGACATTATACTGTGTGTGGGCAGCTATGGGTGGCATTATACTGTATGGGGTAGCTATGGGGCATTATACTGTGTGGGGTGCAGCTATGGGGAGCATTAAACTGTGTGGGGCAGCTATGGGGGCATTATACTGTGAGGGATGCTATGGGGGCAATATACTGTGGGGGCAGCTATGGGTGACATCATACTGTGGCGGCAGCTATGGGGGGCATTATACTGTATGGGGCAGCTAAGGGGGTATTATGCTGCATGGGGGCAGCTATGGGTCATTATGCTGTATGGGGGAATTTGTTTGGGCATTGTACTGCATGAGGGCATCTGTGTGGGCATTATACTGTATGGGGCATCTGTGTGGGCAGTATACTGTATGTGGCATCTGTGTGGGCATTATACTGTGGGGGGGCATCTATGGGGGCATTATACTGGAGATTGGGTGGGATTAGAGGTGTGGCTCAATATAAAAAAAATGTGACGCTGCGTTCTGCATCGATTGTCCCGCTTTGTGATACTTGAAAGTATAGCACTGTCAACAGGGAGGGCAGTATAGCTCTGTCTACTGGGGGGCTGTATAGTACTGTCTACAGGTGGGGGCTGTATGGCACTATTTACAGGGGGGCTGCGTGTGGCACCCAAGGGAGGGGGGCCCATTCAAAAGTTTGCTATGGGGCTCAGTGTTTCCTAGTTACGCCCGTGGCCCCATCTACCATGGCCCATTTATAATATAGTGACTTCTTAGGGGGCAGAAGGGCCCTTGGGTCTCCTCAGGCCCATGTACGACTGCTACCTTTGCACCCGCAATAGCTACACCTCTGACCACAGTGCAGCTTTAATTTTTCTAAATCAGTTTGAGAAATGGAAGCTGAGCTCTAATTGGATGCTACAGCCAACAAGCCAATTTTTCTCTGAGCTTCAATAAATGTGACCCATTGTGTATGAGATTTTATGGGAAAAAACATCCTGATTAGTGCCAAGGGTGCAGGCACTCTAGAGAGCACAGTGTAATGCTTCCACACAGTGTAATGCTTCATGTCCCCTGTGGCGGCGCTGCAGGAGAACTGAATACTTGCTGCCTGGTTCTCTTGCATATTATGGCTGATCGCTGAGGTTCCAGCGTGACCCGTTTGTTTACAGGAACTCTTTTAATAAAAAAGGATTTCATCCTTAGGCCTAGTACTCAGCATAGTTTAACATAGTATTTTAGAGGAGGAAGAATTTAAAGAAAAAGATTTGTTCAAACATATTTTACAGAATTTCTTTTTTGTTCTGCTCTTTGATCTCAGCTGATTAAAAAACTGCTGACAAATTGAGTTCGCGTCAATTTCTTAATAAAAAAAAAATGTCAAGACAAAACAGATAAATCCCATGAGTCCCCTAGAAAGTAATAACATCTGTTAAACGATCGGTCAGCATTTTATTTTTTATTTTTTATAAATACTGTAAAATACGCAGGTGTAACCTTAGCCTTGGCTAAGTGAAAACATAATAAAACTGCACTAGAACTGCACTGAGTGAACCAAGTCTTTGCAGCATAATCAAATTTTACTTTATGGCATTTTAACAAAATCTCTGATCATACAATGTAGCATTATTGTTCATTATTTGTAATTTCTGCCTTATTTAACACACAGGTCACTATGGGCACCATCTTTCTTTACTGCTAATTCCCTTCCTCCGTCATTAAAAGGGTTTACCTAATTTCGATAACCCCTTTCCATAGGCCCTCTAAGCTGTTGGCCATTACATTGCCCGCTGGAGAAATGATGTGGTTATAACCAACAGATTAAAATTGTCAATGGAAACTGATGATCATACACTGACTTACATCGCAGAAACGACGTCATATGGCGATAAGTATAGGATATGTTATGTTCTGTCTGCCATTAAGTAAGGGCCTGTTCACATCAGCGTTGGCTTTCCGTTCCGCGGTTCCGTCGGAGGTTTGCGTTGGGTGAACCCTGCAACGGAAAGTCAAACTGAAACCACAGCTTCCGTTTCCGTCACCATTGATATCAATGGTGACGGAAACATTGCTAATTTTTCCGTTTGTCACCATTTCGGCAGGTTTCCGTTTTAACGACGGAATCAATAGCGTAGTCGACTGCGCTATTGATTCCGTCAAAAAAACGGAAACCTGCCGGAATGGTGACGAACGGAAAAATTAGCAATGTTTCCGTCACCATTGATATCAATGGTGACGGAAACGGAAGCTGTGGTTTCAGTTTGACTTTCCGTTGCAGGGTTCACCCAACGCAAACCTCCGACGGAACCGCGGAACAGAAAGCCAACGCTGATGTGAACAGGCCCTTACTGCTACTGTGGATACAATATCGCTAATCATCGTTGTTTGTAAATGTTGATATAATTGTTACAGCTATGCTTTAAGAGGTAATAATATTTACTACATACCTGCAGCCGATCCGTCCCTTATACCCATGTGGCACTTATCAGCTGGATTATCGGCCTATCATTCCCTATCACAGGACGGGACTATACCTAGCTCACCATTTGTATGATTTATATACGACAAAACCCGCTCAAGAATTACTCTATGGTTGCGACTATATGCAACATTGTTTGGCCATAATATATGCTCTTATAAACAAACGGGATATATGTTATATGTGGGCTACCTATTTTTTGACCCGGCCGGGCTTGTGACGTCTATGTATGTTTTTTATTATTGTATGTGTTTTTTGTGTTGTGTTTATTTTGCTATTTAGACATAGGATTGCAATTGGTGCTACCCTTGTCATATTTATTTAATTCTGTTAATACATTTTGATACTTTTGTATTTACACTGAGCCGAGTGCCCGCTTTATCCTTCTCATTTTCCTATCCCTCCCCCTTTTCCTTCCCCTTTCCTCTCTTCCCCTCTCCCTTTCCATTTTTGTGATT
The DNA here is from genome assembly GCF_050947455.1 of Rhinoderma darwinii. Lineage (NCBI taxonomy): Eukaryota > Metazoa > Chordata > Amphibia > Anura > Rhinodermatidae > Rhinoderma > Rhinoderma darwinii. Next base: position 26,782,266 of record NC_134688.1, read on the forward strand.
ATATCACTATTGTTCCCTGGTTGGCACCGTACTAATGGTACTGAGCTTATGCCCATTTAAACGTGATCTGATTTCTATATTTATTCTACTATATATGGATATCATAGACGGGGGTTCCCCTTTCAGGACCTCTGCATAAGAGACAGTGGAGAGCCACTAACAATCAAAGACTCTCAGTCTGGTAGACTTGGCCCATCCATGCTCGCACTTAAAGAGGCTCTGTCACCAGATTTTCAAACCCCTATCTCGTATTGCAGCAGATCGGCGCTGCAATGTAGATAACAGTAACGTTTTGTTTTTTTTCAAAAACGAGCATTTTTGGCCAAGTTATGAGCATTTTTATATTTATGCAAATGAGCCTTTCTTAAGTACAACTGGGCGTGTTTAACGTTATGTACAACTGGGCGTGTATTATGTGCGTACATCGGGGCGTTTTTACTTGTTTTACTAGCTGGGCGTTGTGAATAGAAGTGTATGATGCTGACGAATCAGCATCATCCACTTCTCTTCGTTACCACCCAGCTTCTGGCAGTGCACAGACACACAGCGTGTCCTCCAGAGATCACGCTGTGACGTCACTTCCTGCCCCAGGTCCTGCATCGTGTCGGACGAGTGAGGACACATCGGCACCAGGCGACAGAGGCTACAGTTGATTCTGCAGCAGCATCGGCGTTTGCAGGTAAGTCGATGTAGCCTCTGTCGCCTGGTGCCGATGTGTCCTCGCCCGTCCGACACGATGCAGGACCTGGGGCAGGAAGTGACGTCACAGCGTGATCTCTCGAGAACACGCTGTGTGTCTGCACTGCCAGAAGCTGGGTGTTAACGAAGAGAAGTGGATGATGCTGATTCGTCAGCATCATACACTTCTATTCACAACGCCCAGCTAGTAAAACAAGTAAACACACCCAGATGTACTTAACTTTAAACACGCCCAGTTGTACTTAAGAAAGGCTCATTTGCATAAATATAAAAATGCTCATAACTTGGCCAAAAATGCTCGTTTTTGAAAAAAACGAAACGTTACTGTAATCTACATTGCAGCGCCGATCTGCTGCAATACGAGATAGAGGTTTGAAAATCTGGTGACAGAGCCTCTTTAAGGCTGCATTCACACCTGCGTCAGTGTTTCCGTTATTCTGCCCTGTCAGAGTAGCAGAACAATGGAAATACTGGCAGCGCTGGTTCCATTGTACGACGGACACCACCAGCGGCTGACGGAACCATTTGACTTTAATGGGTTCCATCGGGTTTCCGTCGGGATGTCCGTGGTTCTACTGGAGACAATATCGTAGCATGCAGTGTTTCCGGTATATTCGGACTGATCTGCAATGGAGGCCCCTAACAGAACCTCCAACGCAGAGTGAACGGGGCCTAACACTACATTTCCCATGAATAGCCAAAATAAGCAAAATCAGCTGTTTGCTGGGGTTCCGGATCTCATATTAATGGGGTTATCTAAAATATTGTGACTATATCTCACAAGCTCATGGATTGCTGTACTGTCACTATGTAGCTCCTTGCCTGCATAGACAGTTTTGATAAGAAGTCTGGGGTGGGCCCGAGATGGACTCATAGTATTGTCTGGATATGCTGGACAACCCTTTAAAGAGTCACCTATCCTGATATGGCTGTTTTAGTAAATAATTGTATTCCCCATGAAATAACGATTCTGGAGCTTCTTTTCTTAAAACTCTACATTGGGCCGTTCCTCTGTTATTCCTCTTAGAAATGTATGCATAAATGTACACTTGTGTGTTACCACTTGGGGGTGTGGCCCGACACAGACTGGCATTGTCCAATCAGTGCTGACAGAGTGAGATTGTGTACGGACACGCCCCTTTGAATAGGGAAATGGTAACACCCAGTTGCCAATTTATTCATAAACTTCTAACAGGAATAACAGAGGAACGGCACAATGTAGAGTTCTAAGAACAGATGTTCCAGAATCGTTATTTCATGGGGAATAGAAGTTTTTACTAGAATAGAAATGCCTGGAGAGGTGACAGGTCCTCTTTAATATAGAAAAAAAGGGTCAGACTTCTATTGCTCGTGATGTCCCAATTTCCCAAAGTACTACACCTTAATTATTTCTGCTGGGTAGTGAGCACGATGCAGATATGGGGGCACTGTATCTGCCACATTTATATGGTTATTGTGTCAGACTGTTATAGGGGCACCGAAGCAATCATTGTTATGGTGACAATTTAGTTATCACTATTATGGGGGCACTTTGTCACTTTTATGGGGTCAGTGTAGCTATCTGCATAATATGGGCACTGTGGTAGTCATTGCAATGGAGTCAATTTAGCTGTCACTATTATGGGAGCGTTGTGAATGCCATTGTTATGGGGTCACTGTAGCTGTTACCTATATGAGGGCACTGTGGTTGCACAGTTATGGGGATACTGTCACAATAACTGTTATAAGCCACTGTGGCAGGAACAATAATGGGGCACTCTGGCTTTCACTGTAATTAGGTCAATGTGACTTTCACCATTATGGGAGCACTGTGGCTGGAGTTGTCATGGGATGAATGTAGTAGTCACTGTTCTGGAAGATCTGTGGCTGCCTAGGGGCACGTTGACTGTTATAAGGGCACCATGACTGGTACTGTGGCATCTAAAAAAGTTGCAAATGTTTTGTGTAATGAAATTTCCCTCTATCCTGTCTCTATCCCATCTCAAAAGTTGAGGGGTATGTACCTGAATAGTGAGACAAGTAAGATCAGGAGCCCACAGAGAGGAGGCCGCAGACTAGCTTGTTGGGCGGTGGGAACCCACACCAGGCCCATTCCAAGGGGAAACCTGCAATTTTAGCAAACCTCTTAGCGACCCTTCTCTTCTACAAGGGGTTAAGAACGATCTTTGGGTCCTCTTCTTCTGAAATGGATGGGTGTAGCAGCATTAAACAAGTGGAGGGCCCAATTTTAATATTTGCTATGGTGCCCTTTCCTCTCTGTAGGTTCCTAATAAGAGCCACGCCATCTATTTAGGTGCTTGATATGGGCTGAGGGGGAGGGGAGGCCTATCTCTGTCCCTACACCAGATCCCGGGAGGGTGGAGTAAGGTCTACACCTCGGATAAAAGCTGTGCTTTGAGAAATAGTAAAAGGCGGCCTCCCTCATTTTGTGAGTGCATCCTGATTCCTCGGTTTAATGACAGTTCTGCCTAATCCTTGTGACTGATTTATTTGCTCTGCTCTGAATAAAGAGGATTAAACTGTTTGGGATGAGAGATTCCATGCAGAATACAAAGGATTAACACAATTTCTAATAGGTTCAAATGAATTGAACTGTTCCCCAGGCAATAGAGCGGCACAGGCGCCGGAGACGGCAACGTGGTACCTTTATATTAACATACCTGTGGGTATGCTTTAATGAACATCACAGACAGATGTAGCAGAGCTGAATTTGATATTTGGCACAAATCACTTTGACATTACAATGTTCTACTGTGCGATATAGCTATGCAGTTAAATCATCTGTATCACTTTAATTCCTGGCAGTCTCAAAGCATTAAATGACAAATTCAGCTCTGCTACATCTTCTATCCTAGTACAGAGAATAGTATATAACACCACAATCCTCCATCTCTAACTTAACCCTTTCCTCTTATTGTCCTTATAACATGATTTTTTTAAACAATTTTTCATAGCACACATGCCTGGCTTTACTCATTTTAGAATTACAGATGTAGCAGTGCTGAGTTTGTCAGATTCTATTTCTCATTTTATACATAGCGTTAACCTATTCCATACAATAATTAAGCACTTCAGACACTTTGCCCATTGGAACTCACAATCCGTATTTCCTATACTAGAGACAATTTAATTTGACACTTTATCTGTGTAGATTCCAATCCTGTTTTTGACACTGTTCACACTGAGGTTTTTTTGGCTCTTTATGACACGGAAACTGCTTCGCAATCTGTGCCAAAAAATGGCTGAAATCACCCCCCATTGATTTCAATGGGAGACAGAGGCGTTTTTTTGCTGGCGGCTTTTAGCCACTCGCAGGAAAAAAAGCGTCATGTCCTTTCTTGCCGTGGTTTCCGCCTCTGACCTCCCATTGAAATCAATGGGAGGAAGAAAATACCTGCGGCGCTCGTTTACGGCCGTTTTTCGCTGCTTTATTTGCCCGCAGAGAAAAACGAGGAAAAAAAGCGCAGGTAGATCAAAATCTGCCTCAAGATTCCTGAAGCAATTCTGAGGCACATTTTTTCTGCGTGCAAAAAACTCTGTGTGAACAGGACATTTAGCTTACTAAATACTAAAGCAAAATACTGACCAAAATACTGCCGTGTGAATATGGCCTAAACCTAAAAAAAAAAGTCAATACGTTATCATGATACACAAATAATGTAGTCCCAAAGATCTAAATGACAAATTCAGCTCTGCTGCATCTGTATATTATTTTATGACATAAAGTCACCATTTCTGGCAGAACAGTATCAATGCATCTGTAAAAGTAGTGACGTTTCTATACAACTTCCCAAAAATCCATGATTTATATTGTATGGTCTGTGCATGTTTGCTTTTATTTGTCCTATTATTCACATTCCTCTTTATTTTGCCCAGTGAAACGTCTTCTTAAAATTATAAATTTAAAGGTGTTTTTCCAGAATTATAAATGATCAGTTATCCACCGAAAAGGTGATAATTTTCTGATCACTGGGGACACCCACCACTGAGACTCCTACCGATCATGGGAACGGGGTCCTGTACCCCCAGATCCTGCGCACTGCACCCCCTGCAGTGAGGATGAGCATGAATGGAGTGGCGTTGAACGAAGCGGCAGCGCACATGCTCAACCACCGCTCCATTCAATGCCCTCCTCAGATGTCCTAGATATCAGGAAACTATCCCCTATCCTGTAGATAGCTGATCATTTATAACTCTGGGAAAAACCCTTTAAATGTAGAAACTTATTCCCTACTGAATATTACATGATCAGATACAGATGACGCAAGATATGACACCGGAGAAAATGCTGCATCACAACACAATGTAGTGGACACATGCATCATGCCCCCCCCCCCCCACTGTCTCTATTCTCCCCCCTCCTCACTTTATTCTCTCTCTCTATTCTCTCTCCCCCTCTTTCTCCCTCTCACTATTCTCTCTCTCCCAGCTTCTTCTCTATTCTGTCTCTCTCCCTCTCTCTATCTCTCTCTCTCTTCCTCCTCTCTCTCCCCCTCTTTCTCTCTCTCTCTCCCCCACTTTCTCTCTCTTCTATCACTCTCCCCTTCTTTCTCTCCTCACTCTCTTCTCTCTCCCCCTTCTTCTTTCTCCCTGCCTGTTCTCTCTCTCTTTCTCTCTCATTATGGTTGAAGTGGTGTTTTTTATGTTTCTAGAATATACAAGACTGCTCCACAGATAGTTAGTAAGTGACATATCTGTCATCAGCTGATTGTATTTTTTAATTGGCAAATAAACACACTGGCATGATGTCAATTCAGGGAGAGTGTGTTGTGTGTGTAATGTATGTGTGTTTGTGTGTATGTGTGTAATGTGTGTGTGATGTGCAGTATGTGTATGTGTAATGTATTTGTGTGTATATGTATGTGTGGTTGATGTATGTATTGTGTGTATATGTATGTGCATGTGTGTACGTAATATATGTTTAGAAGTGTGTCTGCGTGTGTGTAATGTATATGTGTGTGTATATCTATGTATGCGTGTGTGTGTACTGTATATATGTATGTTTTTATGTGTGCGTAATGTATGTATATGTGTGTGTAATGTATGTGTATAATGTGTGTGTGTGTGTGTGTATGTGTGTGTAATGTATGTGTGTGTAATGTGTGTGTGTGTGTGTGTGTGTGTGTGTGTGTGTGTGTGTGTGTATGTGTGTGTAATGTATGTGTGTGTAATGTGTGTGTGTGTGTGTGTGTGTGTGTAATGTATGTGTGTGTGTGTAATGTGTTTAATGTATGTGTGTGTTCAATGTAATGTTTATTTGTGTATTGTAATGCAAAGGCATTTGACACTGTCCCTCATAGACATCTAATGGGTAAATTAAGGACTATAGGTTTAGAAAATATAGTTTGTAATTGGATTGAGAATTGGCTCAAGGACCGTATCCAGAGGGTTGTGGTCAATGATTCCTTCTCTGAATGGTCCCCGGTTATAAGTGGTGTACCCCAGGGTTCAGTGCTGGGACCACTATTATTCAACTTATTTATTAATGATATAGAGGATGGGATTAATAGCACTATTTCTATTTTTGCAGATGACACCAAGCTATGCAATATAGTTCAGACTATGGAAGATGTTTGTGAATTGCAAGCGGATTTAAACAAACTAAGTGTTTGGGCGTCCACTTGGCAGATGAAGTTTAATGTAGATAAATGTAAAGTTATGCACCTGGGTACCAACAACCTGCATGCATCATATGTCCTAGGGGGAGCTACACTGGGGGAGTCACTTGTTGAGATGGATCTGGGTGTAATTGTAAAGCATAAACTAAATAACAGCATGCAGTGTCAATCAGCTGCTTCAAAGGCCAGCAAGATATTGTCGTGTATTAAAAGAGGCATGGACTCGCGGGACAGGGAGGTAATATTACCACTTTACAAAGCATTAGTGAGGCCTCATCTAGAATATGCAGTTCAGTTCTGGGCTCCAGTTCATAGAAAGGATGCCCTGGAGTTAGAAAAAATACAAAGAAGAGCAACGAAGCTAATAAGGGGCATGGAGAATCTAAGTTATGAGGAAAGATTAAAAGAACTAAACCTATTTAGCCTTGAGAAAAGACGACTAAGGGGGGACATGATTAACTTATATAAATATATTAATGGCACATACAAAAAATATGGTGAAATCCTGTTCCATGTAAAACCCCCTCAAAAAACAAGGGGGCACTCCCTCCGTCTGGAAAAAGAAAGGTTCAACCTGCAGAGGCGACAAGCCTTCTTTACTGTGAGAACTGTGAATCTATGGAATAGTCACCGCAGGAGCCGTCACAGCAGGGACAGGAGATGCTGCAAAAAAGGCTTAGATAATTTCCTAGAACAAAAAAATATAAGCTCCTATGTGTAGAATTTTTTTACTTCCCCTTTCCCATCCCTTGGTTGAACTTGATGGACATGTGTCTTTTTTCAACCGTACAAACTATGTAACTGTAAATATGTATGTGTAATGTATGTGTGTGCGTGTATGCGCATGTATCTTATGTGTGTTTGTGTAATGTGTGTTTGTAATGTATGTGTGTATATGTATTTATGTGTGTGTAATGTATGTGTATGTAATGTATGTGTGTGTAATGTATGTGTATGTAATGTATGTGTGTGTAATGTATGTGTGTGTAATGTATGTGTATGTATGTAATGTATGTGTGTGTAATGTATGTGTATGCACATGTGTGTAATGTATGTGTGTTTGTGTAATTTCTGTGTATATGCACATGTGTGCAAGTTATGTGTGTGTGTAATGTATGTGTATGCACGTGTGTATTGTAGTGTTTGTTTGCGTAATGTATGTGTGTGTGTGTAATGTATGTATGTGTAATGTATGTGTGGGTGTGTGCGTGACTGTGTAATGTATGTGTGTGATGTATGTTTGTGATGTATGTGTGTGTGTGTGTGGTGTGTGTGTGTGTGTGTGTGTGTAATATGTCAAATAGAAAAAATATACAAGGGTTCGCTCACCGCGTTTCCACAGCGTTATTCCATTTGTTTGTCCACGTTGTGAATGGTGATGGTGCTTGTAGACATCCAGAGAAAGGTCCTGAGTCGGCAGCAGGTATTAGAGGCAATGAACGAGGAGGAATGAGATATACAGCGCTCTAAAATAAACTATTTATTTCGTCATTTTAAAAAAGCTATGATTAAGAACCTTAGAGGTTTGAAACGCATAAGCGTGGTCCCGGGATTGTCATTTTAAACTGTTCTGTGTGTAATGTATGTATGTGTAATGTATGTGTGTGTGTGTGTGTGTGTGTGTGTGTGTAATGTATGTGTGTGTGTGTGTGTGTGTGTGTGTGTGTGTGTGTGTGTGTATAGATAGCTTTGTACTATTATATACAGTCTATACACCCTCTCTATGCACATATCATATATATATATATGTATATATATATATCGTGAGCTTTGTTATACACTGTGCACGGTCTTGACACTGCACATTTTGCATTCTTGAATTAGGTGATTTTTCTTCCTTGTTTGTCTGTATAAATCATGAAAAATGACTATCTCTGTAATACCAGCGTCTGATACACTGATTTCATTCCAAGTTAATCGATATTCTTAGAACAGTTTGTCCTGTGGGAATTTCACTCAGACATTCAAAACAGCCCCGCTTTTAATTGAATTACTTCTGTAGAAAAGTTTACGTAGAAGACATAATGATTTTCCCACCACTGTATTTTGCTGCTGCTCGGGGAAGACGTCTTGGAGGTTTACCTGTCAGCTGGGGTGAGGAGGCGCACAATTGGGATCCCATCTATCACAGCTGGATATCTTTCTTGGCAGAGTTGACAGTAACACGCTGACTGGTAAACAGCAGGCGGCAATGACACCTTTTGCTAGGGCCAACCCAGTATAAGTGGCCGTGCCAGAAATAGCAGCTCCCCAAAGGGTCTCTATGAAATGGAGTGATATTGGATCGCGTTCAAGCTTATTAAACCTCGTATGATCATTTCACAGAGAATTTCCGAGGTGGGTTATTATAATAGAAAATTAGGATTCGAAAATACAAGTAGCATCTGTGTATAGAGAATATTATATAGAAAGGGAACAGATGTTTAACACTTGATGCAATATCTCAATCAAAAGTAATTAGTACCAATTATTGCCATGGGTTTACTGCACATTTACATTTTATTAAAGATGAATTCCCCCAAAATCATAAAATCATCAGCAAATATATGTCCTTGATTTGTCCTCATCTATTAGATTGTCAAATAATACACCATTTATTAGTGATATCTGTTTCTAGGAAAGTGGGGTAACAACCAATATGGCCGTCATTAAGGCTCCCACAGGATTGTTATTCTTCACACAACACCCCCATGATAGCCACAATGCCCTCAATGTCCCCTACACCAGGCACAATGTCTTCCATTACAGCCACAATACCATCCATGAAAGCCACGATGCCTTCCAAGCCAGTTACAATTACCTCAATGCCACCTATACCAGTCACAATGCCCTCCATGCCAGTCACAATGACCTCCTTGACAACAATGCCCTCCATGACAGTCAGAATGCCCTCCATGCCAGTTACAATTACCTCAATGTTACCAATGCCTGCCATAATTTCGCCATACCAGCCACAATGCCCTCCATGTCAGCCATGATGTCACCCCTATTCCATAAGCCCAGTGTAAAGGATCTGCCAGACAGAGCTTCTGTGTCGACGCCCGTGGTTAATCAGCCTGCATCTGCTCCTAGCTCTGATAGAGTGACTCGATCTGCTACTGTAATGACAGGGTAGGGAGACAGACAGGTGAGCCCTAATCTACCCGCCACTCAGTCCCTGCCTACTTGCAACGAACCGTCCTAAGCGACGGGGTACAACTGGGCGACGGTCCCTACGCTCAGTAAGTGCAAGACAGACAAGGGTACACAGAAGCTAGGGAAACGGGGCAGCTGCCCACGGGGAACCGTGAGCAACAAGAGTAGTGAACGAGCCGAGTCAAACCAGGAGAGAACGAAGTACAAAACGCTGAGCAGGAGAGTGGTCAGAAAGCCAAGGTCAATAACAAGCAGAGGATCAGTAGTACAAGCAGCAGCAGCAGCAGCAAGCCAGGAAACAAGCATAGAAGAATCACAGGCAAAGGAGGAACAGGAAAGGCAGGTATAAATAGACAGTGGGAGGGAGCTAGCTCCGTCTGGCCAGGCTGTGATAGGCTCTCCCACACCTAAGCCTGCCATCCTGAGTGGTGGAAGATGGAGTCAGTCTCACAGACATAGGAGCAGGTGCAGACTGATTGCCCACGGGCGTCGACACAGAAGCTGTATCTGGCAAATCCTTTACAGCTACCACTCAGGCTGGTAGGCTGAGGAGTGGGAGAACCTATCACAGCCTGGCCAGACGGTTCTAGCTCCCGCCCTTGGTCTATGTATACCTTCATTTGCTTGTCTTTGCCTGTGATTCTGCCTGGTTTCCTGACTCTGCTGTTCCTGCTAGTACTATTGACCTCTGCTTCAAATTGACCCTGGCTTTACTGACTACTCTCCTGCTCTGCGTTTGGTACCTCGTCCACTCCTGGTTTGACTCGGCTCGTTCACTACTCTTGTTGCTCACGGTGTTGCCGTGGGCAACTGCCCCATTTCCCTTAGCTTCTGTGTTCCCTTGTCTGTTTTTCTCTCGTGCACATATTGAACATAGGGACAGTCGCCCAGTTGTACGCCGTCGCCTAGGACGGGCCGTGCAAGTAGGCAGGGACTGAGTGGCGGGTAGATTAGGGCTCACCTGTCTGTCTTCCTACCCCGACATTATACCCAGCCTGCATTTACCTCCGCGAATGGGCTTTTTCTCTTTATGGACAATGACACCAGGCAAAAGACTCGGGGCAAATGCCCCTGTTGCTAAGGTCTTGCGATTCTACTGGTGTTGTAGTGATACTGAAGCTGTTCCGTAGTTTTATAAAGCTGGATGACAACCCCTGAAGGAGCAGTAGTAGCGGCCTTGTTAAACCAGCATGTCATGGTGGTGGTGGTGGTGATGGGGGTATCTAGGGATGCACGATGCATCGAAACTTCGATACCATTTCGATCCCGTGTACCATCAAACGGTTCGATACCGGTATTTCATGTATTTTGATACTAAGCTGTGCGGCCGCACAGCTTAGCATTGTAACACATGAATGTATGACAGCGGGGCTGCGGCTGTGTAATACAGCCATTGCCCCGCTCCTGCTAACTGACAAGTGCGCGCGGGATCCCAACAAATCTTGACGGATCCCATTGACTTATAATGGAGTCGTTACACAACTTGTCAAACGACCGATCGTCGGATTTACCATAAAAGTGGGGGCTATGTTGGTGGCCATATTGTCAGCTATGACAACAAATTCTATCCCCCCCACCCCCCCGATTCTGCATCACATCCGTCTAGCAGCATCACAGGAACCCATCTAACATAAAATATTTGCAGATGCAATTTAATCATGGAGTCGGCTCCTGTGCCAGCAATTTCTCTCTCTTTTTTTTTTTTTTTAAATGGATTAATCTTTTTAATGCTGTGCTAGTTTTGAGATATTGTATAAATCCCATCAGATTAAGAATGCATTATTTCCAGAAGAATGTCACTGATAATACAAGATGAATAAATAGACGGAGTTCTCCGCACTAGTGATATAAATCCTCCTACAGTTCATGAAAGATGAATCCTAAGTAATCTATGAAGCAGAGGGAATGGGATGGAGCTGCATCGTGCAGATGGTCAGTATAGCAAGAAAATATTATCACATGTCAATATCCACAACTTGTAATGAATCAATCCCCAAGGCCCCATGCACACGACCGTAGTCATAATAATAGACCCATTAATTTCTATGGCCGTCGGACACCTTCCCATATATTTACAGAAAGGTGTCCGTGCCGTAGAAACCTTCCATAAAAATAGGACATGTCCTATTTTTTTATTTTATGGGCTGTGCTCCAATACTTTATAATGGGAGCACGGCCCGCAAATGCGGACGGCTGTCAATGGAATTCTGTGCGGAAATTCCGCAGCATTTACAGTAGCAGGAAAAGTGGATGAGATTTTGAAAATCTCATGCCCAGGCTGCGGAAAAAACCCCACAGCGTAAACGTTAATAAATTGACATGTGCCGCGGAATTTAAATCCGCAGCATGTCAATTTATGCTGCGTTTTCGTTAGTTTTCTGTTATAGGTTTTCAATATTGAATTCAATGAGGATGCAAAACCCGCAACAGAAAGCTAAGTCTTGCGACTTTTGCAGGTATGTTCAGGGCTGTATTTACCACTAGGCACTGGGGGTGCAGTTTGGTTGCAGTGCCTTGGGCGTCCAGCAGAGGTGGGTGGCTGGAGGATCGTATTGTTTTTTTTAAAATTAAAAACGTAACTCATGTCAGGTCACTCACAAGGTGGGGGGGTGGGCTTCACTAGCGCTCCTTAGTCTGTAAGACACGCCCCTTGTTATTGGATTGGCCAGAGCAGCTGTGGCCAATGCGAGAACAGTGGGCTAGTGGCGTAGCTATAGTGGTCGCAGCGGTCGCAAATTACGACCGGGCCCCGATGCCAGGGAGGCCCGCGGCACCCCGCACCACATCAATAAAAAGTTACTATAGTAACTGGGGCCGCGGGCCCCTGTTACTATAGTAACTGACAGTACTTACCCGCCTGGTTCCGGAGCGCAGAGGAGGTCCTGACGTCACAGCGCTGTGGGCAGCGCATGATGTCACAAATGGGTAGAGTTAGGACCTCCTCTGCGGCTGAAGAGGAGGGTAAGATTAATATCCCTGTCTGCTGAAGCTGATCGGCGGGGTCCCAGGAGTCGGACTCCGACCTATCAGCTATTTTAGAGGGGCCGCAGCGTTCGTATGAGAGCTGCTTCACCTTCATTCCGGTCACTTGCTCACACTGTGAATCCGTGTCGGCGACTCATAGTGTGAGCAAGTGAGGGAAATGAAGCGGAAGCAGCTCTCGTATAGGGCTGTGGCCCCTTCAAAACAGCTGATTGGCAGGGGTCCCGGGAGTCAGTCCCCGACCCATCAGCTATTGATGGCCTATCCTGAGGATAGGCCATCAATGTTTAGGGACTGTACAAGCCCTTTAAGCCTACGATGTAGCAGGCTTAGAGGGCCCATGAGACAGGATCACAGATTGTGTGATGCTGTCTGCTGTGCCCTGTATCTAAGCCAATCACAGGGCCCATGTGTGATCCTTTCTGATGGGCCCTGTATATAAGCTAACCACACAGTAGGCTTAGATACGGCCTCGCACGGACCTATGTTACTGAATGGGGCCGTTCAGACTGTCAGTGAATTTCACGCAGAGTGTGTCCGCTGCGTGATACTCATGACATGTCCTATATTTGTCCGTGTTTCGCGCTGCACGCACCCATTGAAGTCAATGGGTGCGTGCAAATCACGCTCGGCACACGGAAGCACTTCCGGGTGCTGCGCGCTACAGTAGTAAAAACTATGAATGAAAACAGAAAAGCACCACAAGCTTTTCTGTTTGTAAACATAAAACCAGAGTGTCATCATGATGCCTGCTGCGCGAAAATCACGCAGCCGCGCACCATATGCTGATGACACACGGACCTTTTGCGTTTTTTGCGCGTGCAAAACAGACACGCTCGTGTGAATCCGGCCTTAGACTAATTAAAATCACCCAGGGCAGAATGGGAGGAGTGCAGGAACAAAACATGGAGGCAGTCACTAACCCCACATGTATGGATCACATAAACAACACAAAAGTTTGAACAGCACATTCCAACAAAATGATACAAAACGTAACGTGTATACAGGTGCAAAAACGCCCGTGATTGTAAATATACAGCACACAAAAAATGGCGACAGCACACTGTGAACACTAATTGATCAAAAACGTGCGCTAAGAACCTCCCTATTGTAAGTAGATTTAGCAGTAATGCACATTTATTTATATTTAGTGGCTTAGGTGACATTAGTGTTCACAGTGTGCTGTCGCCATTTTCTTGTGTGCTGTATATTAGCAGTCACAGGCGTTCTTGCACCTGTATACACGTTTTGTTTCATTTTGTTGGAATCTGCTGATCAAACTTCTGTGTTGTTTGTGTGAGGTAATTAGCTATTTTTTAAAGTAATAAATATATTTTTATAGACACACACTTGAGCGCTTTGTAGGTTTCCTTGAGTCCTTTACTGCTCTACTTTACCTTTTCCTTGTCATCAGATCACAAACACGATGGCTTTAAAGCCATCACAATACAAGATATTTATTTAACCCAGTGACAACTCAACAAAGTCCACATTCCCTAAGGGAGATCAGTAGGGCGGTAGACAGATGTAGTCATTCAGCAGACTGTAACCCACACCACAAACAGCGATGTGACCAGCAAGCCCTGACTCATTCTGTACTGCCGCAATTTGTTATCCCATGATGAAGTCTATTCTTCTTCACATAGTGCCCGTCTGTTCCTTGTAGGAGCGAGTTACCCATTCTTGATGTTGCACTGGGGTCATCTATTGTACTGGCTTTATGGTATTGTTACCTGACTTATCACTTGCTCCATCTCAGAGGTTCCTATGACAGTCATCCGTAAACCCTTGACAAGCCAGACATACAGAACTTGTTCTCCTGCCTCCCCCTAAGGGTATGTTCACACGCAGTGTTTTCGGCCATTTTTGGGCCGAAAACGGCAGAAAAGCCGGAAGCAGAACCCCTCCAAACATCTGCCCATTGATAACAATGAGAAAACGGCGTTCTGTTCCGATGGGGCGTTTTGAAAAACAAGTGCATGTCACTTCTTGAGCCGTTTTTCATTGACTATATAGAAAAACAGCTCCAAAAACGTCCGTTAAAAACTCCACGAAAAACGCGACTTTGATTAAAAAAACGTCTGAAAATCAGGAGCTGTTTTCCCGTGAAAACAGCTCCGTATTTTCAGACGTTTTTTATTTTGTGTGTGCACATACTCTTAAAGCTGTTGTCCAGTTTAATGCTATTTTATTTTTTATAACTAAGGCTATGTGCACACACAAAATAAAAAACGTCTCAAAATACGGAGCTGTTTTCAAGGGAAAACAGCTCCTGATTTTCAGCCGTTTTTTAATCAGTCGCGTTTTTCGTGGCGTTTTTAACGGCCGTTTTTGGAGCTGTTTTTTTATAGTCTATGAAAAACAGCTCCAAAAATGGCTCAAGAAGTGACATGCACTGCTTTTTCGCATTTGAAAAAACGGCCACGTAAAATACGCCCCGTCGGAACAGAACGCAGTTTTTCCCGTTGAAATCAATGGGCAGATGTTCTGCTTCCGATTTTTCAGCCTTTTTTCAGGATGTTTACAGCCCGAAAGACAGCTGAAAACACTGTGTAAACATACCCTAAGGGTATGTTCACACGCCCTATTTACGGACGTAATTCAGGCGTTTTACGCCTCGAATTACGCCTGAAAAGACGGCTCCAATACGTCAGCAAACATCTGCCCATTGCTTGCAATGGGTCTTACGATGTTCTGTGCAAACGAGCTGTCATTTTACGCGTCGCTGTCAAAATACGGCGCGTAAAATGACGGCTCGTCAAAAGAAGTGCAGGACACTTCTTGGGACGTTTTTGGAGCCGTTTTCTCATAGACTCTATTGAAAACAGCTCCAAAACGGCCATACAAAACGCAGCGAAAACGCCGCGAAAAACACTGAGAAAAACGCAAGTTGCTCAAAAAACTTCCGAAAATCAGGACCTGTTTTCCCTTGAAAACAAGCTCCATATTTTCAGACGTATTTTGTTAATCGTGTGAACATACCCTAAAAGTTATACAATCTTCCAATATACGGTCTGTATTAATTCCTCACGGTTTTCAAGATCTCTGCTTTTTGTCATTCAGTAGGAACCTTCATTGTTTACTTCCATTTGATAAAATGAATAGGCAGGGTGAGTGGAGTGACGTCACTGTGTCACTTCAAGGGAGGGGGTTTAGCGCCATGGTGGTAGTCGTCGCTTGTAGAGGAAGAAGGGAGCAGTGTTATGATCGGTGAGGGTCCGACTCTCGGGACCTTTTCCGATCAAACGTTGATACCCATCAATTTTTAAGTTCTGGAAGACCTCTGTCCGTGTTGCAGATCCCTTCTTTTTTTTAGCAGCAATGACGTATGATAAAGAAGCATTACTAAGTATAGCTTACTCTGTATTCTAGAAATAAAATGCAATTATTCAGATTTGTTCAAATCATATGCGTTGTCATTTCCCCGGCGCGGTATATAACGGTCCTGCCTCAGGGCGCAGCAGGTAATTAGCAAGAGGTGGGACTTTCACTTTTCTAATTATCCATGTCAATACAATGAGCCACTATATCCGTGTATATCTTCATCCTCAAAGTGCTACTGACACAGCGGAAATGATGAAATAAGTATATAGTATATAGTATACACTGCCGGACACTACAAAGTAAGCCTAGAAATAACATGCAATAGCCACCGCTGTTGCAACGTGTATAATGGATTTTGTACTTGATCCTTACGTCAATGGCATACAGCAGGAGTATACACAGAGGAGAGGAACCCACATTCAAAAAGTGGGGTCACCTTCTTCCACCGGGTCATTTGCCCGTCTTGCTCAGTGCTGTATTCTCTTGCCCAGTGTATGGGTAATAATAGGTCACTGTATGTCACAGTATGGTGGTATTATTCAGTCATGACAGTATTATTTGGTGATTATATGCCTATAATTTGGAGGTATACTATATCTATTTATGATGGGGCACATTTTTTGTAGGTGGGGCTAAAGCAGGATATATGCCTATGGGGAAGACATTTTGCATACCATTCATCAGCAAGACAACCTATGCCCCGACACCATTTACATCCCCCCAATAGGTTCCCCAATGTGCCCCAGGTTTTTTCAAATTCTAGCAACACCCCTGCTGTGACCCAAAGGCCAGTGCCCCCCCTTATTTGCCTATGTGTCAGTACAGAGGTATAGTGTCACACCACCAAAGGGTTAGGGAGATGGGGCCAAACTCAGTTGGGTCTTGAAGCCACCACAAACGCGTGGGGCAAAATTTTTGTGTGTAGGGCCAACGTGCTACGTATGTCCATGGGGAGACATTTTGCATATTATCCCTCAGCACTTGTGCCCCGTGCCATTTACTTCCCCCAAGAGGTGTTCCAAGGTTCCTCAGGTGTCTTCAAAGTCTAGCATCAACCCTGGTGTGACCCAAAGCAGAGGCGTAGCTAGGTTCTCCAGCACCCGGGGCAAAGATTCAGTTTGGCGCCCCCCCCCCCCAACCTCTTTCCCGACAACTCCTTCCCCCTCGCCGTGTTTGTTTTCTCTACCAATCGACGTGTCATTTCTTTTTATGTAACGCGAGCATAAAATTATTTGTACATTTCACAAGCAATATGGTTCTATACACAACACCAGAACCAAGCTCGGTACATATATACAACACCAGCACAAATACAGCTCAATTTAGTGCAACCCCTGCCGTATAGGTGTGTACGGCGTAAAACTACAGCTCCCAGCATAGCCCGAACAATGGTAAGGATATGCTGGGAGATGCCGTTTCACAAAAAATAAATCCTATCATAATCATACCACCCATCATATCACTGCAGATCATACAGTGACTACAGTGCTGATTAGAGGCAGAATAAACATTTACATTAAGTGACTCACCGGTGACGTCTCAGATTCTAGTTCTTTTTCTCCATTTGGTCCAGACCTCTATGATGACTTCTCCCGGTCACAGCCCATTTCTGCAGTTTGCCGCTCACATGTCTTCAGCTTCTCACTTTTCCAACATTTCT
Source organism: Rhinoderma darwinii (assembly GCF_050947455.1). NCBI lineage: Eukaryota > Metazoa > Chordata > Amphibia > Anura > Rhinodermatidae > Rhinoderma > Rhinoderma darwinii. The sequence continues at coordinate 26,799,684 of NC_134688.1, forward strand.
GCACCTATAAATAAATATAAAGTTATCATTATACCACACACTACGCCCCTAAATATAATAGCGCCATACACTGCACCTCTAATTATAATAGCACCATACACTGTGTCCCACACACACACACTGTGCCCCCTGTAGATAGTGCCTGCCATAGAGCCCCCTGTAGATAGTGCCTGCCATAGAGCCCCTGTAGATAGTGCCCCCATATAGACCACCCCTGTATATAGTGTCCCACAAATAACTCCCCCTATAGTGCTCTACAGATAGCCCACCCCTGTATATAGCCCCCTGTAGATATAGCCCACCCCTGTATATAGAGCTCTACAGATAGCCCAACCATGTATGTAGCCCCCCTGTAGATATAGCCCACCCCTGTATATAGTGCTCCACATATAGTCCACCCCTGTATATAGTGTTTCACAGATAGCCCACCCCTGTATATAGCCCCCCTTGTACATATAGTCCACCCCTGTATATAGTGCTCCACTAGATAGTCCACCCCTGTATATAGTGCTCCACAGATAGCCCACCCCTGTATATACTATATACAAGGGTGGGCTATCTGTGGAGCACTATATACAGGGGTGAACTATATGTACAAGGGGGCTATATACAGGGGTGGGCTTTCTGTGGAGCACTATAGGGGGAGCTATTTGTGGAATACTATATACAGGGGTGGGCTATATCTACAGGGGGACTATATACAGATGTGGGCTATATCTACAGGGGGACTATATCTACAGGGGGACTATATACAGGGGTGGGCTATATCTACAGGGGGACCATATCTACAGGGGGACCATATCTACAGGGGGACCATATCTACAGGGCTGGGCTATACACAGGGGGGCTATATACAGGGGTGGGCTATATACAGGGGGATTATATCTACAGGGGGCTATATCTACAGGGATGGGCTATATACAGGGCGACTATATCTACAGGGGGGCTATATACTGGGGTGGGCTATCTATGGAGCACCATATACAGGGGTGGGCTATATCTACAGGGGGCTATATACTATATAGCCCACCCCTGTATATGGTGCTCTATAGACAGCCCACTCCAGTATATAGCCCCCCTGTAGATATAGTCCCCCTGTATATAGCCCCCCTGTAGATATAGTCCCCCTGTATATAGCCCAGCAGATATAGTCCCACTGTATATAGCCCAGCCCTGTAGATATAGTCCCCCTGTATATATAGTCCCCCTGTATATAGCCCCCCCTGTAGATATAGTCCCCCTGTAGATATAGTCCCCCTGTATATAGCCCAGCAGATATAGTCCCCCTGTATATAGCCCACCCCTGTAGATATAGTCCCCCTGTATATAGCCCCCCTGTAGATATAGTCCCCCTGTATATAGCCCAGCCCTGTAGATATAGTCCCCCTGTATATAGCCCAGCCCTGTATAGTCCCCCTGTATATAGCCCCCCTGTAGATATAGTCCCCCTGTATATAGCCCAGCCCTGTAGATATAGTCCCCCTGTATATATAGTCCCCCTGTATATAGCCCCCCTGTAGATATAGTCCCCCTGTAGATATAGTCCCCCTGTATATAGCCCAGCAGATATAGTCCCCCTGTATATAGCCCACCCCTGTAGATATAGTCCCCCTGTATATAGCCCCCCTGTAGATATAGTCCCCCTGTATATAGCCCAGCCCTGTAGATATAGTCCCCCTGTATATAGCCCAGCCCTGTAGATATAGTCCCCCTGTATATAGCCCAGCAGATATAGTCCCCCTGTATATAGCCCAGCCCTGTAGATATAGTCCCCCTGTATATAGCCCCCCTGTAGATATAGTCCCCCTGTATATAGCCCAGCCCTGTAGATATAGTCCCCCTGTATATATAGTCCCCCTGTATATAGCCCCCCTGTAGATATAGTCCCCCTGTAGATATAGTCCCCCTGTATATAGCCCACCCCTGTAGATATAGTCCCCCTGTATATAGCCCCCCTGTAGATATAGTCCCCCTGTATATAGCCCAGCCCTGTAGATATAGTCCCCCTGTATATAGCCCAGCCCTGTAGATATAGTCCCCCTGTATATAGCCCAGCAGATATAGTCCCCCTGTATATAGCCCAGCCCTGTAGATATAGTCCCCCTGTATATAGCCCCCCTGTAGATATAGTCCCCCTGTATATAGCCCAGCCCTGTAGATATAGTCCCCCTGTATATATAGTCCCCCTGTATATAGCCCCCCTGTAGATATAGTCCCCCTGTAGATATAGTCCCCCTGTATATAGCCCACCCCTGTAGATATAGTCCCCCTGTATATAGCCCCCCTGTAGATATAGTCCCCCTGTATATAGCCCAGCCCTGTAGATATAGTCCCCCTGTATATAGCCCAGCCCTGTAGATATAGTCCCCCTGTATATAGCCCAGCAGATATAGTCCCCCTGTATATAGCCTAGCCCTGTAGATATAGTTCCCCTGTATATAGCCCCCCTGTAGATATAGTCCCCCTGTAGATAGCCCAGCAGATATAGTCCCCCTGTATATAGCCCAGCCCTGTAGATATAGTCCCCCTGTAGATAAACACCCCCGTAGATAAAGTCCCCCCCGCAGATACAGCCACACACTTCTATTACAATTAAAAAAAAATAAAAAATTTCAAACTCACCTTATTCCCGCTCCCACGCCGTCCGGCAGCCATGGAGACCTGCTCTCTTCTGCGCAGGTCTCCTGGGGGTTGAACGCGGCCAGTCAGTCAGCGCCTTTCATCGACGGAAGCGTCACTGGTACAAAAGGTACCAGTCGCTTCATTCGTGGAGAGGAGCTGAATGGCCGGGCACGGAACGTGCCCGGTCATTCATTGCTTCGAATTGTACCTGTGTCCTTGCGACACAGGTACAATTATAGTGCAGGAGGAGGGGGCGCTGGCGCCCCCCTCTGAACTGCGCCCGGGGCACAGGCCCCGCTGGCCCCCCCCCTAGCTACGCCCCTGCCCAAAGACCAGTGCCCCCCTTTGTTTGCTAACATTGCAGTGTCAGTACAGAGGAGGAGCCCTAGATTCACACCACCCTAGAGGTCGGGCCAAACCTCGTTGGTCCTTGAAGCTCACCACAAACCCATGAGGTTCATATAGCCTCGGTAAACATACATTCCTTGCCTTTTTTTTTTTTTCATTGGCGTTGGGAGAATGGAAACATTCAGGCATCATACATTTCCAGGAGCAATAACAGAGGAACGGCACAACGCGGAGAAAACATGCTCCAGTTTTGTTATTTAAAGGGAAATACAATTTTTTACTAAAACAGACGAGCGGACTGCACCAATTTGGTTGTCACCCAAACTTCCCAGTATCATATATAACGAAGAAACAGCTGAATATTTTAACAACCTAACAGGACGTCTGAAGGTCCCGTATTTACAAATGATATTTTTTTATTTTGGGGGGTTGGTCTTTTAGTTAATATTAGTTATTTTATTCAATAGTCAAGTATTAGGCTGGGTTCACACGAGCATGTTACGTCCGTAATGGACGGAACGTATTTCGGCCGCAAGTCCCGGACCGAACACAGTGCAGGGAGCCGGGCTCCTAGCATCATAGTTATGTACGATGCTAGGAGTCCCGCCTCGCTGCAGGACAACTGTCCCGTACTGTAATCATGTTTTCAGTACGGGACAGTAGTTCCACGGAGAGGCAGGGACTCCTAGCATCGTACATAACTATGATGCTAGGAGCCCGGCTCCCTGCAGTGTGTTCGGTCCGGGACTTGCGGCCGAAATACGTTCCGTCCTTTACGGACCGATCATGCTCGTGTGAATCCAGACTTAGAGAGGACATCGGGTTGTTTGTTGCGTTTTTATCTTGTGACTGGAGTTGCCCTTTAAGCAAACTGGAGAACCTTAGAAGAACACATCGTTTTATCGGCTGCACATCTGGTCTATAAACCATATAAAATATTGATATACGTTATTTCCCCACAAAATATAATTTGCACTTGAACCACATCTTGTGATATTTTATGTGCATAGAGACGAGGCGGTTTTGCGGCAGCCGCCTCATACAGCAGCCCTGCTCTTGTTGATTAAATTGTGCTTATGTTCACAGCTACGGGCTCTTCCCTTGAAATCTCCGATCGCCTGCCGGTGTTCATTTGCATTTCTTGCTGCACGGGCAACCGGCGGAGATTTTTTGTCATACGCTGGTAAAATATGTACATTGTCTGCCTGTTTATTGTGTGTGTCTGATGGATGGTCCGGCTTTTGTTATGTTTGTTATGGACTGAAGTAGATGGAGGACTGAAGCGTGCCGTGTGCCTTTGATATGCGGAGATGAACCTCGGTGATTTACTGCAGGGAGCGTGAGTGGATTATAAAATCCAGCTGATAAAGAGTCAAGAAGACCGCTTTTATGACGGCGATGTATACAGCTCCGCAAAGGTGCATGCATCATAAATGACTACACCGAGCAAACACGGGCATTAGGAGACGTTACATCAACATCCCGGTGCTTTCTCTTACCTGATGCGGCTTCAGGAAACTTTTCCGTTGGATTTCGGTAGGCGCCTGGTGCCCAGAGCATCGGTATCAGAACGTGAACTCCCGCCCCAGAATGACAGCTGACAAATGTCAAAAAAGTAATAACCCACCCCTTAATGTCACCCTAAACGGCCTCCCACTCCACCTATCTGTCCTCAGGGGCATATCATAGACAGGACACCTTTGGCCGGTGTTCTTCACCAAAACCAACATAAGCAGAATCTCTGCTTTCTGTGAGCCGCTGAAGCGCTTCTTCTCACCGCTGCCGAACTCTCTATATCGGTGCAGGTGCGCGCTCAGCTGCATCTTAAAGGGACTATGTCAGCTGGTCGGGGATCACCCTGTGACTGATGATCTCTGGTCATACAAACTGGCTCCTAAGTGCCACACCTACGCTGAGCAAAAAGGGTCCATTCACATGCTAGAACCGCGTCAAAAACACACATCCGAAAACCGCATGCGTTTTTACCGCGATTTGATGCGTTTTTCGATTTGGTTGCAGTTTTTACCATATTTTAACCGCAGCTCAACTGCAACGTCTGAATGAACCCTAAAGCTGGGTTCCCACGTAGAATAAACCCTACTGAAATTTCGCAACTTAATTCTGTGCGAAAATTATGCAGCGTTTACAGTAACAGAATCGTGAACGAGATTTTGCACATTTCAGGCGCACGCTGCGGGGGAAAAAAAATCTGAAAAGTCGCGTAGTAAGTGTTCTGCAGTGCGGCGTTCAATTTTGTAGCATGTCAATTCATGCTGCGGGTTCTGTGCGGAGATGCTGCATGGTTTTTTTTAGATTCTGCTGCAGATTTTCTGTTGCGGAAATTTCACAGCGTATCCTGTGTGTGGGAATATACCCTTAGGCTGGTTGTACACGTTGCGGTCAAAATGCGCGCAAATCGATGTTAACACCGCATTGGAACACTGCATTGGAAAACCTCATGTGTTTTAACCGCAATTTGTTGCATAAAATTCCTGAAAAAAACGCATGCGGTTTTCGGATGCGGTTTTAACTGCACCTCAACCACAGCGTTTCTGAGTACACCCTAAGGCCAGATTCACACATTTTCATGGCCGAGTTGCACCCGTGCGCCCCCTTTTTTATGGATCCCCATACATTTGGGTCTGTCGAGGCATCCGTGAAAACGGACGACAATAGGACACGTTCTATTCTTTCAAAGGACCCTTCACACGGTCCGATAAAACAACGGATGTGTGAACGGCCCCATTGAAATACATGCGTCCGTGTGACGGTCGTTGACGGACGAGATGTACGCTCATCTGAATTCGTCCTTAGTGGAGAAAAACTTGTGTAGCTCAGTGAGCATCACCTGGCCCTAGAGCAGAGGGGTAGTAACGCTGCAGGTGGTTATAGATCTAGGGCAGGGGTCTCAAACTCAGCCGGGTAAGTGGGCCACACATAGAAAAAATGTGAAGTTGACGGACCGCATTACTTTCACATTTGATACAATACAAAATTATTGTTAATTAATTAGTTATTTGAACTACTATAACACTATATTACTAGAATAATAATACTACATTACTATAATAATACTACATTACTATAATAACAATACTACATTACTATAATATTACATTACTATAACACTACATTACTATAATACTACATTACTATAACACTACATTACTATAATATTACATTACTATAACACTACATTACTATAATACTACATTACTATAATACTACATTACTATAACACTACATTACTATAATACTACATTACTATAATACTACATTACTATAATAATACTACATTACTATAATAACACTACTACATTACTATAATACTACATTACTATAACACTACATTACTATAATAACACTACATTACTATAATAACAATACTACATTACTATAATAACAATACTACATTACTATAACACTACATTACTATAACACTACATTACTATAATACTACATTACTATAATAACAATACTACATTACTATAATAACAATACTACATTACTATAATTCTACATTACTATAATACTACATTACTATAATACTACATTACTATAATAACACTACTACATTACTATAATACTACATTACTATAAGACTACATTACTATAATACTACATTACTATAACACTACATTACTATAATACTACTACATTACTATAATAACAATACTACATTACTATAATAATACTACATTACTATAATAACAATACTACATTACTATAATACTACATTACTATAATACTACATTACTATAATAACACTACTACATTACTATAACACTACATTACTATAATACTACATTACTATAATACTACATTACTATAATACTACATTACTATAATAATACTACATTACTATAATACTACATTACTATAATAACACTACTACATTACTATAATAACAATACTACATTACTATAATACTACATTACTATAATACTACATTACTATAACATTACTACATTACTATAATACTACTACATTACTATAATAACAATACTACATTACTATAATAATACTACATTACTATAATAACAATACTATATTACTATAATACTACATTACTATAATACTACATTACTATAATAACACTACTACATTACTATAACACTACATTACTATAATACTACATTACTATAATAACACTACTACATTACTAAAATACTACATTACTATAACACTACATTACTATAATACTACATTACTATAATAACACTACTACATTACTATAATAACAATACTACATTACTATAATACTACATTACTATAATACTACATTACTATAACATTACTACATTACTATAATACTACATTACTATAATACTACATTACTATAACACTACTACATTACTATAATACTACATTACTATAACACTACATTACTATAATACTACATTACTATAATAACAATACTACATTACTATAATACTACATTACTATAACACTAAATTACTATAACACTACATTACTATAACACTACATTACTATAATACTACATTACTATAATAACACTACTACATTACTATAATACTACATTACTATAACAATACTACATTACTATAACAATACTACATTACTATAATAACACTACTACATTACTATAATACTACATTACTATAACACTACATTACTATAATACTACATTACTATAATACTACATTACTATAATAACAATACTACATTACTATAATAATACTACATTACTATAATAACAATACTACATTACTATAATTCTACATTACTATAATACTACATTACTATGATGATACTACATTACTAGAACAATACTACATTACTATAATAACAATACTACATTACTCTAATAATACTACATTACTATAATAACACTACTACATTACTATAACACTACATTACTATAATACTACATTACTATAACACTACATTACTATAATACTACATTACTATAACACTACATTACTATAATACTACTACATTACTATAATAACAATACTACATTACTATAATAATACTACATTACTATAACACTACATTACTATAATACTACATTACTATAACACTACATTACTATAATACTACATTACTATAATACTACATTACTATAATAACAATACTACATTACTATAATAATACTACATTACTATAATAACAATACTACATTACTATAATTCTACATTACTATAATACTACATTACTATGATGATACTACATTACTAGAACAATACTACATTACTATAATAACAATACTACATTACTCTAATAATACTACATTACTATAATAACACTACTACATTACTATAACACTACATTACTATAAGGGCGGGTTCACACATAGCGGAATTTCACTTAAATTCCGCTGCGGACACTCCGCAGCGTTAATCCGCAGCGGAGCCGTTTCTCCATTGACTTTCACTTTAATTTAGCAGTGTTCGTTTACACGATGCGTACAATTCCGCTGCGGAGCATAGGCTGCGGAGCGGAATTTGGTGTCCGCAGCATGCTCTGTCTGTTGCGGAGCAGTGGCGGACTGGTTGCGGACTCATGGCGGAATTTCTCCATTGACTTCAATGGAGAGTCAAAATTCCGCAATGAAGTCCGCAGATCTTATGTGTGCTGCGGAGCGTATTGTTTTTACTACCATGACATTTCTTCATTCTGGCTGGACCTATGTATTTCTAGGTCTACAGCCAGACTGAGGAAGTCAATGGGGCTCCCGTAATGACGGGAGCGTTGCTAGGAGACGTCTGTAAATAGTCACTGTCCAGGGTGCTGAAAGAGTTACGCGATCGGCAGTAACTGTTTCTGCACCCGGGACAGTGACTACCGATCTCAATATACATGTATCTGTAAAAAAAAATATAAGTTCATACTTACCGAGAACTCCCTGCGTCTGTCTCCAGTCCGGCCTCCCAGGATGACGTTTCAGTGTAAGTGACGGCTGCAGCCAATCACAGGCCAAGCACAGGCTGCAGCGGTCACATGGACTGGAGCGTCATCCAGGGAGGTCGGGCCGGATGCCGAAAGAGGGACGCGTCACCAAGACAACGGGCGGTAAGTATGAATTTCTTTGACTTTCACTAGGGAAAGTGCTGTCCCTTCTCTCTATCCTGCACTGAATAGGGAGAAGAGAAGCACTTTTCCTGCAGTCCGCAGCGGCTAGTCCGCATCAATTTACTGCACATTTTGTGCAGATCCGCAGCAGAATCTGCGACGCAGATTCTGTGCGGCATTGATGCGGACAGTTGCGGAGGAAATCCGCCACGTGTGGTCATGCCCTTACACTACATTACTATAATACTACATTACTATAATACTACATTACTATAATACTACATTACTATGATGATACTACATTACTAGAACAATACTACATTACTATAATAACAATACTACATTACTATAATAATACTACATTACTATAATAACACTACTACATTACTATAACACTACATTACTATAATACTACATTACTATAACACTACATTACTATAATACTACATTACTATAATACTACATTACTATAACAATACTACATTACTATAATACTACATTACTATAATACTACATTACTATAATACTACATTACTATAATAATACTACATTACTATAATAATACTACATTACTATAATACTACATTACTATAATACTACATTACTATAATAATACTACATTACTATAATACTACATTACTATAATACTACATTACTATGATGATACTACATTACTAGAACAATACTACATTACTATAATAACAATACTACATTACTATAATAATACTACATTACTATAATAACACTACTACATTACTATAACACTACATTACTATAATACTACATTACTATAACACTACATTACTATAATACTACATTACTATAATACTACATTACTATAACAATACTACATTACTATAATACTACATTACTATAATACTACATTACTATAATACTACATTACTATAATAATACTACATTACTATAATACTACATTACTAGAACAATACTACATTACTATAATACTACATTACTATAATAATACTACATTACTATAATACTACATTACTATAACAATACTACATTACTATAATACTACATTACTATAATACTACATTACTAGAACAATACTACATTACTATAATACTACATTACTATAATAATACTACATTACTATAATACTACATTACTATAACAATACTACATTACTATAATACTACATTACTATAATAATACTACATTACTATAATACTACATTACTATAATACTACATTACTATAATAATACTACATTACTATAATACTACATTACTATAATACTACATTACTATAACAATACTACATTACTATAATACTACATTACTATAATACTACATTACTATAATACTACATTACTATAACAATACTACATTACTATAATACTACATTACTATAACAATACTACATTACTATAATACTACATTACTACATTACTATAACAATACTACATTACTATAATACTACATTACTATAATAATACTACATTACTATAATACTACATTACTATAACAATACTACATTACTATAATACTACATTACTATAATACTACATTACTAGAACAATACTACATTACTATAATACTACATTACTATAATACTACTACATTACTATAATACTACATTACTATAACAATACTACATTACTATAATACTACATTACTATAATACTACATTACTATAATACTACATTACTATAATACTACATTACTAGAACAATACTACATTACTATAATACTACATTACTATAATACTACTACATTACTATAATACTACATTACTATAACAATACTACATTACTATAATACTACATTACTATAATACTACATTACTATAATACTACATTACTAGAACAATACTACATTACTATAATACCACATTACTATAACAATACTACATGACTATAACACTACATTACTATAATACTACATTACTATAATACTACATTACTATAACAATACTACATTACTATAATACTACATTACTATAATACTACATTACTATAACAATACTACATTACTATAATACTACATTACTATAATAATACTACATTACTATAATACTACATTACTATAATACTACATTACTATAATACTACATTACTATAATAATACTACATTACTATAATACTACATTACTATAATACTACATTACTAGAACAATACTACATTACTATAATACTACATTACTATAATACTACTACATTACTATAATACTACATTACTATAAGGCTGGGTTCACACGTGGCGGAATTTCACTAGAATTCCGCTGCGGACACTCCGCAGCGTTAATCTGCAGCGGAGCCGTTTCTGCATTGACTTCCACTTCTATTTAGAAGTCTTCATTTAGACGATGCGTAAAATTCCGCTGCGGAGCATAGGCTGCGGAGCGGAATTTGGTGTCCGCAGCATGCTCTGTCTGTTGTGGAGCAGTGGCGGACTCATGGCGGAATTTCTCCATTGACTTCAATGGAGATTCTAATTTCCGCAATGAAGTCCGCAGCTGTCATGCACATGTTATGTGTGCTGCGGATGCGTCTTGCTTTTTTAACTTGACATTTCTTCATTCTGGCTGGACCTATGTATTTCTAGGTCTACAGCCAGACTGAGGAAGTCAATGGGGCTCCCGTAATTACGGGAGCGTTGCTAGGAGACGTCAGTAAATAGTCACTGTCCAGGGTGCTGAAAGAGTTAAGCGATCGGCAGTAACTGTTTCTGCACCCGGGACAGTGACTACCGATCCCAATATACAGCAACCTGTAAAAAAAATAGAAGTTCATACTTACCGAGAACTCCCTGCTTCTGTCTCCAGTCCGGCCTCCCAGGATGACGTTTCAGTCTAAGTGACGGCTGCAGCCAATCACAGGCCAAGCACAGGCTGCAGCGGTCACATGGACTGGCGCGTCATCCAGGGAGGTCGGGCTGGATGCCGAAAGAGGGACGCGCCACCAAGACAACGGCCGGTAAGTATGAAATTCGTTTACTTTCACTAGGGAAAGTGCTGTCCCTTCTCTCTATCCTGCACTGATAGGGAGAAGGGAAGCACTTTTCCCGCAGTCCGCAGCAGCTAGTCCGCATCAATTTACTGCACATTTTGGGCAGATCCGCAGCCGTAATCCGCAACCCGGATTTGGTGCGGCATTGATGCGGACAGTTGCGGAAGAAATCCGCCACGTGTGGCCATGCCCTAATACTACATTACTATAATACTACATTACTATAATATTACATTACTATAATAATACTACATTACTATAATAACACTACTACATTACTATAATACTACATGACTATAACACTACATTACTATAATAATACATTACTAGAACAATACTACATTACTATAACAATACTACATTACTATAACAATACTACATTACTATAACAATACTACATTACTATAACAATAATACTACATTACTATAATACTACATTACTATAATACTACATTACTATAATAACACTACTACATTACTATAATACTACATTACTATAATAATACTACATTACTATAACAATACTACATTACTATAATACTACATTACTATAATAATACTACATTACTATAATAATACTACATTACTATAATAATACTACATTACTATAATACCAATAATACTACATTACTATAATACCAATAATACTACATTACTATAACAATAATACTACATTACTATAATACTACATTACTATAATACTACATTACTATAATACTACATTACTATAACAATACTACATTACTATAATACTACATTACTATAATACTACATTACTATGATAATACTACATTACTATAATACTACATTACTATAAGAATACTACATTACTATAATACTACATTACTATAACAATACTACATTACTATAACAATACTACATTACTATAATACTACATTACTATAACAATACTACATTACTATAATACTACATTACTATAATACTACATTACTATAAGAATACTACACTACAATAACACTACATTACTATAACACTACATTACTATAATACTACATTACTATAATACTACATTACTATAAGAATACTACACTACAATAATACTACATTACTATAATAATAATAATACTACATTACTATAACAATCTACATTATAAGGCTATGTTCACACGGAGTATTTTGGGGGAGGAATATCTGCCTCAAAATTCCGTTTGGAAGTTTGAGGCAGATTTTCCTCTCCCTGCACGCCGATTTTCGCGGCGATTTTCGCTCCGTTTTTCGCCCGCGGCCATTGAGCGCTGCGGGCATAAAACACTGCGAAATACGCTTTCTCTGCCTCCCATTGAAGTCAATGGGAGGTCAGAGGCGTATACGCCCGAAGATAGGGCATGTCGCTTCTTTTTCCCGCGAGGCAGTTTTACTGCTCGCGGGAAAAAGACGCCGACGCCTCCCATTGAAATCAATGCGAGGCATTTTAGGGCCGTTTTTGCCGAGTTTTGCGACGCGGTTTCCGCGTCAAAAAACTCGGCAAAATACTCTGTGTGAACATAGCCTAAGGGCCTAATACTACACTACTATAACAATAATACTACATTACTATAATAATAACAACAATACTACATTACTATAATACTACATTACTATAATACTACATTACTATAATACTACATTACTATAATAATACTACATTACTATAATACTACATTACTATAACAATACTACATTACTATAATATTACATTACTATAATACTACATTACTATAACAATACTACATTACTATAATAATAACAACAATACTACATTACTATAATACTACATTACTATAATAATAACAACAATACTACATTACTATAATACTACATTACTATAATACTACATTACTATAATACTACTACATTACTATAATAATACTACATTACTATAATAATACTACATTACTATAATACTACATTACTATAATACTACGTTACTATAATATTACATTACTATAATAATAACAATAATACTACATTACTATAATAATAACAATAATACTACATTACTATAATACTACATTACTATAATACTACGTTACTATAATATTACATTACTATAATAATACTACATTACTATAATACTACATTACTATAATACTACGTTACTATAATATTACATTACTATAACACTACATCACTATAATATTACATTACTATAATACTACATTACTATAATACTACATTACTATAATACTACATTACTATAACAATACTACATTACTATAATACTACATTACTATAACAATATTACATTACTATAATACTACATTACTATAATACTATATTACTATAATAATACTACATTATTATAATACTACATTACTATAACAATACTACATTACTATAATACTACATTACTATAACAATATTACATTACTATAACACTACATTACTATAATACTACATTACTATAATAATACTACATTACTATAATACTACATTACTATAACAATACTACATTACTATAATATTACATTACTATAATACTACATTACTATAATACTACATTACTATAATACTACATTACTATAACAATATTACATTACTATAACACTACATTACTATAATACTACATTACTATAATAATACTACATTACTATAATACTACATTACTATAACAATACTACATTAGCATAATAATACTACATTACTATAATACTACATTACTATAACAATACTACATTACTATAATACTACATTACTATAATACTACATTACTATAACAATACTACATTACTATAATACTACATTACTATAATACTACTACATTACTATAATACTACATTACTATAACAATACTACATTACTATAACACTACATTACTATAACACTACATTACTATAATACTACATTACTATA